>NW_024424897.1:10941531-11172803 GCF_017311325.1 Ursus maritimus | reverse complement strand
TTTATTTATTTATTTATTTATTTATTTATTTATTTATTTGAGAGAGAGTGAGAGTGAGCAAGAGAGAGAGCACGAGCAGGGGGAGCAGCAGAGGGAGAGGGAGAAGCAGACTCCCCACTGAGCAGGGAGCCCGATGTGGGTCTTGATCCCAGGACCCCGAGATCATGACCTGAGCTGAAGGCAGATGCTTAATCGACTGAGCCACCCAGGTGCCCCAATTTTTTACATTCTTTTTAAATTTCAAATGTAGGGAAAAAGGTATCACTGAGCAAGCTGACAGGTGCTCAGAGTGATTTTGCTCTTCCCACAGGGAATTTCATTTTGAGGGTCAAGCATGGCCTTCAGAAAGACACCCACCTCAGCCTTCCAGACACCATGATGGCAATACGGTCACATACGGCCTCGGCTTCAGCCAGGTAATGGGTGGTCAGGAGGACCCCTTTCTCTGTGTTTTTTATGGATGCCTGGATCATCTGCCTGAAATGACCCCCCCAAAAAAATCACTGTTAAAAAAAGGGTAGAAAAAAAGAGAAATGGAAGGAAAATTGTATAGATAAAATATAGTTTATGAATCATATTTAAAAGTCATATTTCTATTTAAAAAACCAGAAATGTGAATACTGATTAGGTGTTTTGATAGTATAAAGAAAAGTGTTTAATATTTTTAGGTATGCTAATGGTTATTTTGGTTAAGTTTTTTGTTTTTTGTTTTTAAAGATTTTATTTATTTGAAAGAGCGTGAGACCGAGTGAGAGAGAGAGAGAGACCATGAGCAAGGAGGAGGGACAGAGGGAGAGGGATAAGCAGGGAGCCTGAGGTGGGTCTCAGTCCCAGGACCCCAGGATCATGACCTGAGCCGAAGGCAGATACTTAACTGACTGAGCTACCCAGGCACCCCATTTTGGTTAAGTTTTTTTAAAAAAAAAATTCTTTTGAAGTAACTGACATATTTATAAATAAAGGACAGGCTGCCTAGTATTTGCTTCAAACTAATAGGAGAGTGGAGAAAAGGAAGTGGGTGGAGGTAAAATGAAACAAGGTGTGATTTATATGGGTAACTGTTGAAATAAGTCATGGGTTTATTCGGTTCCTAAATGGTTCTCTTTACATTTGTATAAAATTTCCACAACAAAGTTCTTTAAAGAAGTAGGGAAACTATAGGACGGTCACAAATATGAAATTAAATTGGATGATTTTATTAATTCAAATGGTACATCCTAGAAAGAAAAGTAAAAACAATTTAAAAATTAAGAAAAACCGAATAAGCAAATTTGACAGATTTGGTAAAGGGGGGAAGAAAAGGAAATGGAGAAAATATGTAAGTTAATAGCCTCTAAAAAAAAAAAACAGTTATATATACCTCAATAATTTAAAAAAAAAAACAAAACTCCAAATTACAAGACCACAAATTCCAACAAAATACTTAGAGGGTTGTTTTGGTTTTTTGGGGGTTTTTTTGGTAACATTAATACCACATGAATATGATACCACATCAGAGAATCTATTTGTGAAATATTTATTTTCCTAATAATATGGACTATTTCCACTAAATTAGAAATGAGTGGATTTGATTTTCCAAGGTCAGTTTTTTTTTTTAATTAAAAAATTTGTTTTAAAGTAAGCTAAACCACCCAACGTGGGGCTAGAACTCAAAACCCTAAAATCGAGAGTTGCATGCTCTACCCACTGAGCCAGCCAGGTGCCCCATTCAAGATTGGTTTAAAAACACAACTTGTACATGAGGTTTATACTCGCGGCTCTGAGGGTTATGATGACACTCACCACATTTGCTGCTGTCCTGCGGGGTCCATGCCTGTCGATGGCTCATCCAGGAGCAGGACAGGCGAATTTCCCAGGATGCTCAGCACAAAACACAACTGAAAAGCGGAGAAGCACCTTATTTCCTGCCACCACGTCAGCGCGCAGAATAACATCACACATCCCACATACCTTTCTGGTGGCTCCTTCCGGTAATTTCTGCACCCGCACATTTAGCTGTTTGTGCAGTTTGAAAGTATCCACCAATCTGATGGAAAACAGGAGGAGAATATCAGCTCAAAAAGGATCTCTGGAAAATGTAATCCCACGGAAGAGTAACAGCATTGGAGGGAAGCTTGGCACTATTATTCTGAAACTCACGATCAAAGAGAGAAAGAGTTTGTTTTGGAACAAGAAAGATTTTTCGTCTCATAAAAAGTTCTAAAGAATAACTAGAATTTTGAATTTGGGTCTGAAATGGATGATTATTCATGATTATTCATTCATTTAACAATGTCAATTATTTTATGCAATTATTTTTAAAGATCCCTCAATCAAGGATGCAGGAAACAGCTCCTGTCCCTCCATCCCTGCTCTACCCTGACACTCTCTGAAAAGGTGCAGACATCATTTCTCCTCTCCATTCTTTATCAGTGAACTCGTCATCAGAGGGTCAGCCTCCCTGCCTCTGGACACAAAGGAATCACATGACCTCTCTTTACCGTGAAATGGCAATGGTGGCGTCCTCTTTCCTCAGCCCTTTGATAGCGGCAAACACCTCCAGATGTTCCCTCACTGTCAGGATGGGCCACAGCACGTTCTCCTGAGGACAGTATCCTGGGAAGTTGACCGTGTTGTCTCCCTGATGACCCCAAACTGAACCACATCCTTTCAGTTCTACCTAAGAAAGTAAACCAGTTTTAGAAACACATGTAGCCTTTTCTCCAATCTCACACTCAAGAAACTGACATACAGCAAATAAATACCTAAATTTTTTGAGCATCAAAGAAATATTATAGGAGTGAAACTTTATGGTAGTTGTCTTTCTCTGACTATTTCACTTAGTATTATACCCTTTATAATCTACATTGTTGTAAGTGATAGAAATATTGAAATCATTATATTGTACACCTAAAAGTAATATAACACTGTATGTTGATTGTACTTCAATAAATTTTTTTAATTAAAAAGATAAATAAATACATAAAAATTAAAAAGCTAAAATAAATATTGTAGAAATTCATACATTTATTATAGAAAACTATTTAAATTACTAAAAGTAGAGTCTTACAAAGATATAACCTCCATTTATCGTGAAAGGTTTATTTTGGGAATGAAAATCATTGTGTCATTTCTTATTACCTCTCCAGCTGTTGGCTTCGTGATCCCAGAAATCATTCTAATAGATGAGCTTTTACCAGCACCGTTGGGTCCTAGCAATCCCAAAATTTCACCTGAAAGAGAATCTCTGATTAGCAATCTGGGAACTGAATTATCATAAACCTATTTCTTCAAAGTTTTTGAGATATGCACACCCCTCAGTACTATTTTGAAATTTTTAACACATACGTAATCCATGTCATCAAACCATGTTCTCGAACTCCTATAATTACATGAAATATTAATGAAAAGCTTATGGATTTCTTGTCAATAAATCTTGTGTTTTCCAGATTACTTTTTCAGTTAAAAATGTGCCAGTTTCTTTTTGGTAGTAGACGGCTGATGTGCTGAGGACATGTTTAAGTGATTCCTAAACTTGGACAATCAGGGACATTTTCTCCATCCCAAATTCCCCCACCTGCATCCAAGCCACCATCATCTTTCATCTAAACTGATATATAAGCCTCTTGTCAGCCAACCAAATTTACGAACAATAGCCAACGTGTTAATTTTTTCAAAACTTCAATGGTAATAAAAAGCTAGCCAAAAACCCTCTGGTGGCATTCCACTAATTTGGTATAAAAATCTAAACCCTTTGCTGTATTTCACAAAGTGGGGACCCAATCTGGCCCTGCTCCCCTCTTGGACTTCCTCCTTTCCACCTGTCGATGCATCCACTGTCCCTTCACGCCTCGATCATTCCAAAGGCTTCTGCCCTGACTCTTCTCTCTGTCTGGGTGTCCTTATCTCTGTGTGCTCACATAGCTGAGCACCTTTCTCATCACCCAGGTCTTGTCTTAAATGTTACTGCTCCAGAAAGGTTTTCCCGAACCCTAAGTGAATGCAGCCCCAAGTCGCTCATGTCCTTTCACACATTTGAACGCTCCACATAGAGCTTGCTTCTGTGACACCTGACACTTTTCTTGATAAGTTATTTTTGGTTTTTGACCCTCTCTTAGGATGTAAAATCCATGAGAACAGGGACTTTCCGATTTCTTTCACGATTATATTCCAGAACCCAAAGCAGTCCCTGGCATGCTCAAGAAATACATGTTGAATGAATGAGAGCATACATGCATGCTTCAGCAAGTGCAATGGTGCCTGTAACAGAGATGGTCAGTGGGTATTTCTGAAATAATGGTGAATAAAATTAAGGGAGTCTTCCAAACCTTTTTTAACACAGAAGGAGATATTCTTTGTTGCTATTTTCTTCTTCCTCTTTGAGAAGCAACTTTTCTTCTGACCTGCATACACTTTGTGCAGACAGCTAGCAATTATGACAGGCTTCTGGAATAGAGGACAGTGTGATTTTCCTCTTAACCTTCACAGACTTTATGTTCCTATGTTCTCATTACTGGAAATTTTCTTACTCTATGTCATAAAACAAAGTATATTTTATTTTCATTTTTTAAATTTTTTAAAAAGATTTATTCATTTATTTTAAGACAGAGAGAGAGGGAGAGAGAGAATCTGGAGAAGACTTTCTCCTGAGTGCAGAGCCCAACATGGGGCTTGATCCCACGACCCCTGAGATCATGATCTGAGCTGAAATCAAGAGTCAGATGCTTAATGGACTGAGCCAGCCAGGAACCCCAAAATGAAGTATATTTTAAACTGACAGTAATCCATATTGCTTGTTTCAAATGTAACCTGCATTTGCTGATATCAACAATATCTCTAAATCTTCTAAATGTATCTTCTAAAGTATAGGGGTGGCTAGGTGGCTCAGTAGATTAAGCGTCTGCCTTTGGCTCAGGTCATGATCCCAGGGTCCTGGGATCGAACCCTGTGTCGGGCTCTCTGCTCAGCGGGGAGTCTGCTTCTCCCTCCCCCTTTGCCCCTCTGCTCGCTCATGTGCACCACTCAATCTCTCTCTCTCTCGAATAAATAAAATCTTTAAAAAAATAAAATAAAACAGTATAGCTTCATGGAAACTGGCTCATTGCCTCCCAGAAGCGTCTAGGCTCATGGGCACATTACGACATCTAAGTCAGACAAAAGAATAACCTTTAAAATCCTAATCCCTATCCAGCATTTTATAACAAATCTCACATGAATTCTCCAACTCATGAAATTTTTGGTTTTGAAATTACAGCTCTACTTACCAAAGCCCGTTTTTCTCTAAAGAACAATAAAACCATGATGTTCTGTGTGCTCCTTTGGCTTCTAGGATACTCCAAAGAAGCGCCTACATATTTAAGAATTATGAAAATACACCAAGCTTCAAACTTTCGAAATGAAAACCAGCATATCGACCTTTATTCTTGATAGTTCTTGAATATGGCTCCATTAACATCCACTTTGTCACCTGCTTTTCTTTTTTTTGAATTTTTAAATGATTTTTGCTCATTTATTTGAGAGAGTGAGCGAGCAAGAGAGAGAGCATGAGCGGGGAGAGGAGCAGAGGGAGAGGGAAAAATAGACTGTCTGCTGAGCAGGGAGCCCGACACAAGGCTCGATCCCGGGACCCTGGGATCATGACCTGAGCTCAAGGCAGACGCTTAACTGACTGAGCCACCCAGGCACCCATGTCGCTTGCTTTTTCTACCTCGTCTGCATGTGAGGTGCTTAGGGCAGTCGCTGCTCTTTGCCTTTCTGCTTTAACATCTTCATCCTCGTCAACAGTTTCTTCAGGGTTAGGTCGAGAGCCTCTACATTGGGGGGAAATTCTGTGGAGAAAATGAAATATAGGACATAGGAGTTTTCATTAGCAAGAATATCCCCCAAATCAGCTTCTCTGTGGTTTTGCCATCCTTTCTTTCCATACACTGGTGATGATAATGGCCCCATGAATACTGCTTCTGCTCTTTCCAAGCATTCCCATCCCCGTTGCCAAGAATCCCCTTCTCACTGTTGTCATTCTTCCAGCCAGAAACTTTGACCCTTGCAAATTTGCTGGCTACTACTGCTGCTTCTTTAAAAATCAGGTCACCTACATTTTCTCTGTTGACCGTGAGCCTATCTTAATCACACCCGGCATTTGCCCTCAGCATCTTTCACTATTCACCCTCCTAGAGCCCCTGCGTAACGTCCATCTTATGAAACACGCTGAACTATGGTAGGTTGCTCAACCCATTCCATCCCATCTCCTCTGTTCAAGGATGTGTGATCATCTTAGATAGGAAAATGGCATATTTGAGTACTCATTCAATTTCTGAGGAACTGAAAACCTCCCTCCACTGGTTAGTGGCAGAACTCAGACTGAGAGTCCTATTTCCAGGCAGTGAGCCAGCAATCGACGGACCATCATGAAAATCAGCACACTGCTTACATTGTAATTATAAAGCCACATTAACAGGCCAGTAGTGCAGCCATTAGGGAGGAACGTTAAAATATGATATTAAGTTCGAAATTAAATTTTATCCCAACCTGAAAACAGGATCCTTTCGCATTATTTTCTTTCCACATTTTGTTTCCATGCATCTTAGGATAAAAACAAATATCAAAGCCTGCAAGTAAGGCTAGGAGCAAAGAAACACAGTTATATACAGGCATAAGTTCACAAATATTACCTAAACATCTGAATTAAATTGGTGGCCTTTGTCTTCAGGTAAAATACATGTGAGCCATTTTTACAAATCAGGGGAGAAGCCCAGCTGTACAATGACAGCCCAGCTCAGTGCCACCTGCCTCCTTTCTTTTCACAATCCACATCCTGTGTGTCAGCAAATTCTATCTGCTCTGCCTTCACAATTACCCAGAACCCAACTACTTCTCACCCCTGCCTGTGCTGCTCTCACCCAGGTCCAGGCCATCATAATTCCTCATTATAATATTGTAACACCTGCTACCTGGTCTCCTTCCTCTTATCCCCTGGCCCCAAACATCTATTCTCAACACAGTCACTAGAGGTACTCTTTTAAAAAGTTAAGTCTGATCATCTTGCTTTGCTTAAAACCCTCATGACTCCTTGGTTACTCAAAGAAAAGCTGAAGTCCTTATAGTGACCCAGGATGCTCTGTGTAGCCCATTCCGTCTACCCTGCACTTTACCCTGTGACTTCCATGACCTTCTCTTGTACCACTCTTCCCTTGGTCACTTGGCCACAACCACACTGGCCTCCTGGTTGACCCTGGAACAAGCCAGCATCACCTGTGCTCCTCCTACTGGAATGCTCTAGCCCAAGCGGTCCCTGTAGCTTGCCTCCTTGCCCCCCTCAGATCTTTACTTCTCAATCAGGCTTTTCCTGACCGCCCATCTGACACAATATACATTATCTATTTAGTTTATTATCTGTCTCCTTCCCCCACAATGTAAATGCCACATGGGCAGGCACCTCTGTCCATATTTGCTCCTATGCCTAGAAAAGTAGGGACACATTGTATTCAGAGACAGTAGCTTTCTTCAGCTATATATATTTTTATTATTCAACTTTGCCCTTTTTATCTTTAATTCAAAAGATTTCAATACATTGCACCTGTATTTCTTACAATCTCTCTCAAATTTGGAGGTGGCAATAAACAGGATAAATAAACATGAAAAACTAATTTTATATTAGACTCTGGACCTAAACAGTCCACTCACACACATAAAAACTAACTTATGATTTGGAATCATGTCTGAATTGTCTTATTCTGAGTCTATTCTGAGACTATATTAAAAGTGCTTTCAAAGTTGGCACACATCGGATAAACCAAACAATTATCATGGTAAATGCTAACTATCAAAAAAAAAAAAAGGTGGAGAGGTAGAAAGGCTTTCTTACTATTAGGCATACTAGAAGATCAACTCCACTTGGGTCATATCTGTGGTCTGGGTATTTTCGTTGGTGCTCATAAGCTCTCTGCAAAAACAAAAAAGAAAAACAGCTAAATGCAAATTCATCAGCTTTATGATTTGCATTTCAATAATATGGAATTCCACATATTGCATATTTCCCTCATTAAGCATGCACTGGTGACAACCAATTCCCTGCAGAGAAGAAAGGGGCCCCCCATTCAACACTATCTCTCCGTGAACAGGGAACTTATGTCTGTTCCTCTTTTCCGATTTTTTTCTTTAATCTTTTGGTTTAAGGTTTGCCTCAAATCTGCTGAAAGCATAACAGAGAGAGGAGCCTGCACTGTGAAAAATAATAGTGGTTGACAATATTTGTCCTAAACGCCCCTCAAGAGCCTTTTCAGGGCCCCTTCCTACCCCAGTGGTGACTCGCCCACCAAAATAATCAGCCCCACCATGTTAGTCTTTCTTCATCAATCAATGTATTCAGAAAGTAACTCATTCCTCTTAAATAACGTATGACAGATTCAGGTTAATGTAGTTCACTTCGTAGGTCTTAGGTTATATAGTAGGAGAGAAATGCCTTAAGCAAAGAATTGAATTTCCAGTTGAGAAATCTAAGTGTTGCTCAATAATGGAAAAATGCTTTTGCAGACAGAAGGCTTTCCCAGGTTCCCAAGAACACAAGCGATTAGGACAGTGTTCTTTACTTTCTTTGAAGTATCATCCAGGATGATGTGGGGCTCTAAATGGTATGCTCCTGGCTGAGCTCTTGGGCTCATCCCATTGTACATTTCTTTCCATTTGAATCACACCTTCTTTAATGCCTCCTGGTCTCTCCAGCTTCAATGCCTTAGCTTCTCTCTACAGAACATACTTACTTTCGGCCCCACTCTCCTGCTAATTAATTCTGACTCGTTCTTCAGGATTCTGTTTAAGCATTGCTTCCCGCCCCGCCCCAGAAGAATTCTCGGAGTCCCTAGATTGTGTCAGCTGTGCTTTATACCCTGCCCTTGGCACTTGGCCCTTCTTCTTTGGATCCTTTAAGCCCTCTTGCACTGACTTGTTTGAGGTCTGTCTTTATCTCCACCAAGCTCTGTGAAAGGATGGATTGTGCTATCTTGTTCATCAGGTGTCCCTGATGACCAGCACAGTGCCTAACACAGAATACTGTTTAATATATATTTTTGAATAAATGGTATTGTATATGATTTTATCCTTGCAATGGATAATGAATACCCATTGAACTAGGAAACATTTTTCAATCTGGCATTAGTTTTGAATAGCATTTGACAACACTTATGTTTTGCATAAAGCATATGGCAAAGCTTTCTAAACAGGTTTATTGAGGTTAATTTTTCATGCCGTAAAATTCACTCATTTTACGTATACAATTCAAGGATTTTAAGTAAATTTACAGAGTTGGGAGAACATCACCACAATTCAACTGAATAACATTTCCATCACCCCAAAGAGATACCTCATATGCATTTGTGGTCAATCCCCATTTCCACTCCAACCCCAGGAAACCACGAGCCTGCATTCTATCTTTATAGATTTTGGGCAAAGCACTTTAATAGGCTGAGTATTCAAAATTAAGGACACTGTTGGTAATATTTCTTACCTGTGCCAAAAAAGCTAGAAATCCACCCATGGTAGCTGAGGGAACTAAAACCATGCTAGAAATCAAGGTAGGCAAGTTGAAGTGAATCAGCATAATGTCAAACATGATGATTGAGGTCTACAAGGCAAGTTAAAATATATTGCATGTCAGACATATCCATTGATATTAGGGGAAATATTTAAGATGTAAGTGTTCTCATCGTATGTATCAGAATTTTCCCACATACAGATTCACCACTTTCAGAGGGAGAAGGGAAGTGCGGGGTTTTTGTTAATGAGAATAAATATGACCTTTAGCTACTTGACAGAAAAATTTTTGATAAAAACCTGGAGATTAAGGTGAATGCTAAAGTGACCAGGTAGACTTTCTGACAGTACATTAAGTGTAATCTAAGACAA
Organism: Ursus maritimus; assembly: GCF_017311325.1. NCBI lineage: Eukaryota > Metazoa > Chordata > Mammalia > Carnivora > Ursidae > Ursus > Ursus maritimus. Next base: position 11,162,924 of record NW_024424897.1, on the reverse strand, counting down.
TAGGATAAAGAGAGAAAATACCTTTTAATGCTAAGGTAACAATATTGTGAATGTATAAAAACCTATTAAAAATGTATAGGATGGAAAGCTGGACAGGTGGTTATTTTAAAAAGTCCATACTGCCTCCCACCTAGACTAAAGCTTTCTAAATGTCATCCCTGCTCCATTTCTTCCCCATTCCAAACAAATAATTTTATTGATACTGTGGATTTTGACTGCAATGGACTTACTTTCTTGTAAGATACTGGTAAATGTGGGATGGGGGGATAAAAATAATTTTTCATTGTTCTGTTTTAAGGATCAGTTTATCAGTCAACAAGTGTGTGTTGAACACTGTATTGAACCTTTGCTGGATCTTATTAATGTATGAATTATAATAAAAACACTAAGAATTGTAACTACTAGATTCACTGAATATTACCCCAACACCAGGCATTAAGAATTTAGCATGCATTGTTTGCTTTAATCCCCACAACAACTCCATAATGTGGTCATTCTTACTAGTCCTTCCTTACATATGGGAAATCTAGGGTTCAGAGAAACAAATATCCTCAAGGCCACACAGGTAGTGAGTGACAAAGTGGGAATTCAAAACCCTATGTGTGTGTGATTCCTAGGTCTTTAGATCAGAAGACTATACTGTTTTGTGGGATTGTTATATAGGGGAATGCTGTGTGACTACTAAGTGAACGTACAGTTTGGGGGGGAGTGTGTAATCTACATATAAAAAACAATTGGCAATAAAACCAAATAACTTGTAATCAAGTGTTCAGTAAGCGTACAATAAGCATTTTAGGTGGTGAATCCAAAAAACTTTTCTTATTTTGCAACTACCACGATCTCTCTGCAAAGGTATCGCGTGATTATCCACGTTTACTTGTTTCTCTCCTCTTGGTTTCCATGACTTCGCACGTGTCTAATTTTTCTCCCAGCTCCTTATTTTTGATAACTAGAAGTCCGTTAGTCCACTTAGCTAACTACTTTTATTCTACCAAGCCTCCAAGTTTCTTTTGTGAGTTGTTTTTTTCCTCCTTTCTCATTCACTGGAACAAGAGAGGATTGCAAACTGCACCAAAGGAAACGTGCTATGGCTCAGCGCGCTAAGATGCAGTACCATACCTCCACCATAGGCTGAAAGGTACTTCCTTATTAGACTAGGGCCTAAAATACCCATGAGGGACCACACCCTGCGGGCTAGGAGAGTCCACTGGACTCTAGAAAGAAATTAACAGCTGAGGGTGGCTTCACTCAATGATGAGGGGACCTTGCTATACTTTCCTTCCAAATTTACCCAAGATCACAAAAGGACAACTACACTTACCATCATCTGATACATTTTTATATATATGATCTGTGAATCCTAAGACTAGCATAGTTTAAATTGATACTAACTGCATGATGAAAGATCGATTATCACAGAACGTATCCTCAACACATATTTTAAATGAAACTACAAGTTCTTTATATCAGGCATAAAATTATTGTTTTGATATGTTTTTATGCCTGATATTATTTATATCAGGCATAAAAAAACTGTTTGAGGTCTCCGTGGAGATGTACAATTTAGCCCACTAAACTCAAGGTGTTGATCAACATAAACTTTAAAATAGTATTGTCAACTATCCTACTACCTCATAGTTTTTGACATCAGGAATGACATAAGTTCTGAGACTTCAATTTTATTCTTAGATCGTCACTGATTTTTATGTGGCCTTAAACAAATTACTCAATTTTCCCCCCTCTATAAAATGAGGTGAATTATACCAAATGATGTTAATTTTTTTTTCAAATCTGACAATCCAATATTCCCTAAGTATGTAGCTTTTCAGTGGTATAAAAATGCAATAGACAAGGACACTGAAATAGATATATATGTAAAAGAAAAAGGGAGAATAATTAGAAATTGTAAGCATGTTATATACTGTAACATTTCTCAAGGCAAAGGTGATTATATTTAATGTTACACTGAAAGTTACTCTATCTCTCTGTTTATATGTTTGTATATGTACTTACAATATAGAAGCAAAATGACCAAAGGCCACTATTTTTTTTCCACTTGCGAAAAATAAATGATATCACATATGTCAAGAAGACAAGTGAAGCTGCGTAACCAAGCCCAAATACAATCTGAAAGTAATACAAATAATATCAAAGTCAAACACTGAAGTATTAGTGGAAAGGAAAATTAAATTACAAACATTTTTAAATATCTTATTTCAGGGGTGCCTGGGTGGCTTAGTTTAGTGTCTGACTTCAGCTCAGGTCATGATCTCAGGGTCCTGGGATCGAGACCTGCATTGGGCTCCCTGCTCAGCGGGTAGTCTGCTTCTCCCTTTCCCTCTGCCCCTCCCCCTGTTCGTGCTCTCTTTCTCTCTCTCTCAAACTATAAATAAAGTCTTAAAAAAAGAAATCTTATTGTACATGCACTTTGAACTTTTTTTGTTTTAGTTTATGACAACATAAAAATGAAAATGTCTTACTTATAGAAAATATAAAATGTTATAATTTATCATGAATTACTTTATAAGACATTGTCTACATAATGTGTTACTTACCAAACCAAACACAATTCGACTTGTGATGTTAATCTCCGTTATGTTTGCTATGTAAAAAATTAAATACATTGAAAGGAGAAGAAAAATGAAGAAGCTAATATCCACCAGGGCCTGCCCACACCAGTAAGCAGAAGGGAAGAGGCCTGAAATCCATAGCTGGGATTTAGTTCTCTTCTGATGAGAAAACACAGGATATACATAGACTCAGTTGAATTCCAAATCCAAAACAAACACGCTGGGAGAGATTTTAAGATGAATATAATCAAATCATTTAAAATCTTCTAATAATTTAATTATGTATATACTATCTGGAATCCGAGGTCAAAGAGCCAATTCCATAATGATGGCCATTGTGAAAATGAATATTATTTTATTTTATAGCTCTGATTCCCAGCACCACTTTAACTCATGCATAATGAATAGAAAAGGAGATCTTATAATAATCAAGGCATAAGATTCCTTCAAAAGAGATATTATCCTGTGATCTGAAGGACAATAAATTATCCATTATCCAAATATGTTATGGGGGTTACTGGCTCAGAATAGTGAAGGGTGACTTACCTAAATCTGATTTAACTCTTTTGCCTTGGATAACAGACATGACCAAATACAGATATAACCGAAAATGTTATTTGCCACAGTAGAAAGGGGATTTAAGTCTTACATCTGGTCCTGAATTTAAATATCAATGATTTCTTCCTTTTCGCTGGGAAATAATGTCGTCAAAAGTGGTAGAATAGCCCCCTTTACAAGTTTAGATTAATTTGAGTCCCTGTAAAATTATTGCATGTTTCCTGCAATTTTGAAGTAAAAAATATTTTGTATTTTTAGAAGTAAAGGTTCTTGGTAGAAATAAGCTTCACTACACTATATAAATTAAACATATGCTTATATGTTTTTCTCACAGGGAAACATTTTGAATACATAGCATTTAAATCACAATTACTGGAGTCCCTGAAGTTTCTCTTTTTGTCCCCTTCTCTTACTTTGTAATCGCTGATACTGCCCATGGAGATGTAAGGCGAAAAGCTGCACACAATCCAAAATAAGAACATGGAAGCTTCCGGCAGCCCCATCCAGAAGAACACATAATTCTGCAAGTATAAAAGGTACTTTAAACTTGTGAATATTTAAAAAAATGAAACAAACACTAATGTGGTGTATCCCATTGATTTGAGGATGTCGAGCCACCCTTGCGGCCCAGGAATAAATCCCACATGATGGTGGTGAATAATCCTTCTAATGCACTGTTGGATACCATTAGCTATGTTGGTGAGAATTTCTGCGTCCATGTTCATCAGGGATATTGATCTGGAATTTTCCTTTTTGGTGGGGTCTTTGTCTAGTTTTGGAATCAAGATAATGCTGGCCTCACAGAAAGAATTTGGAAGTTTTCCTTCCATTTTTATCTTTTGAAACAGTTTCAGAAAACTAGGTATTAATTCTTCTTATAACAGACCCATGAAAAAATGTTCAACATCACTTGGCATCAGGGAAATACAGATCAAAACCACAATGAGATACCACCTCACACCAGTCAGCATGGCTAAAATTAACAACTCAGGAAACAACAGATGTTGGCAAGGATGCAGAGAAAGGGGAACCCTTTTACACCATTGGTGGGAATGCAAACTGGTGCAGCCACCCCAGAAAACAGTATGGAGGCTCCTCAAAAAGTTAAAAATAGAGCTACCCTATGACCCAGCAATTGCACTACTAGGTATTTATCCAAAGGATACAAACGTAGTGATCTGAAGGGGCACCTGCACCCCAACGTTTATAGCAGCCATGTCCACAATAGCAAAACTATGGAAAGAGCCCAGATGTCCATCAACAGATGAATGGATAAAGAAGATGTGGTATAGACATTAAACAACGGAATATTACTCAGCCATCAAAAAGAAAGAAATCTTGCCATTTGCAATGACATGGATGAAATTAGAGGGTATTATGTTAAGCAAAATAAGTCAGTCAGAGAAAGACAACTACCATATGACTTCACTCATACATGGAATCTAAGAAACAAAACAGATGAATATAGGGAAAGGGAAGGAAAAATAAAATAAGATGAAAACAGAGAGGGAGGCAAACAGTAAGAGACTCTTAACTAAAGGAAACAAACTGAGGGTTGCTAGAGGGGAAGCGGGTGGGGGACGAGGGGTAATTAGGTGTTGGACATTAAGGAGGGCACTTGATATAGTGAGCACTGGGTGTTATATGCCACTGATGAATTATTAAATTCTACCTCTGAAACTAATAAAAAATTAAAATTAAAAAATGAAACAATCACTATCATAAAAATGTGCTTTTTGAAGTATTGAAAAATAAAAATAAAAGTGTACGCCTAATCCAGCAACATCTATGCATGAATGTAGGAAGGGAAATGATTTCTGATCATTTAACATGAGGCTTCAACTCCTGGGAAAAAAAAAGAGAAGTAAAATAAAAGAAGTGAAAAAAAAACTCAGGACCCACTTCAGGGTGTATATCGAAAAGAATTGAAAGCAGAGTCTCAAAGAGATACCTTCCCACACGTGTTTATGGCAGCACTATTCGTAATAGCCAAGAGGAGGAAGCAAACCAAATGTTCATAAATAGATAAAGGGGTAAACAAAGCATGGTATCTACACACAGTGGAATATTATCCAGCCCCTAAAAGGAAGGAAATCCTGTCACATGTTACAACATAGATGAATTTCAAGGACATTATTCTCAGGGAAATAAGCCAGTCACCAAAAACTACACGATTGTCCTTATCTGAGGTATCAAAAGTAGTTAAATTAATAGAAACAGAAACTAGGATGACGACTGCCAGGGACTGGGGGAAGGGGACAATGGGGCATTCTTGTGTAATGGGTATGAGGTTTTAGTTCTGCGAGATGAAAAAGTTTTAGAGACCTGTTTCACCATAGTATGAATATGCTTGACACTACTGAACTGTGCACTTAAAAATGGTTAAGATGGTGAATTTTACGTTATGTGTTTCTGCCACAATACAAAAAATAATAATTTGGGAATTATGATCCTAGAGAAACAGATCCTTCAGGCCTGAGTAGCACGTCTTTCTCAGCTAACCTAGTGATGGATACGTGAAGCCATCAGTAGCTGGTCAGATGTGTTCTGAAGCAACAGAGTTAAAAAGAAAACTTGATGCCACCAAGCCTGTGGGCGAGGAGATGACCTTTGAATCACCATCCCCAGATCAGTGGCTGCCTGAGGCTGGGCCCATGAGTGGGTACAGGACTGTCTCTTGGATATAATCACAGCTCAGCAGTGCGGTAGCCTGTCTCAAAACAATTCCACAGTTCTCAAGCTTTACTTAAAGCTTTAGAGGCTACAATGATCCATTTGAATATTTTGCCAGGTACAAAAATCCATTACCGTCTTCATAAAAATGGTTGAGGGAAGAAAGGCATGTGCCACTGGGGATGCCTAAGAGAGTAACCAGGATCAAACTTTATTTGATCCTGAATTAACAAGTAATGAAGTGAGGAAACTAAAGGACCAAGAGGGGATAACATCTATGTCTTTCTACTGCCAGTTGGTTCTACTTTCTGGAGAGGTCCCTTCAGACCCCCCTACCCTTGCACTGTCCCAGCTCTCACGGTCAGTGGTAGCTTCAACTCATAGGTGCATGGCTCCATCGCTGACCACTCAAGTATAATCTGTCCATCTGCTTTAGCACATACCCCCAGCACCTTGAAGCAGTGAAGCCAAAACCAAATTCAACCCCCTTTTCACCAAATGGGCTTCCCTTCCTGATGGCTCCATTTCTAATCCTATGTATTGCTCTTCCATTCTCCTGGTTTGGAACAGTATGAGTCAGCTTTAAGAGATCCCTCTTGAGTATCAGGGTCTAACCAGAAAACCATTACTATCTTCAGGACTTCAAATAGAGAGAAAGTACTCATGCAAGGGTTACATGTGTGGGAAGTTCAGAGAAGCCAACGAGAATGAAGCAAGAAGACACTGTCTCTTCTGGGCTGGGCTGGGGGCAAAGGGAGGAAGCAATGTGACTGGAGCCCAGGCTGCAGAGTCCTGCTCCCACTACTGCTTCCTGTCATCGAAATCCAGGCTGTAGCCAGCTGACAAAAACCCTGAAGTTGCAGCCCGTGTACATCCGAAACCCCTGCAATGCACACAACTACGGACAGGTGAAGGAATTCATCAGAGAGCATACAGCCCGAGAACTGGCAAATTCTCCTTCATATCAACCTACTACTCATTTAGTCAGTGATGGTCCACAAACAAATTAGATTAGATTTACAAGATTCTAAAGCTGTTTTACAAGTGTTCTTGATTTCCAATTCAATGTACACACACACACACACCCTCTCCAATACACTTCTGCAATCAAGTCTGTATCTTTGCAGAAGATTCTCTAGAAGACTATGACATGATATTGAAAAGTATTCCCCCATCATCATTCTCTGATAATACCAAGGGAAAAAAAATGTATTTTGTTAGATGTAATGTTTAAAATGTTAGGACAAAAAAAATTTTCAGGATTAACAATCAATGATGAATATTTAAAAGCGAAAGAAAACATCAGTTGCTTGCCAAATTCTTCATTGTTTAGAATGAGTAAATCCAATACTTACAAAAGGATATGGGCTTCTCTCAATTCGAATATTTTGAGTACCATTAAACATTCGAAGTAGCCCATTGCTAATAATATTCACAAGAATAGGAAAACAGTGCAGTCTCAAGGTATTGCATGCAACTGAAAATCTGTAATCCTTTGAATAAAACAAAAATAAAATGATGTTAATTCTAAGTCATTAAAGAACCAAAAAAAAAAAGGTTTATATTAAAATCCCCGAGTTCCACACTCTGTAGTATCATCCTCAAGGTAACTGACCTTTCTGAGCCTCAGCTTCCTCATTTGTGAAAGGGGATAATAAGTTGGTTGTTTAGTCAGTAATATGAATTTTTCTTAGTATTACTAATTTTAGATCATTTTTGTCCTCATTTTGCTGATGAGGAAATTTCAAATAACTGAATATAAAAATAACCCTGACAAGGAGACACTGTCAGTTCATAGTGAGCAAGCACAGGATCTCTGATTTCCTGGATAGGAGATAAGCATAGGGTGCATAAAGTATTCATGGTTACACTGCCAATGAACCATTTTTATGCTTTCTAAGACAATGTTTATATCCTCCAGGTTTATGAAAATGTTCATACATTTATCAAGAGGCTCAATAGTGTTTAAACATTCTATTGGTTCATGTAATAAATATGTTAGATAAGTAACAAAGCAATGGCCAACCAATGCAGTTTCCTACAGTTGGCACAAAGAGTTACTTTTTTAAAAAAAAATTGAAGTAGAGTTGACGCAAAATGCTACATTAGTTTCAGATATGAAACAGAGTAAGATTGCATTTTTTATGATGTACTTAGTTTAGATGAAACTGAATTCAATGATATATCTTACAAGGCTTTTGTTTTGGTTTTTATTTTCCTTGTAGCAAGAAATAATGAGGTAGGTTCATTTCATGTGGCTCCCTGCTTTTCATTGTTTTTTAAGTAAGACTCAGAGTTTTACTTAACAATTAGGATGTATTTTCAACAGTCTTGTACCTGGAACAGTCTCCATCCCTTGGACTCTTTTACCCAAATTGAAACATGTTAACAGTAGACTGAGAAGACTTTTCTCTCAGAGATTTCATGGGGCCTTTATACTATTTAATGTATATTCTCAATACAGTTGATCCTTGAACAACACAGTTTTGAACTACACTTTTCACTTATATGTGAATTTTTTTCAGTACAGTAATGTAAATGTATTTTCTCTTCCTAATGGTTTTAATAACATTGTCTCTTCTCTAGCTTACCTTATTGCAAGAATACAGTATGCAATACAGATAACACACAAAATATGCATTAATTGACTGTTAATGTTATTGGTAAGGCTTTCAGCCAACAGTAAGTTGAGTCTTAGCAGGTAAGTTTTTAGGGAGTTAAAAGTTATATGTGGATTTTCAACTGTGTAGGGGTTCGGCACCCCTAACACCCATGTTGTTCAAGGGTCAACTGTATAAAAAACAACTTTTGAGTAGTTAGCCATTGAATAAAATTCTTTAAACTCATGGTTGGTAATTATAAGGTCTAATATTTTATTGAATCTGAATAACGCAATTACACTTAGCTATTTTCAAATGTAAAAATCATCTAATTCTAAAGTTAAGATTGAAGATGTTTTACAAAAGCTTATTTAAACTTCACAGCTTATTGAGGGGCCTGGGTGGCTAAGTTGGTGAAGCGTCTGCCTTTGGCTCAGGTCATGATCCCAGGGTCCTGGAATCCAGCCCCACGGTGGGCTCCCTACTCAGCGGGGAGTCTGTTCCTCCCTCTCCCTCTGCCTGCCTGTACCCCTGCTTGTGTTCTCTCTCTCTCTGTCAAATAAACAAATAAAATCTTTAAAAAAAAAAAATCTTCACAGCTTATTTAATAATGACCCAAAATGTTTTTAAATCAAGTTGCTATATACTAGCTGTGTTGACTGCCATTTAAAAGAGTTAAAAATGGGGGCGCCTGGGTGGCTGAGTCAGTGAAGCATCTGCCTTCGGCTCAGGTCACGATCCCAGGGTCCCAGGACCGAGTCCCGCATCGGGCTCCCGGCTCAGCAGGGAGTCTGCTTCTCCCTCTACCCTTCACCCCACTTGTGCTCACTCTCTCTCTTGCTCTCTTTCTGGCAAACAAATAAATAAAATCTTAAAAAAAAAAATAAGAGTTAAAAATGTAGCACTTTTTAATTTTTTTTTATGAAAGCAAAACCAAGAGGCCAACGTACCTTTTGTTTACCAGACACTATGATAGCTCCATTGTATGACAGGTCATCAGTGCCGTTTCTGTTTGCAAAGTCATCTACTTCCAAAAGTATATTTTGATGCTTCACTGACTGTATAAAATCTTCAATATTTGATTCTAGTATGAAATCAATAGCAGAAGGCCATAGAAAACAAGAACATATATGTCAAATTTTTAACATAAATCACATACACAATTTGAAGTCAATATCTACAGAATAGTATGTGAAAGCATATGTCTTTGGGCATCATAATAATAATATTAGCTCATTCTACCATCTTTTATTTATCAAATCCAATGCTGTGATGAGTTAGCTTTATAATTCCCTTTTAGTGCACGCTAACACGTGACTATTAAAACAAGATAATTCTAGGGGTGCCTGGGTGGCTCAGTCAGTTAACCGTCTGCTTTCAGCTCAGGTCATGATCCCAGCATCCCGGGATCGAGTCCCAAGTCCAGCTCTCTGCTTAGCAGGGAGTCTGCTTCTCCTTCTCCCTCTGCCTGCAGCTCCCCCTGCTTGAGTTCTCTCTCTCTCTGTCAAATATATAAATAACATCTTTTTTTAAAAAAATAAATAAAACAGGATAATTCTATTTTATGACTCTTGTTTAAAAAAATACATTTGAACTCAATAATCTGTGGAAATGCAATAATTTTGTGAGCAGTACTTCAGATGAGCCAGCCTAAAATGGACAATAATAACACTTCCCTCTCTCCCTTATTCTTTGAAATAACGGAAAAGTAAATACATGTATGTGTATATTAACATATACATAGGGGTGCCTGGGGGGGAACAATCAGTTAAGCATCTGACTCTTGCTTTCAGCTCAGATGGTGATCTCAGGGTCATGAGATCAAGCCCCACGTTGGGCTCCATGGTCAGCGCACAGTCTGCTTGAGATTCTCTCTCTCTCCCTCTCCCTTTCCTGCTCCTGTAAACTCTCTCTCTAAAATAAATAAATCTTTAAAGAAAAAAACATACATCTATTCTACATACATATCTATTACCTGTATAGTATATATATCTATATAAATGTATATATAGTAAGAAATGAAGAGTGCCACTTTCAGACCAAAGTTTTTGATATGTCCCTAATGAAGAAAGCAGATGAGATTGTTGACAGAGAAATAAGAGCAAAGAAAACCCACATCCAAGAGCTCACAAGAGCAAACAACTACAAAGGTAAAACCAATGTCCGGGATATGGAAAAACTCAAGGGGGCCAAGTGGGCCCTGAAGCCACAGCCATGCTCATTAGCTGGTTAACCACGCCTGAAACAAAGTGACCACAGTTCTCTCCCCATGGTCCACATGGAACAGACACCAGCTATAGTTATCCCCAGCATATAAGTCCTCAGACTTAATTTTTAAGAGATACTATTTGGGGAAAACAGCAGGGCAAGATCTAAAGTAACTCCAGACAATTAAAAGGACAGGATGGAATGGGAAAAGAGAAAAAGAGGACTCTCATTTTTTGCTCATTTGGACTTTGAAAAGGAGTTCATACTGGGGACACCCAGAAAGGGGTTCTGGGATCATAAAACAGGATGAAGGCCCAGATGAATTAGCATTCCCACCAGGTGGGAAAGGAATGTTTACATAGAAAATAAGCTTTCCAGGGCGCCTGGGTGGCACAGCGGTTGGGCGTCTGCCTTTGGCTCAGGGCGTGATCCCGGCGTTGTGGGATCGAGCCCCACATCAGGCTCCTCCACTATGAGCCTGCTTCTTCCTCTCCTACTCCCCCTGCTTGTGTTCCCTCTCTCGCTGGCTGTCTCCCTCTCTGTCAAATAAATAAATAAAATCTTTAAAAAAAAAAAAAAAGAAAAGAAAATAAGCTTTCCATGCATCCATACTCCATCTCCACAGTCACCTAAGGTAGGAAACGTTAATGGTTACCCACATTCCCTTAGGTAAACAGGGATTCCCTGATTTAAAGATGAACATCTTACCAAGAACCATCATATTTTGAGAAAAGAGGAAGAAGATGGAAGAGAAGCTCCAAACTTAAATCACAAAATACCTCACAACTGAGTACAGGGAAGAAAAATAAGTAAGCTAATCCAAGTATATTGTTCTTAGAGTAACTGGAGAAGGAAAATATATACATGAGATAATAATAAACTGAAAAATAAAAATGAATAGGCTGATAATGATTGGCTGAAAATTTCTAGATCATACAAATAAAATATATAATTCACAAGAATTTCCATTTTAAGGTAGCAGAGTGAATAAAACTTACTTTCTAAAACCCAAATTGAAAAGAAGAATGAGAAACAGAAATTAAAAGACCACTTTTGATTAAAGGAGGTGTCATAGCTGTATATGAATATTAGAATGGGCTGGGGTACTCATCAAGAGAGGTCTCCTATGCTGAATATATATATATATTTCACGTCTTAGGTAGAAATAAAAGCTTCTTCAAAGTTAAATAAGCAGTTAGACAAAACCAATTTTTTAGGATAACAAGAACATGCATTCCAAATTGTCTTAAGGAACCTTTCTAGATCCTGTTGGAGGGGCATAGGGTATAAAAATGCATTCTTTATATATCAGTCAGTGTGTATAATATTTATGGAACCGGTTAGGCTGCTGCAACAAGGAGATCTCAAATAGAGTGGTTCAGTCAATACAGAAGTTTATTTCTCTTTCACGTAAGAGCTTACGGTGGTCAGGTAGATAGGCAGTTCTGCTTTAACCAGGTTATATAGTGACTCACCCATGCTCCTTCTGTCTATCCCACCATCTCCATCATCTCCAAAATCAGAGCAAATAGGCATTGTACCTCAGCTGTTTTCTATAAATGAAGTCTAAGTACACATTTTCTTCTCTTATGTTTTGTTTTTCCCCCTCTACATAAAAATAACTTATTTCTGGATTAAATTTTCTTTTTCTCTTCACCTGTGTTATTGACGACCAATAGGCTGGTACGAGGGTCTTCAGGAGGTTGTCCAGGAGAGAGGAAATACAGTTCAGTTTTAAATTCCCAATCACTCTTTTGAATTAATAGAGCATAAAGTATCTTCTCCACAATCAAAGGGAATATTGCGATCCCAAATACCAAGAGTCTACCAATAAAGAAAAAATAACCACATGAATCTGTAGCAATTTTATTTGTTGACAGATATTTCACAGTATTTGTTGGGTACGAACTCTGTGTCAGCCAGGAGTATAGGTGCTAAAATTTTGAAAGTGAGGCCTCAGTACTCCACACAGTACTAAAAGGCATCGCTATATAAACACCAGGTATCAAACCATGAAAACTAAACAGACCTGTGTATGAGGCTAATCAAGTGCTACCATACAGGCATTCCTACTGTCAATAAAATGAAATGTATTTATCCATTTTCCGGCAGGAATGTTGGATACTATGTTCTAGTTTTACATTCTCTTCTGGTTTAACCCTCTCTTGAAACTCACTAACAAAAACCACAGTACTCTGATACTCACAGGATCAAAAGCTCTCTCCTCCCACGTTTTAACTTTAAGAAACGAAGCCGTGCTATTGTGCAGACTTGCATTTTCCAGAGGCCCATGTCACTCACAGCCTTCTGCATTTCAGGGAAAGAAGAGCAAGCTGGCTCTATTTCATGTAGGCTTTCTGTGTCTCTTATCTCTGCTTGTTCAAAATCTACACATACACACACACACACACACACATTATTAATGCCATCCTTGGACATCACAGTTTTCTCTTTTTTGCAACATTAAAAGTTGTTTTACAATGGTTACAAAGCAAACAATATAAGAAACAAATTATGTTTATAACGTCCACATTCAATAAACTCAATGATAAAATATAACTAAATTCATACCCAAAGAAGAATTCAGTAAAGTGTGACCTCATTATGCCTAGCCTTTGAAAAGGTATAGAAGGTCCCATATATAACAATATTCTGAGGGATTTCAAGAAATATTCTCCATTGAAATAGCCAATCGTTGATGCCTAAATGTCAGCTATTAAGCTGTCAGTAATTTCAGAATGTAGGTGAATGATTTCGAGCTCTGAAGCCACCAGACCTGTATCTCATTCCCAAATACATGATTTGTAAGTGGCACGATTTAGGACCAATCACATAACTGCTCTTAGGTCTAGTTTTCTCCTATGTAGAATGGTGCCAATGCCTTTTGCTGGAAAGGTTTTTGTAGAAAGGTAATGCACTATATCCACACATTGATCAAAGGTTCTGGATAGAGGCTCCCTAAATAACTGTCCTTCTCATTATTACTATCCATTAAAATACACAGGAGATGACCCTAGCTTTTTCTCCATTAAGACCTTAGTGAAATTTTCAACATGAACAAGCTAAGAGCAATTTTTATAAGAAATATCTGCTCAGACTTCACGACCTTGATTGAGAGCCTTTCACATCCTCAGAATATCCAAGGAGCAGTGAGCATCTGGGGATAGGAGAAAACTGCTGAAATAGGAAGCAAATAGTTTGCAAAGAGAAATTTGTTATATTCCAAAAAGGGATCTGTGTTCAGTCCTAGTAATGATGTTAGAAAACAATACAACCCTTCCCAAACAGCAGTCAAATTTGGAATTACTCATATTCTTTAGTGTAAATCATGCCTAATGCATTATAAAATACTAAATTAATACATGATTATTTGGAAATTGATTTTCTGTTACTTATACAATGAATTTACCTTGTTCCATAGTTGATTTTCCTTCCAGTTTCATGAAGACGTCATTCAGAGTTGACATGGAAATGTCATAACTCGTCACACCCTGGCCAGAACACTTATCAAGATCACTGAAAAGGTCTAAGGCAACAGACCGGAATAGATACATTTTAAATATCACATTGATAACAAAATCCAGTAAATTAACACTTATTTACAAGATGATCCAGAATATTGTTCAGAAAAATATGTCTTTGGCATATCACAGGAAGCAAAAGCAACATTTTATTAAAATGTTCTTCTTCTCTGAAATGAATATGTCAGAACTTTCCCCTCTACCCTCAATCCATCTGTACTCTACTTTATATTCTCAGCTCATGAACTTCCAGAACACTTCTTTGAGGAAATACGAGCAATCAGAAAAAACATCATCTTCTCACCTCCACACAAATCAACATTTATTTCTACCCATATTCTGGGTCTTGGTTCTGTACAGGTGGAAGACTTAGAGCTGCGCCCTCCAAGGCTACCTCTTTGACTTGTGTTCTGAATTCCATTCCATTCTGGCATCTTGAGGACTTCCTAAAGTAATCTCCTGCCCTTTTCTGGCCTGTATCATCAGTTTCTCCTACATGTACTGAGCCATTCCAAACAGCAGGCAAAATGCTATAAGTTAACCCGTTAAACAAAAACAACAACAAAAACAAAAACCCAATCTCCCCCCTCCCCAGCCTCCCACTACACACATGCACCCATGGCTCAAAGGTTTGTCTACCACTTTTAATTTGTCACATCCTATTCAACTGAACCCCCACAAATCCAAATGCTATCCCTATCCCTCCATAGAAACTGTTCTTGCCAAGGTCATCAATGATTCCACATTTTAAATTCAATGGACAAGAGCTTTTTAACAATTCTTTTAACCCTTTCTCTCTCTCATTCAGGGACATTTGAAGCTGTTGACTACTTCATCCTTCTACAAACACTGTCTCCCTTGAGTTAATAGAAACATACATATTCTTTTGTTTTTCCTTCCAGTTCATGGGGGGTTCTTGATTTCCACCATTCTCTGACTCTTCCTCTACTTTCTCCTGAGGACTCAGTCCTGGATCATCTTCTCTTTTCAAACACTCTTTCCATACACTCAAATTTGCATTAAATCCATCTGTATGCTGTTGATTCCCAAGTTCAATTCTCACTTTGAGTGTTCTCTGACTTCCAATATCCCATAACCAACTGTATACTTAGCCACTTGACATCTCTACTTTGAAGTCTAGAAGCATCTCAAAGCAAACATTTCTAAGACAGAACATTAATTCCTCCTTCTCCATCCTACCCAACTGTCTCTCTCATCATTTTATAACAAATGACACCATCTTCCACCTGGTGATTTGAGCCAAAATTCTAGAAGTCCCTCTGGATTTTTCATCCATCTTTCAACTGGCACCATGGTAGCACAAGGATCAACATCTTTCCCCTGTAAGTCTGACATGGTCACATGGCTGGTCTCCCAGTGCCTACTCTTCTTCTATATCCAGAGTGCTCTTTTATAACCAGAGAATGAAAATATAAGTCACATCACATCAATTCCCCACTTAATGACTCTCAGTGGTTTCTCAGTGCATTTAAGATAAAATTCAAACACCACATGACAGCCTCTGAAGCTCTATATGCACAAACCTTCATCTATCCCTACAACCTCACCCATCCCCACTTGCCAGTCTCCTCCCGCATGCACTGCACTCCAGACATCTCTTTCCTCCCTTTGCTTGGAATGCTTTTGATCGTTTTCTTCTTTTGTACTTCTGGCAATCTATATAAACCCCAGCCTGACATGAGTTTTCTCTCTAAACCATATGACTTTGTTTATTATTGCATTATACAATGTAATATACCTTGGCTTATTGTGTGTGTCCACTTCTCCCCACCCAATGGAATGTACCCTCCATGAGGGTAGGGACTCAGATGTCTTATTTAACTCTGTATCTCTAGTGCCTCAAGCAGTGCCTTTTATGTAATAGGTTCCCAATAAACATTTACTATTATCTTTCGTATTTCCTATAGGACATAAGAATGTCACTGGACTTGCAGAGGCCTAGGGTCAGAATAAAGAGGCTGTCATAGACCAAAACATCAACACCAGGGACTCTGGTGTGACATGTTCTCATGGTGGTATCAACATATAACTCACTATTTTCCTTCCCCAACCAAAAAAAGGCTAGTTGTATCTCACTGGACAGAATAACACAGTATAGCCTATCGACTTGAGAACACCACCTTACAGCTCCTACAAGGACACGGAGAGCTGCCTTATTTGGAGGTGAGACTAAATCTGAATTCCTGAGTATTTGCTTAATAAGACTGAATCATACAAATGAGCCTCTTTAAATCAGGCCTGCAGAGAGTTAAACCTTTAATAAACTAAATGTTTAGATAAAAAGGAAGCTTTTAAATTAAAAAAGACATATATTTCCTCATTTGTAAGACAGGGAAGACTATAGCACCAACCTCACAGAATAGTTGTAAGACTAAATGAGTTGATATATATGCAACTATTAGGAACAGTGCCTGACTCATGGCAAACATCGTACAAAGAGTTAGCTAATATTAGAATTACTTATCAAACAAATCCTAGGTTAGGACTGCTACTCAGCAGACTGGGAACCTATGGTGAATACTTTTGCTGAATAAATTAACTATTTTTTCTGCAAAATATATATACACACAATTAAATTAAAATATAAAAGGGAACCTATAGCAGACACCTTGAAACCCTGCCCCCATCCCTTCTGTACTCACTTATACACAATAAATCTGCTTATTAACACCTGCCAAAAGGCATTTTGTTCTGGGCTGTGATGTATGCTAAGCTCATGTTAAGTACAAGCCATATGAGTTAGAAAATTAATGCTCCTGAAAGCATCTCAACCAGTGAAGGGTAGGGAGTGGCAAATAAATACCCCAGCTTTCTCACCCCTCTCCTGATATAACACTGAGCCCCTTGCTCACTTATTCGGTTATTTATTCCAAAGTTATTACATCTCAATTTCATATTGCAACCACCTGCTCAATAATGCAAACTTCCCTTGCCTCCTTCGCTCCCCACTCTCATGTCCCCATTCCCTCCTGGTGTTTCTAGGCATCAGTTACCAAACAAGGTGAACTCAAGTCCTCATTTCAAGTTCTGCTTTTTAGGGAACCCAACCCAAGACAAAATCCAAATCCATTAAATAATGAAAGCTGTAATAATGAGGTGAACACTTGTTCCCAAATTTCATTCCATCATAATCATATTTAAGTTACCTGGAAATTTATTTGTCCTTTCCATGGGCAAAGTATACACAAGCTTTTCTTTGTTTTCTGTTTTTAATTTAGCATCAGGGATGTAATGATTAATGAAGGATGTTATTTTTTCTGGATCACATACTTCATTTCTGTACAAACTAATATTTAAAAGAAAAGATCATTGATTTGTGTTTTCTCTACTGCTATCACAAAAGAAGGGCTTTTACTGAATACCTAGCCTCTGAGTACTACCTTACTTGGCTTTAGGGAACAAACAAAATGAGTGAATAACAACAACAACAACAGAAATAATAATAATGCCATCAGTTTGAAAAAATCTTATGATCTATGTAGAGGAGTTGTATAAATTCAGAACAATTACAAATATACAAACGAATGCATGCTGTAAGTTAAACTATATTTCAAGTAGGAAGATAAACAGAGCAAGGCAAGTACATTAGGTAGAAGAAATTGCTTAAGGAAAATAATTACACCAGATTGTGTAGATATCAGGAATTAGTGACTAATAGGGAAGTTTGGTCTACATGCATGTTTTGTTTGGCCATAGGGTTTTTGGTTTGGGTTTTTAAAAATTCTTTTCACCTGGACACACTTTCTTGTTAGATACAGTGCTCTTTACTCTCTCCCATTTTTGATACTAGCTTCTGAAATTATTTGATTTTGTGCCCAATGAAAGAATGAAAATATGTTACAAGATCATCAGAGGGAGATAGAGGGTGGGAAGAAGAGAGAGATTTAGGATGCCCAGAGAGGCTACCTAGACAGCAGTCCATGAAGTAGCCCTGCTGGGATCTGTAAGCCTGGGCTTATACCTTTGAAATTTTGCTTATCATTAGCATTAATAAAAGCAGGAAAAACATTTGGGAAACACTAGCTAATAGTTTGACAAAGATGAAGCACAAGGTCAACTGTCCCTCCTAATTGTCTGCCTTTTTGATATACCAGCATTGAAAACAAATATATGGGGTGCCTGGGTGGCTCATTCGGTTAAGTGTCTGCCTTCTGTTCAGGTTGTGATCCTGGGGTCCTGGGATCCAGGAGCCCCATGTCTGGCTCCCTGATCAGTGGGAGCCTGCTTCTCCCTCTTCCCCTGCCCCTCCTAACTCCCCACTCATGCACTTTCTCTCTCTCAAATAAACAAATAAAATCTTTAAAAAAAAAGAAAACATACATATATATATATATGTGTGTAGATATATATGTATATATCCAAACTATCCCCAAAGTCTTTACCTTAAGTGATATCCAAGACCCCATTTTCTCTTCAAAAAGACAGAAGACCCTGCACACTTCAGTCTCCCATTGGACATGATCACTTTTCTATCTGATTAAAAAGAAGCAAAAAAGAAAGGATGATGGGAGTCATTTCTTCTCTCTCTAGAAAATATAGGTGAGAAGACAACGCTCAGATTTCCAAAGGAGAAGTGCGCTACAGGAAACAAATGTAACTAATGTACATTAAGAAATTTGAAATACACATTAAAATTGATGCATTTAAAATAAGCTTATGTGTTCCAGTCTATTTCTGTGCCTTACAATAATTCTTGAAAAAAAAAAAAACCAGAAGTTACATTGGCATATTTTCCATTCTGTATGCTAAAGAATAAGTGGATATTTTTCAACCAGATATATATTGATTTCAATGTTTAAATTAATTGAAACAAAAAAAGCCTTACAATATTTTATTAGTGGTCACAATCTAGCAAATGTACAGTCAGTGAGGAATTCTAGGCGGGGATTAGACTCTTGTCATTCCCGAGAATACTATGGAATGGAGCACACATGAAAGTCCTGGGAGCACAGTGCTTGTCCTAGAAATATACATTTCCCAAATTCTTTACTATAAAACTGAGATAAAACCAACAAATACCAGCCAGGATGTCAGCCTCATCCATGAGATTGGTACTCAAGAGAATCACACGGCCTGCTTTGCGTTCCTTGAGGAAACTCCATACTCGATGCCTTGAAAAGGGATCCAACCCAGCAGTTGGTTCATCTAATAGCAAAATCTACAGAGGATGAAAATGTATAACATATATCTCTCCCACATTAACTCTTCCCACATGGTAGCATGGATAACAATAATAAATCAGATAATAACTCTCCAACCATTTAGGTCGGATATACTTACATTCATAGTTTAACAGCAGATTCTGTCCTGATACATTACAATGAAATCTCTACTACTTTTAGAGATAAAAGAAGAGCTTGACTTCTTACTACTCAATCTGCATTCCGCGGCATGCAGAATCGCACTTACTTGAGGGTCTCCTAAAATGGCAATCCCAAAGGTCAGCTTTCTTTTCTGTCCTTCACTTAAATGTTTAGCAAGGTTATCCTGAATGTTTTGTATGTCCAATTCTAATAAGATTCTTTGTACCTATGCAAGAAAACACACAAAGCTTAAAATCCAAGACAATTCATATTTTACAATTTTAACTGTCCATTACAGCGGATCTTTTTTATAGGACCTCACTACCTAAATTGTATTCATAACAGGGCAGGTAAATCACTAAGGCAAATTCTGTGGTCATGATTTAACTTGGCAAATTTAACTTGCTAATCCAAGCATGGCCATTTACCTCTTGTTCCACTTCCTGTGGCTGAATCCCTTTTATTTTAGCAAACAGCCTGAGGTTTTCCTTCACGGTGAGCACCTCAAATTGAACATTGAATTGAGGACAGACACCAGTTATCCTTTTGATTTCCTCCAAGTCTTGCATTTCAGAGAGATTTTTATTATAGATGGTAACTGATCCTAAAAATAGACGTTAAAATAATTTAACATTGGTAAGATAATATGTTTTATTAATGCTTAGAGATCTTATTCAGGAAAATATTGGCATAGATTCACAAATATCTAAAATAACGACTTCACAATGTATTAACAACTACAAATTAATATTAACATAAATATATGTTCAGGATGGAATATCTTTTCTCTGGAATATCACATAGCAATGGAATAAGGCTAATGATTTTCATAAAAATTTGGGAAATATAAAGTATATTCAAAAACCTATAGTCTGAAGCATGAGAGACTATGGACTATGAGAAACAAACTGAGGGCTTCAGAGGGGAGGGGGGTGGGGGAATGGGATAGACTGGTGATGGGTAGTAAGGAGGGCACGTACAGCATGGTGCACTGGGTGTTATACACAACTAATGAATCATCGAACTTTACGTCAGAAACCAGGGATGTACTGTATGGTGACTAACATAATATAATAAAAAAACATTAAAAAAAAACCCTATAGTCTGGTAAACGATGTTAGATAAACACTGTTTTCTCTTAAGCATTTTAACCTTAAAATAAGAAAGGCAACATATGACCTCTGGGCATCTTGCCTTTGAGAAATTTCTTTTTGCTCACCTTCTGTTGGAACAGACGACCCATTAAGGATGTTCAGTAATGAAGATTTGCCAGCTCCACTATGACCCAGAACTGCTGTGATTTGACCTTCATATATGTCAAAGAGCAAGTCTATTTTTAAAATAAAATATTAGCATTATAAATAAGAGGGCATTAAAAAGAGCTGGTTCTAAGAGTAGAACAAAAAATTTATTTTAGTTGTATATTCTCAAGCATTTAAATAGTTTAAAACATATAATATCCAATATTTTCCTGGCTGCTAAAATAACCTGGTTACTGTAGAATGTTTGTAAAATAAATACAACCACGTAAGATAAATTTAACTATAATTTCAAATACTAACACTGTAATACACTTTCTTCCTGTGTATATGCATGTGCATATATGAACATGTAAATATATATATATATACACACATACATATATATATGGATTTTGATCATACTCTATTCTTTCCTAGCTTACATTTGCAAATGTTAAATGATAAACATTTTTCATGGCATTAATTACCTTCCAAAATATATTCACCAAAACTGTATATTTTCCCCTGTTATAAATTTTCTATTCTTTTACTACAAACCTTTTGCATTTAGAGGTCGGTAGGAAAAAAATCATTTATTTAAGAATCCTTTACTATTTTTTTGTTTGTTTTCTTTACCACCAAGTGAAAACCAAACTCTGTTATGAAAAGTTGTTGGATAAAATTTTATAATTTTATAAAATAAGAATTTTATGTTATATCTAAGAGATCAGGTTCCTTCAATTAAATTATGTGACCTACTTTCAAACATTATTGAAATTAATTAACAACTGGGATGAATTCCAGTTCATCCATTTCCATCTGGATGATCTTGGATAAACTAAACAGCTATTAAATGTGCTGGTAATAATAATTACATCTAAAGAGAAAATCCTTCCTATTATAATACAATCCATTTAAGTTCTCACTTAAAATTCTACTAAAAGATTCTTTAAAAAATTGAAAAAAATTAGCTCAAATAATTAAGAAAAATTAAGGAATAGCAAGATATTAGTTTTGACTACATGGTATTAAAATATGTTAGAGAACAGGGAGCCTGGGTGGCTCAGTTGGCTGGACATCTGCCTTTGGTTCAGGTCATGATCTGGGGTCCCGGGATCAAGTCCCATGTTGGGCTCCCCACTCAGCAGGGAGTCTGCTTCTCCTTCTCCCTCTGATCCCCCTTCTTGCTCTCTCACTCTCTCTCTCCTGTCTCTCTCTCTCCAATAAATAAAATCTTTAAAAAAATGTTGGAGAACTATAGTAATTAAAATAATATGTTAGTAATACAGTAACCAGTGGAGTAAATATCATAATTAAAATAATGTTACTACTCCAGGATACACTGACTGATAGAAGAAAAAAGAAGCCTAAGATGGAGCGAAGTAGACATAAAAAAAAAGGATTAAAGAAACAACCTTTTAAAGTCATCAAGAAGATGAATTAATAAATAATATTGGGACAACTAAACAAATATGTCAACAAATTTTACATTTACTTAAGTTTTTAAATGGAAAAAAAATGGTGTTTTCCAGGGTAACAGAAAACTGATGATACCTATCTTGGAACTGATCTATATTAGCTGGAAAAAAAAAAAAAAGAAATATAAGCCTCAGTTTCTTCATCTGCAAAATGGGAGATTTTGTATGAGATACTATGTATCTCATAGGGTTAAATGAAAAAAAAGTCTGTGTAAAGCACTTATCATAGTTGCCAGCACACAGTAAGTACTCAATAAACTTTAAGCATTTGTTGCTATTAATATTATTGTTGTTGTTAATTATTGTTATTCCCACAAGTGTATAAATTTTTATAAGTTTGAAGGGAAATGATTTGAAATATGAATAAGAAGCTTAAAAACATAGTCTCTTTGAATAATTTACATTTAGAAATTTATATACAGGAAATAATGATATTTACAAAGATTGAACAAGAAGGCTTATTACAGTTTTTTTATGATAATGAAAAATTGGAAACAAGCCAAATTTTGTACACGAGTGTAAGGAAATCGAGGTAGCCATACAACAGGATCCTGTCAGCCACTGAAAGATAGGCTGTAGGTAAGGACTTCAAAGTGTGTTCCCGAAGGTTCCAAAGTTACTACAGGAGCTAGTCGCATGGAGAGAAGGTGGAGAGAGTGCAGCTCCCCCCTTACTTCCCAAAGAGCAGCTGTAACTGGTGATTTCATATAGTTTTCTATGCACTAATATTCATTGTTTTTCATTTTTAGGGTTTTTTTGAAGATGTCTAGATGTAAAAAGTAGTTCGTGGTTATTGATGAGTACAAAAGTAGTTCATAATGCACTCTGGAAATTGAAATGACAATTTTAAAAAGTACTTAAATACATCCTTGGCTAAAATTAAAGAAAGAGACCACAGATCTAGATGGCATTGGATGGACAAATCTGGGGTGAGAATAAATTTGCTGACCCAGGTACAGGAAACTCTCAAAGTGAGAAATGATCTCAGAGGAATAAATAAGATCGAGTTAAGGGATACTATCTGCTAGAAAGTAAATGCAATGCACATGATGAGAACTCTCAACCTTAGGGGAGGTCTGTGGTTATGCTTTTGTAACTTTTAAGGCTTCCTTCTCTTGTAAAAAATCAATTACAGTCTTCTTAAAAACCATTATTAATAAAAGCAAGCTGTCCTCTATGAAATGCAGCCACTAACTTGGATGTTTACTTCAATGCTTGTTATAGAAAACTATATTTGTTAGAATTTAGTATCAGATACATTGGTTGATTCAAAATTATAACTGTGTTTGCCCTGGGGATAGCGACTTGTGAAATTTAATTCATGGTCAGTGGTGTTACTCGTCTCATTTTAGTTAATCTCACTGGTACATAGAAACTACGTAGGTTCCCTGGCTGGTATAAAAAATATATAAATTTTAAGTCTAGATGTTTTTTCCTCACGGTGCAAATGAAATACAATATGGTTTTTTGCAAACTCATCTTTAAAAACAAAGTGAAATCACACTTTTCACTGCATGACCCCATTCTTGTAAATTAATAGATCCATGAAACATCCAGAAGGATGTTATAGCCAGCTCTTAATCACGGTTAATCTCCAAGGGATGGAGTTAGATTGTTTGTATCGTTTTCTTTTTCCGTTTTGCTTATCTACATTCACAAAGTTTTCACACGGAATTTTCCCCGTTTTTTGTAATAAAGAAGTCAACAAGACAATGTTTGTCTTTACCTTTCAATGCTTCCATTTTCCCAGACTTTCCTGTATATTCTTTTTGAACATTTCTGATCCTGAAATGACAGAAGTGGTGTTACTCAGCCAACACAGAGTAGGGATCAGGAACAACCCCAGTCAAAGTGATAGATCCATCAACCTCTTTATGAGAAGTAGGGGATGGCATAACCAGTGTACTCAGAAAGACAAAGACTTATTTTTGATTAATCATTTCCCCTGAGAGAGAAAATGAAAGTGTCTCTTTGGAAAGTTACAACAAAATGATTAGTGTTTTGCTTTAGAAAAGCAGAACACTTTGAAATTGTTCTCACTTCTTTCTCTAGCCCTAGAATACTTGGTGTTTCCTCCTCTGTACAAGATCAGCTCATTTATCTGTACTCTTTGACTATCACCTCCCACCCCACCCCCATTCCCTTCAAACTTGCTCATTAATCAGACCTTCTATCACCTGCATTTTCTATAGTTTCCTCTCTGATAGTTTCCCTTTGGCCCGTAACTCTGCTTTGGATTCAATCAGATTTCTCTCCTCTCCATATTTTTAAACATTTTTGTCAAAGTAAGAATATAAACTTGCCATGTCCACCTTCTCACTTTCTCCTCAATTGCTCTGGTTTCTGAGTCCATTACTGTAGTGAACCTCTTCATACTAAAATCATTAGAGGCCTCCTAAATCACCAAATGTAACAAAGACTTTTCTAGCCTTACTTATGGGATTACGAGTTGCTACTGGTGATGTTGTCCTTGTTGAAAGTGCCTACATTCAAGGTAACATTTGACTTACTGGTTTCCCTCCTATCTTTCTAAATGTCCTTTCTCTGTTTCCTTCTTAAAATTATTGCGTTCAGTTAGCCAGCTTATTGTACATCATAAGTTTTTGTTGTAGTGATTAATGATTCATTAGTTGCATGTAACACCCAGTGCTCATCCCGACGCGTCCTTCTCTGTTTCCTTGAAAGGTCCTCTTCTTCTGCCAAATACATCATCTTGGTGTTCCACAGGTTCTCCATGTACATTATGGTCTTTTCACTCTAGACTCTCTTGATGGGTTATCTTATTGATCATCATGGTTTCAACACCAACCTAATGTTGACCCTATCCTTTTCCCTGAGCATCAGGCTCCCACATCTAAAGGTTTCATCTGAATATCACACACATGCACACACATACACACACACCTCTCTAAATGAGTGATTACCGAACTTGAATGCACATTAGAATCCCAACGGAAACTAATGCAGGACAAGGTAGGAACCAGGCTCAACAGATTAGAGATGTCATGACTACATAAGATCATGTACAATGCATTTTCAAATTCAAAGGGAAACAGAATTTAGCCACCCTTTTCTCTGAGCACAGGTCAAAATAAACATAAGGAAATCTATCCAACCAGGATGCTGGCAGTGGGGGTTTAACCAAAGAGTCAGGAAACATAAAAAGAGAAAGGCTTAAAAGGTATTGAATCTGACGGGGTATTTTATCGCTGCCTTTCCTTGCACAGGGGGATGGACTCCCATTGAAATGGGGGTTTTATGTTTTATTTTAATAAAGAAACTTCCATCTAGGAGCAGCCGGTTGCTTCTGGATTTCAGAGATGAAGACAGCCATTTGTTTGGGGCAGACATTCTGCTTATGTTCTGGGAATGCTGCATGAATAAGCAGAAGTTATAGAAATGGATAGTTGTGCATACAAATGCCCCCAGAGAAGGAAAATTGGGAGGGGGATAATAGCTGAGAGGGAGCCAGCTGTGAATAAAAAAATAGATATTTTTACATAGCCAAGATACTGGTTCTGGTTAGAACTCTGCATGAATTTCTCTATACTTCCAGATGTGTATAGCTAACAGGTGGCTAGGGAAAGAGGAAGTGCTCATTGGTTATAAAGGCGAGAGCACCTGTGAAAAGGGGAATCAACACAGAAATAAGGAGGGAGATAAGGTGGAGGGTGATGTGGTAACATTATATGGAGCCAAGCAAAGAGAATTTTCCTTTCAAGGAGCAGTCAGGAGATATTGGTGGTCACGTGGAAGAGTTCAAAGTAACATTCACAAAGACAAATTTTTTCTTCAATATTTTGCCCAGGCTCACCCTGCTGCTGTTGGTCAGTAATTAATTTGCCTTGCACCCACATGTTGCTGTAAGAGTGAATACCTGATGGCTTCTTTTCCTTGGAATTCTGGAGCAACTGGTTCAAAATAATCCTCAGAGGGATGCTCAGGATCTATTTCTTTCTCGATGACCTTATTATTAGTCCTCTGATGTTGGAAACAAGATGAGTTCAGGAAAAATAATGGAGAATAATGGCGCTCATCTCCATCTAATTAATCAAGAGGCAATAAAATATTGGATCAGTCATATTAGAACAATGAGTAAAGAAGCCTTATTCAAAATAGTGCAGAGTATCTTAAACTTTTAAGCATCGTAGAGAAATTCTTTTCTAACTTCCTATTATTGAAAACAAAACTTGTCATAAAGTAAAAATGAAAATTCAAAGGAAATAACATATGATCCCAAAAGTTAAACAACATAATAGAACTTTGAAGAAAGTATATATAAACCAAAGTTCTGAAAAAATGTGATCTCAAAGGTATTTAGGATGAATGAAACCAAATATTTAGGGGGAAAGCCCTAATCAGCAAATAGAAACAACTGAAACATGTTTGTGAACTTAAGAAATCACTTGATCACAGGGGCTCCTGGTTGACTCACTGAGTTAAGCAACCAACTCTTGATTTTGGCTCATCTCATGATCTCAGGGTGGTGAGATCCAGCCCCACATCAGGCTCTGTGCTGAGCATGAAGCCAGCTTAAGATTTTCTTTCTTCCTCTGCCCCTCCCCTCACTCAAGGTGCTCTCGCTCTCTCTCTCAAAAAAAAAAAAATCACTTGATCACAACTATATGATTGGACATAATACTGAAATCCATATGGTATGTGAATGCAAAGTACAGGAAGAAATTGTATCTGTTCAGGATAAATATATTATCATTTTCCAAATTTAAGACAATGAAGTAGGATTTGTTACTAAGAGCTTTCAGATATTAAACCAGAAGTCACAGAAAGATAGGAATATATTTAATAATTGCATAGAAACATACATGACAGCTTTAAATACAAAGTGGAAAGAAGATAAAAAATAAGATAAATAAATAAGATTGTGCAAGGAAAAAAAAGCATTCTGATGCTAGCATGTGTGAAGGAATTCTGGTCTGAGATCATGACCTGAGCTGAAACCAAGAGTCAGGTGCTCAACTGACTGAGCCACCCAGATGCCCCAAGAACTATTTATTAAGAAGCACTTTCACCATATGATGGCTCTACACTAGCCAAAGCCATGTTAAGAACTAATTTATTTCAGCTTGTACTGAAACAAATCTTTTTTTTTTTTTTTTAAAGATTTTTTTATTTATTTATTCAACAGAGACAGAGACAGCCAGCGAGAGAGGGAACACAAGCAGGGGGAGTGGGAGAGGAAGAAGCAGGCTCATAGTGGAGGAGCCTGATGTGGGGCTCGATCCCACAACGCCAGGATCACGCCCTGAGCCGAAGGCAGACGCTTAACCGCTGTGCCACCCAGGCGCCCCATGTACTGAAACAAATCTTAAATACCGTTCTTTGAAAACATGTTCAGGGATTCTTGAAAAAAAAGTAACATTATTTAATTACCATATATTTGTAATGTATATTATTAAAATCAGAAGAATAACTGTTTTTACATAGAAATTCAAACCATTAAAACTCTGAAGTAGAAATAAAGAACTCATTCAGCTTGTGATGGGAAATATTTGCTATTCTTTTTTTCTTAATATACATTTATATAACCTTCAGTAAAAATGTATAATGTGATCAATATGTGCAGAGGTCAGAAAAAAGCCACTTTTACTTACAAGGTAAGATTTTGTCAAAGTATAATGCCAATGCCAAGTAGAAAAGTGCATCAAAAGCCAATATGGAAAAAGTTGCAATCATTACATATGAGTCTCCTGAAGGGTCAGGAAAAATTATACCATTCATAGTATTATCCAAGTAGATAATCTAAGATTCAGACAAAAATAATAATTAATAAATTTTTAAGAAAAATACATACAAATAATTCAGCATAGCAGCAAGAATTATCACTTTATTAAACAGCTGTTTTGAGAAACACTTATAATGAAGCTATTGGTGTAACTATTTCTATTTGACAGCAATCCAAGGATTATAAGAAGGAAATACTGACTTAAAAAACATGATGCTCTAAGAGCAGGAATTTTTTAAAAAGATTTTATTTATTTATTTATTTATTTGAGAGAGAGAGAAAGAGAGAGCATGAGCAGGGGGGAGAGGGAGCAGGAGAAGCAGACTCCCCACTAAGCAGGGAGCCCAACACAGGTCCTGGGATCATAACTTGAGCTGACGGCAGATGCTTAACCAACTGAGCCACCCAGGTGCCCCTAAGAATATGAATTTAAATGATAAGTCATTTTTTTGTGTTCATAAAGTCATTGTAATATTGCAAAATATCTACTCTATGCAGCAGAAAATACACATTTTAGAAAGAATATGAAGAATTGTTTGAACCATCATAGTAGGATGATGATAAGAGAACTTCTTTTTCTAGTTATTACTGCAAATAAAGATATGTTTATAATTCTGTCATGTAACAATAGGTGTTATGTTCTAGGTGTTATTCTAAGACTTTTTATAATATCTCATTTAATCCTCACCTAACCCTCCAGGGCAAACCTTATCATTTTTATGTTCATTTTACATGTGGTGGAAGTGAAGCAAATAGAAATTGAGTAGCTTAACCCACTAAAGTCAAAATCACAGTAAGGAGCATCAAAGGTGAATTCAGAGCACAGGAAGTCCAGCTCTCAAGCCCAGTTCCTCACACAAGGCAATATACAACTCTATTTGTGTTAAAATCTTAACATTTCATGACAAAGTTGAGTTATTCTGGGAATGCAAGTCTGGGTTGACATTTTTTTTTTTAAAGATTTTATTTACTTATAGACAGCAAGAGAGGGAACACAAGCAGGGGGAGTGGGAGAGGAAGAAGCAGGCTCCTAGTGGAGAAGCCTGATGTGGGGCTCGATCCCAGAAGGCTGGGATCACACCCTGAGCCGAAGGCAGACGCCTAATGACTGCGCCACCCAGGCGCCCCTGGGTTGACATTTTAAGATCAATCTATGTAACTCAATATAAAACAGATTGAAGGAGACACTAATGTGGTTAATCAATTAGATGAACAAAAATCATTTGATACAATTTAATACCCACTTATAATAAAGAAAGTCTCTTCACAAATTAAACAAAAAAGCAATTTTCTTTAACCTGGTAAAATAGATGTACAAAGACCAACACCAAAAATCATGCTTATTATGAAATGTTAAAAGCTTTTCCTTTACTTGTATTTCTATTCAACACTGTACTAAAGGTCCCAGTCTCTGCAATAAGACAAGAAAAATAACTGGCATTAGAACTGCAAAAGGAAAAAATAAACCTTCATTATTTGTAGACATCATGATTATATGTAAGAAAATCCCAAGATAAAGCCCAGAAAAATACTAGTTTTAATAAAAGAATATAGCAAGAAGACTGGTTACAGTGCCAATTTACAGAAATCTGTTGCATCTCTCTACATTAACAGCAAACATTTAAAAATAAGAATTTAAACACAGATGCTATTTATAATGGCATCAAAAGTATCAAAAACTTTGGAATATATAAAAAATGTGCAAGGCTCAATACTTAAAACTAAAACAATTACTAAGGGAAAGTGAATGTGAAGATATGTTATGTTCATGATCAAAAAAAAGTATCAGGGTGCCTGGGTGGCTCAGTCAGTTAAATGTCCAGCTCTTGATTTCAGCTCAGGTCATGATCTCAGGGTCATGGGATCCACCCCCTGAGCTGGACTCCGCACTCAGTGAGAAGTCTGCTTGAGATTCTCTCTCTCCCTCTTCCTCTGCCCCTCCCTGCCACAAGTGCTCTCTCTCTCTCTCTCACTCTCTCTTAAATAAATAAATCTTTTTAAAAAGTGTCAATTTCAGGGCGCCTAGGTGGCACAGCGGTTAAGCGTCTGCCTTCGGCTCAGGGCGTGATCCCGGCGTTCCGGGATCAAGCCCCACATCAGGCTCCTCCACCATGAGCCTGCTTCTTCCTCTCCCATTCCCTCTGCTTGTGTTCCCTCTCTCGCTGGCTGTCTCTATCTCTGTCAAATAAATAAATAAAATCTTTTTTTAAAAAAAGTGTCAATTTCCCTCAAATTGATTGAAAAATTCAACTGTACCAAAATGTCAACAGCTTTGTGTATACATATATATGTGCGCGTAACATGATAGGTTAATCCTAAAATTTACAGCATTCAAAGAACCTAGAATAGAAAAAAGTCCCTTGGAAAAGAAAATCAAGTGGTAAAATTATTACTACCAGATATCAAGACATATCAACAAAAACAATTAGGACAATGTGGCAACAGTGCAAGGATAGACAGATGGGTCAAGACATGATTGGCTGAGCTGTGACAAAGGAAATACTGCAATTCATTCAGGGAAAGGATGCCTTTTCAATAAATGAAACAGACGAAATTGGATATTCATGTAGAAAAATTAATACCCTTCTACCTATAGATACACAAAAGTTATTTTGAAATGGATTTTATATCTAAATATAAAAGTAGAATCAACTGAGCTTCCAGATAAAAACATGGGAGATTATCTTTATAACCTTGGGGAACGCAATGATTTCTTAAAGATACAAAAGCACTCGACAGAGAAGAAAACTTGACAAACTGGACTTTATCAAAAGTAAGAACCTTGTAAATTAAAAGCACCTTGTAATGAACCTTGTAAACTAAGAGAGTAAAAATGTCAGCAACAAATCACTGAAAAATGTCTCATATCCAGTGTATATATAAGAAATCCATACAAAGTAACAAGGAAAGATACTAAGTCAGTTTAAAAATGGGGGAAAGGGGCGCCTGGATGCCTTAGTTGGTTAAGTGTCTGCCTTCAGTTCAGGTTGTGATCCTGGGGTCCTGGGGTTGAGCCCTGGGTCAGGCTCCCTGCTCAGCAGGGAGTCTGCTTCTCCCTCTGCCTCTGCCCCTCTTCCCTGCTCAAGTGCTCGCTCGGGCTCTTTCTCTCTCTCAAGTGAATTAAAAAAAAATATTTTTTAAAAAATGGGGGAAAAACCTGGATAGGCGTTTTACAAAAGAGAAAAACCAAAATGCCACTATGCATATGAAAAAGAATTAAATTTCATTATAAAATCAGAAAAATGCAAATTAATACCAAAAGGATTATTATTGCAGATCCATCAGAATGTTTAAAATTTGGAAGACGGACAATACCAAATGCCAGTAAAGATTTGGAGCAACTGTAACTCTGAAACTCTTGGTGCAAAAGTAAATTGATGCAATCACTTTGGAAAAATATTTGGCAGTAGCTATGAAGATTAAGATATACATACCCTAGGTCCTGCTATTTAACTCCTACATATATACCAAACAGAACTGAATGCCCATTTTCACTAGGAAATATGCATAAGATTTTTTTTTCAGAGTTAACATTAGTCAAAAACTGGAAAGTATTTTTGTTCATCAATAAGAAAATCGATAGCATAGTCACGTACTACATAACATACTACGTATGACACGGAGTCACATACTATGTAACAGTCTATTACAGCAACACTCCAACTATGGATGAGATCTAAAAACATAATGTTGGGGAAAAAGTCAGATTTTTAAAAAAAGCACTTTGGAGAGTATCACTTATATAAAGTTGAAAGCAGGCAACACTAAAAAAATTATACTTAGGAACACACATTAGGTGATAAATGAAAAGGCAGGAATTGATGATCACAACACTTCTATCTTTAGGAGGAAGGAGTGTCTGGAGGAGTTTCGGAGTTGTGGCAGCCTTCTATTTTTTGATCTGGTTCATGAATACTTTGACATACTTTATAAGTATTTGTTAAACTCTTTATAGTCCTGAAAATGTTTCAGATTTGAGGTTTCAAACAGAGGTTTACACAATAATTAGCTAGAGAATGCCTTCATTATATAAAGTACGAGGAAAGGTAAACAGTTGCACATGAAAAACAAGAAGAGAATACTTCAAAATGAAAATACACCTGAGAGGTGAAAATCTGTCCTAGTCAAGACGTTTTTATTTAAGTTTCCTTGTGTGATGGTGATTTTTCTACAATGCAATAATAACACTTTCAAATCTAGCTTTAGGG
Organism: Ursus maritimus; assembly: GCF_017311325.1. Taxonomy (NCBI): domain Eukaryota; kingdom Metazoa; phylum Chordata; class Mammalia; order Carnivora; family Ursidae; genus Ursus; species Ursus maritimus. The sequence goes on along the minus strand of NW_024424897.1, from coordinate 11,130,800 downwards.
GAAAAATTGTTTAGAATAAATGCTCTTAATTTGAAAGAGTGTTTGATTATAAGGAATCACGCAATATCAAATTCTTTTGAAAGTTCAGTAATAAACCAATGAACTACTTTCTTACCTTACTCATTCCAGCAGTGAAGGCAAAGGGGCTGCAAATACTGAAAATCCACTCCAAAGAGGAAGGAAGTTGTCTATAATATACAGCGAATCCCACACCCCCACAAAAGGCATCGAGGAGAAACAGAGCCAAATTGGTGAGGAGAGTTTTCTTTAACAACACGCTCATCAGGAATGTTAAAGTTATCTGAAAGAGAGAAGACATCTGGTCGTTAAACAGATTTAGTTCACTGAGAATCATTGGCAGCACAATACAATACGGATCTTTAGATCATAACGTAAGTATTTATCAGTGAGACGGTGATGAAAATATTTAGGTATAACAATGCTCAGCCCTTTCCTCAACCCTTTTGTAAAGAGGATCCTTTTCTGTCCTCCTCAACTACTCTGGGCTTTAGTTGCTAAAGAAAGGGCACGGAGAAGCTGTGTGAGAGTTGAGGAAAGAATAGAAATGCAGACTTGGAAACACTGGAAGAGCCTACATTAATATATTAACAAAGGGCATCCACATACCCTCTGCAGAATTTAGAGGCTCTTGTTTTACACGAAGGAAGAGGCATGACATGGGGAGTGAGGGCAAGGTGGAGTGTCAAGAGGGAAATACTGTGAAAGCCACCATGTTACAGAGAACCTTTGGGGAAAAGAGATGGGTCCTCCCCTCAAGGGCATCCTCACTAAAATCTTCTAGAAAAGCCTTAGAGCCAAATATTTTCAGAATCAGAATTTTTTTTCTTTTTGATGCATCATTTCATTAATTCAGAACTCTATGCAAAAGAGAGGTCCAATTTTATTTACTTTACATCATTTTCTCACACTATCATAGAGACTTTCTCTAGCAAACACACACACACACAATGGACATTAAGGAAATAACTATAATAACCTCCAGAGAAATGAATTTTTGCTACAGATAATTAAGACCTAAAGCAGAGAATGTGGTAATAAATGTATGAACTTACCAAAGATAAGCCATATAAGAAAAAGAGTGTAAATATGACCGTGAAGCCCGTCATGACTATAATTTGGGTAGATGTTATGATAACTGTAATCATCATGGAAATAATGAAGGTGAAGCCAGCATAGATTAAACCGCAGGAGAGCCTAAAAAAAGACAAAAAGTTATTTCAATTATTTTAACTTCATTATGAAATATTTAAAACATACAAAAATATCTAAAGAATAGTACAATATTTAACCTTCTACTTGCCACTTAGATTAATAACTACAAGATTACTAATATCACATTGGCATGGAAGTAGACAGCAGCTCTGTGTTCACATATTGTATAAACAGTATGAACACTACATAAATAGTATCATCTTGAATGTGTTCTTCTGCTTGCTTTTATCAATAAACATATACAATATTATACACTGCTGTGTAATATTTCATTGTCTGAATATATCCCAAAGTTTTTCTGCCCATGGACATTTAGGTTGTTTCCAATTTTTATTTCTGATGCATTGTTGCTAAGAGCACTCTTGTACTTGGGAAGGAAAAATAAAATAAGATGAAAATTGAGACTCTTAACTGTCGGAAACAAACTGAGGGTTGCTGGAGGGGAGGCTGGTAGGAGGATGGGGTAACTGGGGGATGGGCATTAAGGAGGGCACTTGAGGGAATGAGCACCGGTTGTTATCTGCAACTGATGAATCACTGAATTCTACCTCTGACACTAATTTAAAAAAAGAAAAGAAAAGAAAAGAAAAGAAAAGAAAAGAAAAGAAAAGAAAAGAGAAAAGAAAAGAAAAGAAAAGAACACTCTTGTACTTTTCTTTTTTGGAAAATGCACAAAATTTTCCCTAAGGTATAACTGCTGAGTTAAAGAGATTAAGTTTTTTGTATCTTTAATGTTATCACATATTACCGAGATGTTCTAATTGTAGAAGTGGGAGGAAATTTAACAGCTGCGGACCAATCAAGTAACCATGGAAGCATTGGGGGCAGATGATAATTTGACCATTTTTTGAGGATCTCAGCTGGCAGGACCTCCACTCTCCCTAGTAGTAGAAAACGGAAATTTTGTAACTCCACAAAGCCCATCCTACTATTGCTATTTCTACTAACAATTTCTTTCTTAAACTGATCTAAATAATGGTATACCCTTAAGTGTTCACACTGCTTTGCTTTAGATGAGCTGGTGTTCACATGATTATGAGGTAGTTACTAAGAAAGAGTATTCAGTCTTAGATCTAACAAGCCTGCAGGGTGTTTGAGTCCAAGCTTCTCATTTTCCAGATAAGTAAACTGTAGTTCCTATTATTACTTAATGGGCCTTTTCAAGGTCAACAAAGTAAATCAATAACAAAGCTAAGATTTGTTGCAGTCCTTCCTAGGCCACAGATCTTTTCCTCTACATAAAATTGCATAACTAAATAAGAATTCAACAGCTGAAAAAAACAGCGAGCCTATTAAAACCAGGAACTTGCATGAATATGTCCCAGTACAACAGGTTTAATTACTGCTTATTCGACTTCTTTTTAAAGGTCATGTCATTACAATGATTCAGACTTTGTTAGAAACATCAGCGTTTTTGGAAAGCATTTGGGCATTCTGCACAATCCACTTCCTGAGTACAGAAGGGAACTACTATAGGTAGGAATTGAAAATCTATAGAGTAGGAGAATTACAAATGAAGGAACTTAAAACATTACCTAGAAAAGGGAACTCATTGCAGGGAGCTGGGGTGGGGGGGAGATGTTAATAAAGCAATGAAAACCTTCATGATAAAAACAAAGCAATGCAGGCATCACACTGAAATAATAAATGTGGATGCATTTCACATTTATTGCATTACTTAAAAAAGAAGGTTGCCATAAAATTCATTTCCAATAGACACCGCATACTTAATAAAGACATTTCAGATTTGTTTTCCTTCTTAGTTTTAAGGACATATAAATTCATATTGCTAAATTTAGGTTACATGCATACTAGGAAGCATTTATCCTGAGAATGAACCCACATCTAAATACCCAATACCTTTCTGATTTTAAGGTAGAGTTGACTTGTGCCTGCCTATTCTCAGGTAACTGCAGGATGCTGCCTCACAGGATATTCCCTGGACTGAAAAATTGTCCTTTTTACACAGATTTCCTGCCTCTTCCCTCCTAACAGACCTCTATTCAGTCCTTTGCATTTGCCAAAATTCACTTTTCTACTTCCTTTTTTGTTTCAGAAATAGTTTCCTCTTTTTCTATTTCATGATTAAGGTATATTAGAATCAAAACTCCCTCTTTTTTTTTTTTCTTAAAGATTTTATTTATTTATTTGACAGAAAGAGAGACAGCCAGCGAGAGAGGGAGCACAAGCAGAGGGAGTGGGAGAGGAAGAAGCAGGCTCCCAGCAGAGGAGCCTGATGTGGGGCTGGATCCCAGAACGCCAGGATCACGCCCTGAGCCAAAGGCAGACGCCACCCAGGTGCCCCAAAACTCCCTCTTTTAATCAAATATACTTTATATAAAATTTAAAATTTCCTTGACCATAATTTTATTTCAGAGAACATGTGGCTTGCAAAGAGTTCCTTACCCATTCCAGATAGTCCTACATTCCTAAAGAGTAATTCTCTTGATAGGGAGACTATACAAAGAAATATCTTCCAGGATTCAATATTGAAAAATGTTAAGTTTTTTTTAGGGTAAAATAAACAGATTATTTCTCCTTTTTTCCTTTTCCTAGACAACATGAATATTGTAACTAATTACATTGCAGAATTCTCTGCTTTGGCCTGTTGGAAGCTTCGAACTTGTATGATTTGCATTTTTTTTAAAGATTTTATTTATTTATTCGACAGAGATGGAGATAGCCAGCGAGAGAGGGAACACAAGCAGGGGGAGTGGGAGAGGAAGAAGCAGGCTCACAGTGGAGGAGCCCGATGTGGGGCTCGATCCCATAACGCCGGGATCACGCCCTGAGCCGAAGGCAGATGCTTAACCGCTGTGCCACCCAGGCGCCCCTATGATTTGCATTTTTATCTGCTAGTCTTAGCTACTTATCACTTTGTTAGGTTCTCGTTTCTATTCCTCAATTATTTGTTTTTATTATAATACAAATACATGTAGACAGATATGTAAATAAATATAGGTATGTTTAAATATATCTATTTTTAAATCATTTAAATCATTAATGAACGAGGCAAGACACAAATATATCAGTGTATGAAGCAAATGCTCTTACTAAGACCTTATGTGCCATCCTAAGTGCTGTATGTGCTGGGCACATTTCATGCGCTATCTCAACTCCAACATATGGCACTTAAGTGCTGCAAAAAATACACCCCTGGTGACTAAACCTCTGACCACAAGCTAGCCATTATAGGATCGTACTTTTTTCAACATGAGGAAGCATGGAGAAATCAAATGATAACTGTGGGCAGACCAAGCAGGAAAGTTGCAATCAGGGCAGCTGGGCTGGAGTCCCAGCTCTGGTAGACATCATCCATTTGACATTGGGCAACTCTTTTACTCTCTTTGATCTTCATGGAACCTCTATCACAGCATTAGCTTAACATACTCATGGCATGGAGAAAGTGCTCGGCAAATTACAATCGCTATTTTGCATAGCAACATTTTAAAAGGAGTAAATAAAAAACGAGAACAAAAGAAGAGCGAGGCAATGTGTCAAGCTTAACCCATACTTTTTGAAATAATAACTTTTTTACTGCTTCCAAATTTGTGATTATTCATTTATTAGCACTGCTTGAATCGCTCACTCACCAGAAGGCTGATTCTTGCAGACCCATCATTTTCATAAACTCCTTGCACTTTTTTCTCTCTTTTGTAACATTAAGTGATACAAAATATATAAATGGAAAAAAGTAAAGCAGGCAGTAGAAAATAAACAGCTCCTTTTGAAGAACACCTTTGTATATAAAAGGCAAAGTCTTCATATTTACAGCAGTAAGTGACATCAATTCCTCCACGACGGAGTGATTTGTTGCGATCTACAGCAGGGTTTAAACAAATAAAGTCATTATTTGACAAACAGAAATCTGAATAAGCTATGGATATTATACCAATATCAATTTCCTGATTTTAATATTGTTCTGTGGTTATGCAAGATAGAACAGTTAGGAGAAACTGGATGAAGGGTACATGGACCTCCCTGCACCTTGTTTTTGCAATTCCTTGACATTCTGAAACTACTTGAAAACTTAAAGTTAAAAACAAAAACAATGTGTTCCTTTGCCTAAATCCAAATTCCACCTCTGTGCACCTGCTTCACTATATAAACATGAAAACCTGAGTATATATCATCTTCCATCAAAATCTGATGCCTATGGAATTAGCTTACTTTAATTATTAGAACTTTTCTTACTTGTATGATAGCAGCATTAATTGCAGCTTGTAAAGCCACAAATCCACTACTCCAGTATTTGGAAAGAGAACAGGAATGCCCATCATCCATATTCCAACAATGAGCTATAAGCACAAAGAAAAGCATAACCAACATTATCAGATGAAAGCAATTAGAGAATAAAAAACAAAAATCCAAGAGAAAACAATCTAGAGGAATCTCCACCAGTCAGAACGTATAGCCACACAGAAGAAGAGCAAATGAAAGTTCTTAATGAGGCAATTTTATTCATGGAGACCATAGTTAGCAGGCATAGAAAGTCTTAGAAAATAAAAAGAAGATGAAAGCAAACACTCTGATCCAACCATACTGGATTGCTTGCTCTGCCTTAAAGTGCTAAATGCATTCTAGTGCTACCATTTTTTTTTCTCATATGCTCTCCCTACAGATGGATCCGTGGCTCACTCTTTCCCTCTATCCTTACCTCTTCTCAAAAGCAAATTCAACACAGAGGTCTTTCCTGGTTACCACAAATAACAACATCTAAAAGAGCGTTCAGGCTCTATCTTCTAAGCCTGCTGTATTTTACTTTGTTGTTTTATCACCACCTGGCAAAGTGCATTGTTTTTGCCCTCCCCCATCCCTGACTGGACCGATTCGTGCCAGCAGGCTCTAATGCTCACTTCCACCCCAAGGCCAGAACAGTGCAGGACACATAGTAGACACTCAGTGAATGAATGGAAAAGAACCAACTCTATTAGTCATATCAATTCTGCTTCCTAAAAAGTCCTCAAACCCATTCACTCTCGTCGGCTGCCTCCACTCTGGTCCAAGCCGCCATCAGCTCCTTGGTATGCTTCCTTGCGTTCTCCCTGACCCCTCTGCAATCCATTCTCTGGGCTATATCTGGAGAGCTCCCTTGGGCTTGGGAATCTAATCACTTCTCTGCCCTGATTAAAGTACCTCCACAGCCCTCCATCACCCTAGGTTTGTAGGACGTCACAGGATCTAGCCCTGGGGTAGCTTCAGCCTCATTCCTTTCAGTGTTCTCTGTTCAGCTAAACTGCTCTTCTTCCACATATACTAACAGATGCCTGTTGTCACCCCAGGACCTTTACACTTGCCCTTCCTCTCTCTGAAATACAATGCCTTTAGTAGCCTCCACCCATGTTCTATTCCTTCTCATTAGTTTAAACCTCACTTTGCCAGGTAGGGCTTCTCTAATCCCACAGCCTATCAGAAACCCCTGGTCGAAGCCTCCCATCCTCAGCACCTTTCCTTGCACTTGTCATTAACTGTTCAATGTCTGCCTTTCCTGCGAACCTGGAACCTCAGCTGAGGCTAGGACCTCTCAGTCTTGATCCCTCTCTGCATCCTCTGCAATGAGCACCTGCACATTCACTTTACAGCTGTTGGATGACTCAGTAATGTTTGAAGAGTCATCTCCTACTGGGAAGATATGATTGACCTTGGAATAAGTTTAGCAATAAAATGTGCTTTCTCTATCTTCTCATGTTCTATCAAAAGCATCTCTGTTGCCCATCCTGACCTATCCCTTATGTTAAAAACATGAAAAATGCTACGATATTTTTACATGGAAAGTCACCTGCGAAAAGATCTTCCTTCAAAAATGGAATGTAATATCCCGGAAAAAATTTTAACTTATAAGAGAAAGTGTCATTAAAGACAATTCCCGCGATGCCAGTGATATTGTCTAGGAGTATTTTATCCATGGATTTTTGATTCGGTACTCCAATGATCCTTCTTTCTGTGAATGACAAGGTAAAAATAGACATGCAGGATTATACAGTTTCACCACAATGGAATGTGATAGCCAACTGTGTCGTCATATATTTTTCACTGGAATTAAACTAAAATCATTTTCCATTTAAATTAAACTTATCCCAAAGGGAAGGAGGGAAGTTTTTTTGGTTTTTTGTTTTTTTTTTTAATGTTTTAGATTCTAGAATCAGGAGATATGCATGAGAATGTAGTGTTTTCTTTTAATAATGGCAAGTATTATGACAAGTTTCAGGTATATAAAATATTATGCTAGGGTAAGTATGCATAAGAGAATTGGGATACAAAAATAGAGGTAATTGGAGTAGTTATTATATAGTCAAGGGATTCCAGATGTCAGATTTACTGAAGCAAAGATACCTCATCTGATCTTTGCCTTGTGAGGAAACTAAGATCACAAAGTGACTCTAAAAGTCGGCAATGTCACTTATTAAAAATTAAGGATTAGGGAGTAGACAGCGAAACTGCACCCACTTGCCCTTGAGTGAAATACACATTTTACCTTAGTTATCTCAGTTGCATAGTGACTTCATTTAGAGTGAAGGTCTTTAAAGATGTTTACAAAGTATACCATATGCAGACAGGATAGCGTTAGATTATCCCCCCTTCCTTTTCATGGTTCTGAAATTACTGCTTAATAACCGTGACTTCATTTCTTTTACTTAGATGTCTTTTCCTGAGTTATCAACCTTAATCACTATATTTCCATGTTAAGAACATCTGCACCCACAAATGACATATTCTTCTAGACACTATGCTATAAATCTGAAATTATACATTTATTGTTTTAGGTAAATTCCAGTAGAAATGTAGACCTCCCTACACTGGACCCCCATCAAGCTGAAAGGGTTTAAAAGGCTACTTGTTATGAGAGAAATAAAACGCTAATTAAATTTGTAAGCTGTCATGATGCCTAAACAATTAGCATAATAGACCACTTTAAGTTCAAATTAAACATGTATACATCATATCAAAAAGATATAAAATAATATCAGTAATTCTTTTTTGCCATTAATACACCTACCTTTCAAAAGAGCAAATGTTGTTTTATTCATTATCTGCTGGGTTAGATCAGAGATAGGTGTATATACAAGAGCTAAAGAGTTATTCACATTATCTGCCCTTCCCAGATCTTGAGGAGGCAATCCAGGAAAATACATGTTTTCTCTGAAATGTGAAAATAGTCCCATGTACAATCCCAGAAGTATTGGGAGTGCCCATTCCTATAACAAGGGAAAAAAAGAATGAATTTAGATTATACTCCCTTAAAAAGTTCAGTCAATATCAAAGAGCCGTTGAAGACAAATTCCAGTTTTGCCACATGGTTGGCTTGTCTTTGCTCTCCGCTTTTCAGAGCAAAGGGAACCCCACAAAAAATGCATATTGAAATAGTTGCCACATACACCATTCTCAAAGACTAGAACTAAACTTTTGCATTAAATCATGAACTGCTGCAGAAGCTATCATAGAAACTAACAGAGTGGCTAATAGGATGACAATTCTGATGCATGGGCATCTGACTTTACAGTCTATAAAACGGAGACTATCCCAGACAGAGTTCATGGCGGCAAATAGCAACATTTTTGTCAGTTGTCACACTCTTGTATTGGAAATCAAAGAAAAAGAACAGAGTGGTAGAGACTGCCTAGTGGTTCACCAATATCAGTAATCTCTTCCTGCTTAGCACAATGCTGGACAACATTCCTAGCCTCTGGAAATTAAGTAGTACCAAGTGATTGAGTTCTAGCCAATGGAATGTGGGCAGAAATGCTATGTACCCCTTCAAGGCCTGACTCGTGGAATCATGCACAACCTTCTATATTTTATCTCAGCCCCTGTACTTCCAATTCTTCTTTTTTTTTTTTTTAAGATTTATTTATTTATTTTAGAGAGAGAGCGTGGGGGTGGGGAGGGGCAAATGGAGAGGGAGGAGAGAGAGAGAGACTTTCAAGCAGACTCCCCTCTGAGCACGGAGCCCGTTGCGGGGCTCAATCCCATGACCCTGAGATCATGACCTGAACCGAAATCAAGAGTCGGCCACTCAAACACCTGAGCCACCCAGATCGCCCTGTACTTCCTGATCGTCTGACTGGATGCAGAGGATCCCAGGGAGGTCTCCAAGGCCTAGGGAGATGACAGAGTCCCTAGATGAAGAAGGCTGGGTCCCTGAACGATTGTGTGGAGGAGATTCCTTCACCTTCCAGACCCACTTCCACCTTATTTCACTGCCAACCTTATTTAGACTATGAGCAGAGTGAAAAATAAATCTTTGCTGAGTTCAGCCCCTGAGATTTGGGGCTATTACCTATAGAAAGCCTACCTACCTAATGCAAACTGACCATCAGTGGTGTTACTTGGTCATAATTCTTGCAAATAATCACTGTGTAGAAAATTCATGGCTTTGAAAATAAGTCCCCCAAATTCAAATTAATCAATCTGCCAGGCATCCTTTTTATTATTTCTTTAATTTTATTACATATGGTAGCAGCTTTAACAGTTGCTATAATTTACCATACAATTAAATTTTCACTTACTCTCTTTTAAAAAAAATAAGAAATAGTTTTAGTCTTTGCAATTCTACATTGTTTCACAGACTACTATGAGTCTCTCAGTTCGACACATACAATGTGAGGCAACCTCAAAATCAACAAATCCAGTCTGTTACTTAAAATATAAAATAAGAGCCTCATTAAGCAGTGAAATAAAAGAATAATGTGAGCTGCAGAAAGAGGCAGACTTTTAAACATACCAATAAGCTCTCTCTTTTCATTCTCCATTTCTGAAGAAAATTCTTGCACAGAAGCGCTTGAGTTTGCTGATACACACTTTTCTGTTTCATATGCATTTAGTCTGCTATTAAGAAACAAGGAAAAGGTAAACAAGATGGAACATAAACTAGAAAAATAAGTGTAATAAGAAAAACCTTGGGAGGTGGGGAAGAAAAGAAAAAAGAAAAATCTTGATCATATTTTGGGGAAAATATTTAAAATATTATTTTAATAACACATGACTGCAAAATTTTACGTCAAGTATACTCATAGTAAGCTATTTGGAAAAGTGGGTAACGGTGGGGAGATAATGGCCAGTATCACAATTTTACAAAAATATAGAGTATAACAATAGAAAAGATATCATTAGATTTTAGAACTTGTAAGATACTTCACATTCTTTTACCTTTTATAACAGAAATTCAACAACATGAATAGAGTAATTGAATTATATCTCATCTGATTAATAATAATTTTTTGTTCTTTGCATTTAAATAGAAATGCCAGAGCCCATCAAAGTAATCAAAATTCTGATTAGTTAAATTCATTTGAATAATTAATTATGTCTATTAGATGTAACCCCAATGAACTGTTTTCCTATAGTATTTAACTTCCAGATTAAACTGAACAGCTTTAGGCTCAGCTAGCTGAATCCAGACTCAGAATAGCTGAAACCTGATTGTGAGACACAAGAAGAAACAAGTCATCTCACTTTTCTGAATTCAGAAGTTTCTGAATAACTGAGGAAGCAAACTACGAAGTAAGGAAGGAAGTAAACAAAGAAGAAAGAAAGAAAGAAAGAAAGAAAGAAAGAAAGAAAGAAAGAAAGAAAGAAAGAAAGAAAGAAAGAGAGAGAAAGAAAGAAGGAAAAGAGTGGGAGAAAGAAATCACATGGAAAGTAATTTTGCCCAAATGTTTGCAAATAAGCCAACAGAGACGACTTTTTCAGTTTTTCTAAACTCAGAATCAAATTATTTTAGATTTGCATAACAAAATATTCAGACAACTCTCCCTCAGCTAGTACAGAAGCAAATTTTACGATTTTCCTATATTCTACTGTTGTATCTACACAATACAAGTTGATTGGGAATAAACAGAAAAAGTTTCTCATTAGGTCTTCAATATAATACATATGAGTATTTGGAAACATCTGAAAAATAGGCAGATTTTTAACAGTGTCCACCCACATACTTGGCATAGCACAACAAAACAGAGCTTTACTTACTGTCAGAAAAATTAGGAAAGTACTCTGGAAACACTGTCAACGCACAGTTCCCTTTTTGTGTACAGCAACAATTAAAATCTCCTTATTGCTACTTCTTCATTTATTCCTTAAATGGGTGCCTTACCCAGGCTGCTTTCTGAAAGGGGGTGTAGTCAGACCAAGCGGCACATGATGAACTTGTTTTGTTTTCTGCCTTTTCTTCCCTAAGCCAATCATTTGCAGGGAAATGATGGTTCAGTGGTTGGTTGGGAATAAGACAAACCCTGTGTTTGTGCACTTGGCCTTTCAACTTCAGGGATAAGGGGTAAAATGGTAAACAAGGAAAATGGAACTAGGCCTGTTGGACATGATGAGGCCAAGATGCGGAAAGAGCAATAAACAAGTAAAAACAATCACTAACCAAACAAAGTAGTTAAATGTGTATGAGAAATCTGTAGCTATTTTTTTTCCCTCACAACTAATGCCTAAACACAACTGCCAATGATATATTTGACTAATTGGTACTGAATGGACAGAATGTGCTGAAGCTGAATCTTTTTTTTCCTAATAAAGCTAAGCAACCCATAGTCTGCCTCAGAAAAACACTTAATTTGGACAACTGAATAATTATGAACAAATCCCTTTCTCTGTTCTGCTCATAAGGAAGGAGGATTTCAGAAGACATATGAACAAAATGAAAGGAAGCAGATTGCCAAGGACTAAAAAACATATAAAAAGATTCGGGTCAATTTTTTATGCATGAAGACTGAGGGGAAAAAATAAAATTTATTCAACTCCCATTGCATAGTCTATCTCTCTCTGTAAAGAATTGCAAACTTTTCTTGACCTGCCAAAGTAAATGGCGAAACAGGAAGCCAAAGTCCATGAATTGGGAAATCTCAAATATTTGACATGGCTCCCAAACCACAGATGTTAATAATCATAAAGCTGAGAGTTGTTCTGGAAAAAAAAAAAAAAAGAGGATTTAAAATTTAAGAAAAAATTAAGCCATGTATTATATAGGTATAGTTCTCTCCTTGGTAATTAGTTCTATTTTTAAAAAGAGTCAACAGTGAAATATTACATGTCTTTTACATTAAAAATTGGCAAAAACAAAGGTAATAAAGGTGTCCTAAAGGTCTCGTGGTGGGGGGAAGGTCAAAAACACTGTTAAAATTTTTTATTAATAATAAGTCAATGATCCAAGCAAAAATTCTGTTTCTTTTAAATCACCTGGAATATAGTTCAGGTTTTTATAAATTTTGTTGTTGTTTTAGACCCTATGTGCTCTATTTTAGACATCTATTTTAGGCATTTTCACTTTGCTTAAAATTGTATTAAAATTCACAACTACAATATCAATAATTATTTAGATTATATTTTATTAGTTTTACTTCTTACCATTGTTTCTTATAGATGGTTTTTGTCCCTCTTTCTTGACTTATTTACTCTGACTTTTTTTTACTTGGGAGGTCATTTTCTTTACTTAAGCCTGAAGATTTCCCCATAAACGGTAACCCAATACAGTGAAATACCCAAACTCTGCCTAGGAGTACGTGGAAATGGTGGGTAAAATATATCCAAAAAAAAAAAAAAAAAGGAGGAGGAGGAGGAGGAGGGGAAGGAGAAGAAGAAGAAGAAGAAGAAGAAGAAGAAGTTGTTCAAATATATATCCAAACTTTAAAAAGAAATAAGAAAAAGGTAAAGAAAAGAAACCAAGAAACAATGGAAGAAATAAAGAGAAAGGAAGGAACATCCTCAGGTATTAAAAATAAAAAGAGAAATTAGAGCCAAAACTATGAACAGTATGTCAGCAATCCAGCTGTCCAAAGAGGTGACCTAGACTTGATGGGTTATGAAGCTGTATTTCATATCTCTGCATGAATCCAGAAGATTCACAGGAGTGCTCAGTGCTAAGAATAGAAACTAGTAAAACCACAGACCACCCCAAGGAAGAGTAAGGATGTGTATTCTTTGCCCAATCTCTGAGTTAAAAAAAAATATATCCTCCATAGAAAATGAAAAGCCCAAGAATATGTAGAACATGCCAGATACAGGACATAGAAGGATCTTAATTTCTTCTTCCTGTATAATAATACATCTAGAAACACAGCAAATATCATAGCAGTTAGTTGCAATCTGGACCCAAACTTGGGTTTGAATTCTAGTTCTGCCATGTATTAGCTGTGTGACTTTGCACAATCTATTGAAAACTCCCTGGAGATAATAACCGTGTATGTATGTATGTATGTATGTATGTATGTATGTATGGTTACTGTGAAGATTAAATCCATTAATATAAGTAAAGTTCATAAAACAATGCTTGGAAAATCATAAAAACTTTTAAAATGTTACTTTTTGCTGATAATCCTACTCCTCCTAGTCTTCTTCCTCCTTCCCCTTTTCCTCCTCCTCCTCTTACTATTACTTTTAATCTGGAGAAGATGCAAACAATTCTACAGAGATATATGCAGGATTCAGGGCACAAGATAATAGAGTTAAAGAAATATTCCTCCTAGTAACTAAACTCATAATCAAAAGTCCACCATGAAATGGGGCACCTGGGTTGGCTCAGTCAGTTAAGCATCTGCCTTCAGCTCAGGTCCTGATCCCAGGGTGCTGGGATCGAGCCCCCTGTCAGTCTCCCTGCTCAGCCGGAGAGTCTGTTTCTCCCTCTGCCTCTCCCCCTACTTGTGCTCTCTTGTACTCTCACTTTCTCAAATAAATAAATAAAATATTTTTTAAAAATGTCCATCCTTTAAGAGAATCAGCAGGTGAACAAGATGAGACTATTAGTATTAAAGAAGTAATATAAGTTAGTTAAAACAGGAAGCGATGACAAGGAAGACTAATAGGAAAACAACCCATTAGAACTTACAGAAATTTAAAGAGACTAATAATAGTTAAGATTAAAAATTTAATGGGTAAGTATTATAGCAGATTAGGCACAGCTGAGGAGAAAATTAACAAACCAGAAATAGAACTGAAGAAATTATATAAAATTTAGTGCAAAGACGGAACAAGATGGAAAAATATTGAAGACAAATTAAAAGGCATAAAAGACAGAATGAGGTGTTCAGGACATATCTAATTGGCATTTTATAATGAGAAAAATAAAGGGGATAAATAAGGGGAATTTTCAAAAATAAGACGGACGAAAATTTTCCAGAGTCGAAGAGATGAGCATCAGGTTAAAAAAAAGAGAGAGAGAATGTGTCCTGTGCAGAGTTAAAAACGAAAATCCAACAACTAACTTTTTTTGTGGTGAGCTTTCAAAACATGAGAGAGAAGGAGAGTGGAGAGAGGGAAATACTAAGAAACAATAAAACAGAAAAGACAGGTTATCAACTAAGTTTCAACAGTTAGCCAAATGATGTCATAAACAATTGAATACTGTTGTCAAAGTGCTGAGACAAAATAGTCAACCTCAGATTCTACACCCAGTTAAATGTGCATGAAATAAAGATCTCCTCAGAGAGAATTTACCTCTTACACAACATGGCTGAAAGAAAACTAAAAGATGTACCTCAATTAAAAATAATTTTTAGGGGCGCCTGGGTGGCTCAGTCAGTTGGGCATCTGCCTTTGGCTCAGGTCATGATTCCGGAGTCCTGTGATTGAGTCCTGCACTGGGCTCCCTGCTTGGTGGGGAGCCTGCTTCTCCCTCTCATTTGCCCTCTGTGCTTGCTCTCTCTCTCAAATGAATAAATAAAATCTTTAAAAAAATTAATTTTTTAAAAACAGCAAGAGTTGAGTCTCAGAAGTGTTTGATAAATAAGTTGTCAGTACTAATTATTTATTGACTGCAAACAATATTTTGTGGGAGAGGAGGCATAACCTCCCACTAGCCTATACATTTCTTCAGTCTCTGCTAATGGAATCTTAGAGGTATATATGATTTTTTAAAGATTTTATTTATTTATTTGAGAAAGCGTGAGCATGAGTGGAGGGAGGAACAGAGGAAGAGGGAGAGAATTCAAGCAGACGCTGCCCTGAGCACAGAGCCCATCTCGGGGCTTGATCTCACAACCCTGGGATCATGACCTGAGCCACAACCAAGAGTCAGATGATTAACCAACTGAGTTACCCAGATGCCCCAAGATGTCTATGATTTTCAGAGTTTTAATTGCTAGTTAAGAACAGAGACAAAAAAAGAATAGAAAAGAAAAGAACAAAGACAGAGTTGACATGGGAACAGAGAACGCTAGGGATTTTCACATGGTACTATGCCATTGTTTTCTCAGAGTTTGTTGTGGGGGCCCAAAGTTATCTGGATTACTGTCCTCAACTCTCGGTCACTAGAAATCCTCCCATTTCACTTAAAAAGCAGTCCTTATGTGGTGATGGGTATTAAGGAGGGCGCATATTGCATGGTGCACTGGGTGTTACGCACAAATAATGAATCACAGAACATTACATCAAAAACTAAGGATATACTGTATGGTGACTAACATAACATAATAAAAAATTATTTAAAAAAAGCCGTCCTTATGAATGAACTATAATTTTAAAGATAATGCAGATGGGGGCAGGGATTTGACAGTGTATATTCATGAATGGGGAAATGGATGATGATAGGATCACATGCATGGGTGTGAATACTGACCTTATATAGGAATGCTGTTCATTCACACTAAGAAGAAGACAGAGTATATGGGTACATTGAAACCTGGTTGGTCGCTCAGGTTGTGAAAGCTTGTGAAAACACTCTTCTAATTGCTTCCATTTTCACAGTTAAGTGGGAAGCAAGGTCTTCTGCTGAAAGTGAAAGAGGAGAGAGAGATTTTGGAGTCTGAGAAACAAGAAGACGTGGCTAAGTAATGTAGTCATCCAATCCAGTGAAAGAGTGAACAGATGAGGGGAATGCAGTGCAGTTGCCAGGCAGAAGGCTTGAAGACAGGCAGTGGCCATTCATTTAAAGTGAGACTAGTTATTTTGTTCATGTGTATTTTCTACCAGTGTTCATCTCCTAAAACAGGTTTAACCAAGATTGAGGTTTTGCCAGGCAATTATGACGAAGGGTGAGAGGGTCAGGCATTGATGGTGTATATATGGGAGTGGCTATCGGCAAAGGTAAGCTTTTCTCTCGAAAGGCCGTGGACTCCAGAGGCGCCTGGGTGGCTCAGTCCTTAAGCGTCTGCCTTCGGCTCAGGGCATGATCCCAGGGTCCTGGGATTGAGCCCTGCATTGAGCTCCCTGCTTAGTGGGAAGCCTGCTTCTCGCTCTCCCACTCTTCCTGCTTGTGTTTCCTCTCTCGCTGTCTCTCTCTGTGTCAAATAAATAAATAAATAAAAATCTAAAAAAAAAAAAAAGGAAGAAAGAAAGAAAGAAAGAAAGAAAGAAAGAAAGAAAGGAAGGAGGGAGGGAGGGAGGGAGGGAGGGAGGAAGGAAGGAAGGAAGGAAGGAAGGAAGGAAGGGAGGAAGGGAGGAAGGGAGGAAGGGAGGAAGGGAGGAAGGGAGGAAGGATGGATGTGGACTCCTAAGTGGAGATGGTAGATGCCTCTTCTTTCTTGCCAACTTTATTTGGTCCATTGGCTCCCAGATTATACTTTCAAGTACATGGCAGAGAGCTGACTCACTGTGTCCAGAAAGGTTGTGGATTTGGGGAGGTTTGGCTATCCAGGACTATATCAAAGCTTGATTGAGGCAAAAGAAAGTATGTGCTCATGATTCACTTTCTAGATAAAGAAAAAATTTTCAAGTAAACTAAAACTTAGGAATTTTGGCAGCATACTAGAACTACAGGTTTCCTGGAATTTTAGCTGCGGCAGTAAATCTAGCATTCTATTTCTTCTCCTTTTGCACGTTTTCTTCTTATAAGGCTCTGTATGTTGCTTATCTGCTTTATGAAGAACATGTACAAATACCCATTTTGTGGTCAGAGTGACTAGGATCCACTCTCGGGATGAGACCATCATTACTCTAGAACAAAAGCTTAGCACCAAGAGTTAGTGGACCTCTCTATGGACCTATGCCAGGTGCCAGCATCTCTGTTCTTGCTCAGACCTCTGGGATGGATCTTAGGGGATTCCAGCCTGGATTTGGTACTGCTCTGGCTTGTCTATTGTAATCGTTAGTCCGGAGTCCCATGATGTAGGTGCAGCTGCTAGAGGCCCACTCTGCCAGCTGCCAAAAAGAGATAAAGCTGTCCTTAGAGAAGGAAAACTTGTAAGGTCAGCAAGCACTTCCAAATGTGACTAAAACAAAACTCTAAATAGTATTTTAACGTCTTCCCTGTTTCTGAAATTGGCTGTGTTTCCTTCTTTAGAAAACTTAGCTGACTATTCTACTAAGTAAGGTTCAGTCTTTCTGTAGTCCAATTCTCCTCATCTGGCTGATGATCTTTCTCATTAAGGACACATATCATAAGGGTCTAGACTGTGCAGCAGGGCAGTTGGTTGTTGTTGGACTCTCTCGGCAACTGATTTGGTCAATGTTACCTTTTTTTGCAGTGTCCTTAATGTACTTATCATCACAGTGACAGTGTTAACCAGGCCACAGGGCCCGGTGAGACACATTTTCCCCCTCTCTGCTATAGGGATAAAACTGCCAAGTAGATGGTGCAGACATACACCCGTGTCCCCACATGCAGAGGAGAAACATGGCTAAATTCTTACAATCCAAGCACTTATTTTCCATGCCCACTATCTCTGTCAACCTGCTCATACATGTTATTTTTTTTTCCATCTCCAGACACTTTGAGTACGATTTCATTATAGATTGAAGTTTACAAACTGGTTTACACTGAATGCATTTCACATAAGTTCTACGCTAATGTCAGATGGGAGAGGAAAATAATCAAAGGAGTAAACTGTCTCCAGTTCCAACTTCTAGGAAGTTTGCCTGTAGACGGAAATGTCATTGATAGAATTTAGACACTAATGACCTTTAATTCCAAAAGGCCTGGGTATCTTTGACCTTATTTTCTTGACCTTCTTCCATTACTACATCTGTAGCTACCATCTGGGGTCTGCAGCGTTGTCTATTAAACACAAAAACTAGACATGAACATTTTTTAGTTGCCTAGCACAGGGGATTATATGGTAGGTGGTTAAATTTTTGCTGAAATAAAGTAAAATAAAGTAACATTTTAAATATATACATTTTATCACAAACATGTTTTATTTTTAGAAGAAACAAGAAAAAGAAAATTAAAAAGCTAAAGAGATTATTTATGTAAAGAAATTGTAGGAATAGCCTCTCAACCTAAACCCTACTGTTGGCCCATTTGAAAGCTCACGAGGGCCTTAAGTTATAACATAATGGGTAAAGCCTCCCCCTCAGATCTCTGATAGCCTCCAGCAATATTGTAGAATATTCAGTGTCATAGAACCTCGAGTCAACTTTCAAAGTTGGGAACTCCTTTATGTCAGCTTCCACTATAAAATAATAACCTTTGGTGTTTTTGTTTCTTCATCAATGCATCTGTGGTAGAATTCTGGCCACAGAACTCAGATTTTTGGTTGATATAGGATCTTACGTTTACTAATAACTGCCTTGTTGATTTCTTTCATAACATCATTAATTTAACAATAGGTTAAGCAAGATTTCATACATGCAGGAGTACCACTGACCTCATCAGGAATTATAAATGGCATTTCTTTAATATTCCTTTTGATGAGCAGAAGGCTAGCTGTGGACAAAGTACAAGCTGACACCCTGCAACCTAACCTCCCCCAACTCTTGGGTGGGATATGTGTGATGTTTTCTCCAGGGAGCTCCCAACTGTCTTAACCGCTAATGCCTTGCTAGAAGGAAAAACAACCTAGACAATGGCAAGGCCTCCTGCATCTTGTAGGTCCTCTTTAACAAATGAAAACCCTTTTGAAAACCTCCCTTTTCCTTACCTCCCTCAACTCCCAAGTATATAATCAGCCACCCCTCACAACCCCAGTGCAGCAGCTTTTTCTGCCCATGGGCCTTGTCCCCGTGCTTTAATAAAACCACCATTCTGCACCAAAGACGTCTCAAGATTTCTTTCTTGGTCATCGGGTCCAGACCCCACTGCTACAAACCTCACCTATACTCCAAAACCACACCACTTAAAAAAAAAAAAACAAAAAAAAACTTTCTATTTTTTTCTCCTCCCCCCTTTTTTTTTCTCAATGCGTGTGTGTTGAGGGGGTGGGGATGGGGTAAGCTAACCCCATTCTTTGCTTTCTCCTCCCTTTCTTTCTATAAAATGAGTAAATACAAGATCGCTCAGAAACAAAGGCCCTCTTCACTTAAATTGCTGCTATGGCCTGGGGATAGCTTTCGCTGAGTATCTGAAGTTTTTCCTAGTATTTTTTTTTTTCACTCCACAGGATCCTCAAGCTGGTTCTGTGGGGAGAAGGGGGATAGGCTTTCCTTTGGCTTGACTGTGCTCTCAGGACTTCCCCAGCTGAGGAAGAAGAATGGAACAGGGGCTTTCAGATTCTGCCTCACTTGCGGCTGGTTCCACATTGCTCACAGACTGGAGAGACAAATGCTGGCTCCTGGCATCTTCCTTTAGCCAAGTAAATAGTTGTTTGAGATGCCAACAAAGTTATTTGGGGGTTATAATAAGAGTCTGGGACCTTTCCTAATTCTACATCTACCATCTTGTTTTTGCTTTGCTTTTGTTTTCGTTTTAGCAGGTAAGAGTGAGGGCATCATGGAAATGATGCTTCGGTTTGTCATTATCGCTATCTGTAATTCCTTCCTTTCTTAGGAAATTTCTGCTTCTGAGGAGCTACCAGGGGGAAAATCAGGGAAATGGCTGGAACGTACAGATGAAACTCCTCAGTGAGACTTCTGTTGGAAGCTTAGGCACATAAAGAACCTTCAGCCTGCATGTTCTAGGAACGCATTCAGGTGATTAGGTAATTAATTGCCAAAGATCTACATGCCACATTTTCAGTGGCAGCATTTTTTACAACAGGGAAATTCAGAAACAATCTATATATCTTTCGATTGATCTTTCAACTATAACTTTTTTATATATTCAAACATTAAAATGATATATAGGTTACAAAAATGATGCAGATATATAATAAACTGGGAAAGTATGATGCTCACAGTATATTTTTAAATAAGGCAAATACAAAACAGTAAATACAACATTACCTGTAGTATGTATATGCATGCATGGTAGAAAAATGTGTTAACTAAGCAAAAAAAATTCTTCCATATTCTACACCTGTAAAAATTGTATGATTTTCTTACAGATAACATGTACCATGTCAAATTATTTTAAATTATACTTTTAAAAAATTAAATGGATTGAATTTGCTATTTTAACCATTTTTAAATGTATAACTCAGTAACATTAATTGCATTCCCAATACTGTACAACCATTATCACTCCAAAATTTTCCATTGCCTACACAGGAATGTTTTTTTTACTATTTTATTTATCTGTCAGAGAGAGAGAGAGAGAGCACAAGCAGGGAGAGCAGCAGGCAGAGGGAGAAGCAAGCTCCCCACTGAGCAAGGAGCCCAATGCAGGACTCTTTCCCAGGACCATGGGATCATAACCTGAGCCAAAGGCAGACACTTAACCGACTGAGCCACCCAGGCATCCCCCTACACAGGAATTCTTTATTATGCAATAACCCTCATTCACTGGTTCCCTTAGCTCCTGCTTAGCTCTAATCTACTTTTTGTCTCCATGAATTTGCCTACTCTAGATATTTCATATAGGTGTTCATATTCACACAATATTTATATCTAGGTTATTTCAAGCAGATTTTATGTTGTACATCTATTTTACCATATTTTTAAAAGATCAAATGAACTGAGACATTAAAATTTTCTGGGCAATAAATGCCCATTCATATTGCTTACAACCATTGGTATTTTTAACCTAATCCAGAGTAATCTTGCTAGATCTCACAAGGCATTTTCAATGGGAGGATAATCTGTGTTAAAAGACGTGAATTCTATGTGTGGGTTAAACTCTATGTATCAGTTTTTTTGAATGTGACAAGCACGGTGCTTACTAACTTCTTGCTGCTTCTTGGAAACTGCCCTCCTGAGGGATGACGGCCCAGGCTGTTCTTAATGTAAAGGTGACCATAATTTGTATCACTCTGTCCTGTGCGAGACCATAGCACATTCAGCCTTTGTACTGTTGGTCATAAAAAGCTCAGCTCAAATAGAGACAAAACCAATCACAAGCTTTGATTCTCCAGAAACTGAACCAAGCAATACAGATGAAGTTAAAAGGTGCACAGAGAAAGGCAATGAGGCAGGAGGGACCATGGATAGGCCATGGATAGACCAAGGGAGGCCATGGGATAATTTGAAGATAGAAGTAAACAAAAGCTTTAAGTAAGCAGAAGTAGGTTGAGAAAAGCTGTGCCAGGCAGTGGGTGCTGTAGCCAGTGAACTGGGTGAAGAAGACTATATTTCATGATAGGCACGGCAGAGCAAGAAGCCCAGTCTTTATCATGGGTAGAGTACTCAATAGAAATTTCACAATCTCCACTTACAAAAGATACCCATGGCTGTCTTGAATTCACAATAACCTTCAAGCTGTCTCTTTCAGAACTGTCCTTATTCTTGGATATGCCTGGGATTACAACAAGCCCCTTATTAATGCACATGACAACCCAAGGAACACAGAAATCACTACCAGGAATGGGGATTGTGAGATATGAAATCACCAAGAATGTGGACTTTTTGTAATTACTTAAGACGTTATGGTTGGAAAGCATTGAGAGTGTTCTACTTATTCCAAAACTAGGTTTTCTTGGTAGTCATACCATGTAGCCGAAGAAGATGAGGTTATGAGCAACAGTTGCCAGGCAACAATTTTAAGGGCGCAGGAGTGAAACAGAGCACAGTTAGATGATTTTAATTTATAGAAGCAGGAAATTCACCAAGTTAAAGTCCAGAATGCCTATTCAAACCAGCTAAAGGAAGCTGTTAGAGGAAGTACTTTTATGTGATAGCCGGCAGTGCCCATTGCCAAACAGCTGCATCAGAAGACATCACAGAACTTTGCTGTATCTTTTTTGGCCAAAGTAAATCACTGTTCAACAGGAGTAAGGACATTGGTAGAAAATGGAAGGTGTTATTTTCTTACTGAGCTTCTCTTTTTGGCCAATTGTGATAATCCATCACAAATATGAAGCAAGCACTAGTTGAGCCATTTTTTCTAGTTGAGCCATTAGGACCTGCAAGAAAAGACTCAAAAAACAGAGTGCCTTGAGGATCACAGACTACATAGGGATGTGAGATAGTCTCAAATGCTAGATGATGAATAATCAAAGCATAGAGGATGAGCTCACATGGTTAACCAAAATCATAGTGTCTCAATATGGGCACTATTGACATTTTGAGCTGAATAATTCTTTTTTGTGGAAGACTGTCCTGTGGATTTTAGGGTGTTTAGCAGTATCTCTAGCCTCTGCCTCCTGGATGCCAATAGCAATCCTCTGTTGAGATAACCAAAAACAACTCCAAATAATGGCAACTGTCTCCTATGTGGGGGGCAAAAGCAACTGCCCCCAGTGAGAACCACTGAATTAAAGCAACTGAATAGGTATGGTAATCTAGGGATAGAAAATTACTCATCTACCAAAATCATAAATATATTTCTTTGTTGGCTTTAATTATGCAATTAATAGAGTGAATGGAATTTCCTTTTTAGGAAAATTTGAACATTACAAATAAAACATCAAATTTTTATACACATTTTAAGCATTCCTATAAGTTAGGAGGATGCGCCTCTTTTACAAATTACCTGTGGAATTTCTGTTTGTAGGAATCAAGGTAAGGAGCCAAGTTCTACCTTTAAGTCAATGCCAAGGTAAGGGTAAAGGAATTGCCACAGGGGCGCCTGGGTGGCTCAGTCGTTAAGCGTCTGCCTTTGGCTTAGGGAGTGATCCCAGAGTCCTGGGATCGAGCCCCATATCGGGCTCCTCCGCTGGGGCCTGCTTCTTCCTCTCCCACTCCCCCTGCTTGCGTTCCTTCTCTCTCTGGCTGTCTCTCTCTCTGTCAAATAAATAAATAAAATCTTAAAAAAAAAAAAAAGGAATTGACACAAACCAGATAATAAGAGTTCAAACAGATGAGGAAAGTCAGAATCAGGATGAGTACAACATCAAAATGTCCTGTGGGGGTTTCAGAGGCTTAGGATGGGTGCTGAATTTTTCTACTGGTCAGAGAACAAAGTTACCTAGATCTCATAGAGCAGAGAGCCATCCATTAATATTGGAACTATTTACCCTAAGACTATATAATAAAAGAAGACTGTAGAGAAGTTCATCACAGCTTTATTTATATGAGATTAACTAGCATATAACCAAAAATGTCAGACAATAGTAAAAAGGTTAAGTAAAAACTATGATAATACATCAAAGGAATCCAATGCAGGTATTCCATAACCCAAAGGCATTACAATGATATGCAAAATGTTCATGAACCGTGCAGTGGAAAAATATAGGAAATTACCATGCCCACTGATGTTGACTTTGAGAAAGTACTTACAAAAAGAGCATTGATTATAGGTAGGCCAAAATATTGACTCTGGTGTTTTACTACAGATTACTATTATCTTCGTCCACATAATTTCTATATAACCTTAAATGAGCATATATTTATCTTATAATCAGAAAATATAACTATATTTAAAGGTTATACTGTGTAATTTCATCCATCAACTTCTTAGATCATCTTCTGGTCAATGTTATATTAAATTGGTATTTAAGTAAATAAAGCTTTAAAAATAGCTGATATATTTAAAGTTCGGGTTAAAAAAAACCCTACAATGTTTTGTTTTCTTTGTTTGTTTTTTGAGAGAGAGAGAGAGAGAAAGAAAGAGAGTGGTGGTGGGGAGAGGGAGAGAGAGAATCTTAGGCAGACTCCCCACTGAGCACGAAGCTCAACACAGAGCTTGATCTCACAACCCTGAGATCACAACCTGAGCCAAATCAAGAGTCAGATGCTCAACTGACTGAGCCACCCAGGCACCCCCTTCAATGTTTTGTTTGTAATATGTGCTCAGCATTCAGCTATCTGGAAATAATTTTTAAAAAATGGACTAATATTATGTGATTTTTGAATTAATACTGAGCACAAAATAGGTCTTATTAGTTATTAGTATAATGTCTGCTTATGTTAACGTGCACTACCTTTCCCTACCTTTGCCTCTCCCTTCCATTTTAAAATTTAAAAAACCATTTAAATTCTTAATCATTTTTGAATGTTGGAACTACTAAGTGTGTTTGTTACCTGTGGTAATACGGAAGATTGTTCTAGAATTCTGGAAACTAATGATGTAATAGGACCTAAAATCTAATGTTAGGAGATTCAGGGTTTTAAGGTTCTTCCTGTGGGAGGAGTTTCCAACTAACTTTTGTATCAACTTCATCATTAAAATTTCCCAGCTCCTGTTCTTTAGAGAGTCTTAAGAATACCTAAGTAGGGTGAAAATAAATAAGGAAACAAAAATGTCAGGGTGTTTCTGAAAGACTGATGTGCACAGAGATTCACACAAAGGCTCCCTGGATGATGCTCACTGGTTTAAAGAAAACTCACCTGTTCCAAGGTGGCCTAAGAGAGGCTGTATTCTTCCACGTCAAGGGTCTGTTTCATTTCACTGAAAGAGACTCACATTAATGGCTTACATGTTTTTTGCCAAAAGCGCTTTCAAAGTGTGCAATATAAGCAGCAACCTCAAACCCATGAGATACTTTAAGTTATAGGCCAAGTCATTACCTTTTTTGGAAGGATAAAGAAAAATGTGAATATGGCTAAACAAAAAGAGAGCAATGCATCTATGTACAAATTATCAGTAAAGTCTGAAGAGCTTCTCGTGGCCTATTTCAATACTTCCCATTTTGATTCCTTACGTATGTATTGTTGGACTCCAAATCAGCTGTTGAGTGTTCTTGGGTTTCTATACTTACAAATCTATGAACGAGTACCCTGTATGCGGGTCCCATTTTAATGAATCCCACATTTCTATGTGTCAATGCCTCATAAATACCCAGTGTGACCTCCAGTCAGTGTGTCTAGAACTAGTTCAACCCCACCCTCACCCCCACCAATCCTAACTTGTCACATATCAGCCCTGCGTACCTTCCTTCTCTGGCCTTCCATTTGGGCCTCTGGTCATCGTCTCCACATTCTTGTTCCTCATGCCTCTGACTATGATAAATATGGAGACGCAAGAAGCTCAACTCTGTATTCTTTGGGACAACATGTTGATAATTATCCCCTAATACCATGCAATGGAACCAGGGCAGAATATTCAACCTTATTTGCAGCTGAGTCTCCTTGTTAGCAGAGGAAAAATCAGGTGGAGTAAACCTGAGTGTAGAGCCATGACTACACACTCCCCATAGAATTTATAAGATGAATCCAGTGGAGATTTTCTAAGTTTTGAGTGATTATATAATTTTTCTACTTGAACTCATATAGTATATATTCCATGTGAAAATATGCACAATAAATAAAGTCTAAGTATGTCTAAACTTACCTGCCTCTAATTTGAAAAAGGCCTGAGATAGAGGGTGAATGTCTTCCACCGGAATTTATGTGCCATCATGGAGGAATACCTCAGAAAAGGAAAAAGTCAGATTTATTGCAGTGTTGTTATAACATTGGGGAGAAATTGACAGCCAAAAAAAATTTCAGTTTCCTTTTTTTTTTTTTAAGATTTTATTTATTTGAGAGAGAGAGAGTGAGAGAGACAGAAAGAAAGAGAGAAGGAGCAGGGGGAGGGGCAGAGGGAGAGGGAGAAGCAGACTCCCCGCTGAGCAGGGACCCCCCCCCCCAACATGGGGCTCCATCCCAGGACTTCAGGATCATGACCTGAGCTGAAGGCAGACGTTTAAGTGACTGAACCACCCAGGCACTCCAAAAGTTTCAGTTTTCTTTAAATAAAAAGGTAAATAGTTTAATTTGATAGAGCATTAATCTGAGCCAAATAACTTATCTTTAGTGATAAAAATCTGGTAACAACAAAAATCTGGTTGCTCTAAATTTAATGTTCAAGATAAATTCTGAAAAATAACTCTGATAAACAATCTTTCATATTCAGCCCAAGCCATCTTTCTTCCTGTACTATATTTCTTACTTTCAAAAGCTAATACTTTAACATGCTTTCTGGAACTCTTTCATCAGATTTTCCCCTCTGCATTTAATTTTCAATCTCCCTTATAATATTAAAACCTGTTGAACTCTCTCTTATTAAAAAAAAATTCTTTCTTGACCTCCAGCTCCCCTCTTTCCAAATAAGTTCATCCGAGACCTCCATGTTGCACAACCCAGTGAACACTCATCAGTTCCCATTTTTTAGACTTCTCAAAAACATTAAATAAAGTTGTAGACATCCTCCTTAAAATTAACACACACACTCTCTGTCAGCTTCTGAAACAACCAAAATTTATGACTTTCTTTCTAACCCACTAGACCTGCTCTGTTCCAGTATTTTAGCTACTAGCTACCTGTGGCTATTTAAATTTAAATTAACTAAAATAAATAAAATTCAATCCCTTGGTCACACCAGCCACATTTGAAGTCTTTCATAGCCACATGGGTATTCGCTGCCATATTGGACAGCACAGACATAGGACATTTCTATCATTACAGAAATTCTGTAGGATAGTGCTGTTTTAGACACACTTTTATATTTGTCATTATCTCTACTGTGGTGGTGGTTTCCCCACCAGCTTTTCTTCCTTAATCCAGTCTCAATACTGAGAGTTCCTGGCACCCATCCTAGACCTTCTCCCTTTTACATCTCCCTTGTTGACTTCACCCACTCTCCTAACTTAATGGTCTTCTATTCAGTAAATATGCTCCACATTGATTACTGCCTTTTTTTTTTTTCTGAGCCAGAGCCCTACATCTCTGTATTTTGGCATCTCCACTTGGATATCTCTTTACACATCAACTATATGAGCTTTCTTTCCAACCTCTGCATGTATAAAGGTTTTTTTTTTTTTAAGATTTTATTCATTTATTTGACACAGAGAGAGAGGTCAAGTAGGGGGAGCAACAGGCAGAGGGAGAAGGAGAAGCAGACCCCCCCCCCCCATTGAGCAGGGAGCCCCAGGCAGGGCTCAATCCTAGGGTCCCAAGATCATGACCTGAGCCAAAGGCAGATGCTTCACTGATGGAGCCACCCAGGCACTCCTGCATGTGTAAAGTTCATTTTGACTTAAGTTCTTTGCACATTCTGTGTTCTCAAGAATACCTCTTATCCCCATTCTTCAGTGGCCAAACTTTGCTCAGTCTTAAAGTCATACCTTAATGCCATTTCCTCATTTCTTTGTATCTTCATTTACTTAATATCCTTGTCCCCCCAAAACTGTAAGCACCATAAGTATCTTCTCTATTTATTGACTACTCTATACATGGTCTCCAGCATTTGGTAGGTATTCAAGAAGTATTATTTTTTTAAGATTTACTTATTTATTTTAGAGAGAGGGAGAGAGCACAAGTGAGTGGAGGGACAGTGGGAGAGAATCTTCAAGCAGATTCCTCACTGAGCGTGGAGCCCAATGTGGGGATTGATTCCACAACCCATGAGATCATGACCTAGCCAAAAACAAGGGTCAGATGCTCAACCAACTGAGCCACCAAGGTACCCCTCAGTAAGTATTATTTTTTAAAAAAAATTAATAGAAATAATACATAAGAAAACCCTGTACATTCTTCTTTCTTTTTTTTTTTTTTAAGATTTTATTTATTTATATATTTTTGAGACTGTGAGCAGGGGGGAGAGGCAGAGGTAAAGGGAGAAAGAGAATCCCAAGCAGACTTCATGCTGAGCATAGAGCCCATCATGGGGCTTCATCTCATGACCCTGAGATCATGACCTGAGCTGAAACCGAGAGTTGGAGGCTTAACCAACTGAGCCACCCAGGTACCCCCAATACTTCTTTCAATTCAATTCAACTTCATTCTGCTATTCACGTGGGTTTGGTTATACTTGCTTATAACTGATAGCTAACCATACAAATTTAAAATAACCATAGAGAGGATTAAATGACCAATAATCAATCACTTTAGGATAGAGTCAATCTTTCTCAAGCATATGAGTGTGTGTTATTGGAGCTCTTAATGCAATTTTACATTCGATAAGATGTTATAGGTTGATGCATCATTATCATTGCCTATTTAAAAACATTAAATTCATGGTTTTGTTTGCACTTTGTTCCTAATTTTTGAACCATTCCATCATTTATGTACACAGGCACATGTATGCACACACACCCCATCCACCTTTTCTGAGATATGAAATACTCACTGAAAATAACTTTTCAGTTGCTCTTTTTTCTATACATCGAAGTGACCTCCAAACAACTTGTTTTGTAATAACTAAGCCAGCTCAGCCTTTCTCTTCCTGTCCAGATTCCTCCAAGACTAAATTAAGTGTGCTGGAAAACCTGTACGCTTGTCACCCAAGCCAAAAACATCCTTTACCTTTCCTGCTGAGCAGCCTGTGGAAAAAGCTTCAGAATTTCTCTGTGGAGAGGCTCCGTCTGTGTGGGGTCCTTCATTTTTACTTCTAGAAAATAATCTTTACCAAACTTGCTTTTCAGATGTTGATGGGAACCAATACACCTAATCCAGGGAAGAGAAAAGAGTCAAAATTTAAAAAAACACTGGTCTTATCATTTCTTCCTCAATTGCAAAGGCAGAAGAAGGTGTTTGATCATAGATCGAGGAGGTGAAGAGCACCAGCTGGTCACAGTGAACTGTAATTCTCTCTTTAAGAACTTGGGGCCCGAGTGAGAGTAGGGACAGGCACCCACCTCAGTCTTCCAGACATCATATGGCCACACAGTCACACACGGTCTCAGCCTCTGCCATGGAGTGGGTGGTCAGGAGGGTGCCCCTCTCTGTGTTTTTAACAATGGTCTGAATTGCCTGCCTAAAGATAAAGTAAGGGATTGTTTGCATTTACAAAGTAATTTGGGAAAATAGGTGAATGGAAAGATGTATGAGGAATAATAGAAAATTTTGTATTCAATTACAAGAAAAAAATCTTTGCTCTAGAGAGAACGAAAAAAATTATATTGCATTATGTAATTACATTACCACATTAACTGGCTTCATAGAATGAAAAGTTGAAGATTGGGAAATAGTGAGTAAAATAATGTTTGCTTAAAAAGCTGGAGTGCAGAGAGACACCACATTGTAGGATTGTCAATAACTGAAGAATAAAAGAAGAAGGATGAGGCAGGGGAAGAGGAGTAAGAAAAAAAAATTCAAGCAAATACATGCAAGTTCCTATTAGATTCTTAAAATGTCTATTGTTCCTTCCTTGGGGGAATTTTGAGCACTGTATTGAGTTTCACTGAATTAAATAATAGAAGATGTGAGCCTCAAAGATAAAAGGAGCAAATGTAAAAATATATATATATATATATAAATTCTAAATTCATACTACTAACTCTACACTTAATACGACGTCCTTCACCACATTTGCTGCTGCCCTTCAGGGTCCACCCCCGTGGATGGCTCATCCAGGATCACCACTGACGGGTCCTCCAGGATGTTCAGTGCAAAGCACAGCTGGAACAAGAGGAACAGTGCGTCTGGCACTGATCTGTGGGGTGTGCAGAATAACACTGAGCCCCCCCTCCTACCGTCCTCTTCACTCCCTCAGATAAGGACTTCATGGGAAATTTAAGTTGTTCCTGGAGCTTAAGAGCTTCCACCAATCTGACAAAAAAAAAAAAAAAACCACTGTGATTATACACAAGGCATATGTTCCTATCTAAACCAACAATACAGAAAACCTTAACACCACCAACCTGAAAATAGTATATTGAAGGAACATTAACATTATCACAAACACTAAATCTTATGATTTGTTTCTTCTTCAGATTTTCCATCATTTTATTTGCACAAAAATTTAAAAACCTTGTTTATGATCTCCTTTCCGTATTTCATAAGGAAATGACATGTTCCTCCCTTCCTCCCGCTACAAACAGTGAATGAGCCTTCCCTCCCTACCGTGAAGCACTAAGAGCAGCATTCTGTTTGCCTATTCCTTTCACTGCAGTGTACAACTCCAGGTGTTCCTTCACTGTAAGATTGGGGCACAGTGAGTTTTCCTGAGGACAGTATCCCAAAAACTTGAGGGTGTCATCTTCCAGTTGCCTCAGTGATGTTCTGCGGCCTTGTAAAACCACCTGCATCGAACAATGAAAGTCAGATCCACATCCAGCTTTTGCTCCAATCCTCCTTCTACTAAAGGAGATAAAAGTGGCCATTAAGCCTCGTGCACTGTTGGTGGGACAACAAACTGGTGCAGCCACTGTGGAAAACAGTATGGAGGTTCCTCAAAACGTTAAAAAATAGAACTCTCCTATGATCCAGTAATTCCACCGCTGGGTATTTAACCAAAGAAAACAAAAATACTAATTCAAAGAGATAAATGCCCCCCTACGTTTATCTCAGCATTATTTACAATAGCCAAGATATGGAAGCAACCCAAGTGTCCACTGATAGATGAATAGATAAAGAAGATGTGGTGTATATCTACAATGGAATATTACTCAGCCACAGAAAACAATGAGATCTTGCCACCTGTGACAATGTGGATAGACCTAGAGGATATAATGCTAAGTGAAATAAGTGAGAGAAAGACAAATACCATAGGATTTTACTCATCCATGGAATTTAAGAAACAAAACGAATGAATGTAGAAAAAGTGAGACCCACAAAAAACTCTCTTAAATACAGAGAACAAACTGGTGATTGCCAGATTCGTGGGGGGATGGGAGAAATAGGTGAAGGGGATTAAGAGTAACGAGCACTGGGGTGCCTGGATAGCGCAGTCGTTAAAGCGTCTGCCTTCGGCTCAGGGCATGATCCTGGCGTTCTGGGATCGAGTCCCACATTGGGCTCCTCCGCTGGGAGCCTGTTTCTTCCTCTCCCACTCCCCCTGCTGTGTTCCCTCTCTTGCTGGCTGTCTCTGTCAAATAAATAAATAAAATCTTTAAGAAAAAAAAAAAAAGAGTAATGAGCACTGGGTGATGGATGGCTTTGTTGAATCATTATATTGTATACCTGAAACTAATATAATCCTGCATGTTAATTTTACTTGCCTTAAAAAAAAAGTGGCCGTAAGGGCACCTGGGTGGCTCAGTCAGTTAAGCCTTCAACTCTTGACTTCAGCTCAGGTCATGATCTCAGAGCTGTGAGATCGAGCCCTGCATGGGACTTTGTGCTGGCTGTGGAGGCTGCTTAAGATTCTCTCTCTCCCACTCCCCCTTCCCCTCCCCAGTTGCATGCTCAAAAAAAAAAAAAAAAAAAAGGAAAAAAAGTGGCCATTAAGCATCACTATTTTTTGAGCATGCAGAGATATTTTATAAAACCTCTCATTTATTTATTCATTTTCTTAAAAAAATCATTTGATTTACTGATAGAAAAATATAAGGATGCTATTGATATTTAAAATGAAATTTCCCCTGGCAACGAACTTGGTTCCTTCACATACTACTCCTGCAGTTGGCTTTGTGTCTCCTGTTACCACTTTAATAGAAGTACTTTTACCAGCTCCATTGTGTCCCAGCAATCCCAAAACTTCACCTGAAGGAAAAAGTCACCATTGATGTTTGTACTTTATTTTTTTTTTATTTTTTTTTTTTTAAGATTTTATTTATTTATTTGACAGAGATAGAGACAGCCAGCGAGAGAGGGAACACAAGCAGGGGAGTGGGAGAGGAAGAAGCAGGCTCATGGCGGAGGAGCCTGATGTGGGGCTCGATCCCATAACGCCGGGATCATGCCCTGAGCCGAAGGCAGACGCTTAACCGCTGTGCCACCCAGGCGCCCCTGATGTTTGTACTTTAAAGTCTGACTAACCTAAAATCACTTAGTTTAGTAACATTTTGAAATAAAATAACATTTTCAAACAACCCATTTGCAATCTTCTATATTTCAATGTGAATGGAAAGACTGGATTTACAGTAGAATGAGCTGGGCTCCCTGATCCAAGACTGGGTTTCTTACTATTTGAATTGGGACATGGTTTTGAGACAGAAAACGTTTTTCTGTGAACATGTCAAGCATTTTTATAATTACATGGTAACCAAGATAGACGAACAATCTCAAAGAATGGAAAATTTTCTCCTTTTCACAGTCCCAAACCTAAATAAATAAGGAACATCCTGATAAAGGGACATTGTCCAAACCTTTGTTAACACAGAAGGAAACATTTCTAATGGCTATTTTCTTCTTTCTTGTTGAAAAGCAACTTTCTTTTTTTCCCTTTATATTCCTTATGTAAACAGCTTGCCATTATGATTGGTTTCTGGAAAACATGACAAAGCATAATTTTCCTGTTAAATCTCAGATATTTCGTGCACTCATGTTTTATCTTTCACGTCCTAGGTTATGAATATAACCAGATTTTGTTCAGTCTCTTTTTCTTCAAATGAAGTGCCCAAATGTGTGTTCATGAGTGGAGATTACTTTACTACTTAGAAAACTAATTCCCAATCGAATGCACTGTTTGCATTTTGCCCTTGGCACTTTCATTTCTGGTGTGTTTCTGATTGATTTCCAGTGTAAATTTACTTGCTAGTTACAGTTACTAATGTCATGACTTCAAAATAATGCAAAATGAAACTGTAACTCTTGCAAAAGATGAGAGATTTTGTTAAAGTTGATAAAAATATCAGAGAATGTTTTGAATTACACTGATGAACGAAGATGTGGCAGGTTAAGATCCACAAAAAACTGAAGAAGAGAAAATTAAAAGAGTCGTGACAAGATAGATACTTCAAAGGATGTGATTTAAATATGACCTACAAATGCTAATGTTACAGAAACGAAAGCAAGTTTTGAGAATTAAGGCCAGGAGTTCATCAACGCTACAGGACAAGCGACCTAGCCCAGGGTTTCATAAAAGGTTCAATATACTTATTTTCACCTCATTCAGGTTCAGGGTAGTGAGTGCACTTGCTGAGTTCACTCTTTCAGCTTGAACATCTTCATCTTTTTCTTCTGGGTCTTCTGGATTTGGATGATTTTCCCTACTTCTTTTTTTTTTTTTTTAAGATTTTATTTATTTATTCGACAGAGAGAGAGACAGCCAGCAAGAGAGGGAACACAAGCAGGGGGAGTGGGAGAGGAAGAAGCAGGCTCATAGCGGAGGAGCCTGATGTGGGGCTCGATCCCAGAACGCTGGGATCACGCCCTGAGCCGAAGGCAGACGCTTAACCGCTGTGCCACCCAGGTGCCCCGATTTTCCCTACTTCTTGAGGAGATCCTACAGAGAAAATAAAATAACATAACAATGCGATTCTAGCTGTACGACAACTATCAAGAGAATGTAAGCCTCTACACTTAAATTATTATCCTCTGCTTTAAAAAAAACAAAATGATTAGTTTACTACCTACAAGATTCCCCTTGTAGGTAGCCACATCCCTTGAAATATTCTCTTTGTTGTCTTTAAAACCTTTTATCCCATCTGTCAACTAGCTCTCTAAATTCCCTCAGATACAGACTTATCAGTGTTTCAGTCTGCTGCCATCCAGATCGTCCTCACATTACATCATAAATGATCACCAGAATTGGCTTCTCTTCCCTTTTCAAAACATTCCACACACATACTGAACACACCAGCTCACTATCGTGCCTTCTCCTTGGGGACTGAACTTGCTGTAAGCAGGAGAAAAAATAAGCTTTGGTGCCTAATCACTGCTAAGGGAGATGCACAGAACAAAAACTCAACTTGCCCCAAATCAGTAAGACCATCACTTCAAAACTGTGTATCCCTGCATTCAATCCAATGCTGTTTTGGGTTTTTCCCCCAGAATAACAATGTCTAATGTGCCTGGCTAAAAATTGGATAGCAAATCTAACTTAATAAATTGATGTTAAATGTACTGCTACCAACCTTAAATATTTAAATTATATTCAGATGTTAATAAATGTTCTCCTGACCTGAAAACTGGATCTTCCCTCATTGTTTCTTTTCCATACTTCATTTCCAGACACCTTATAATGCAAAGGAAAATGATACTCTGAAGGTATGGCTAAAGGCAAAGAACGAGAATGAGAATTAGCATCATCATGGAATTCAAATTCAGTAGGCAATATTTGCCTTTTCTCATGGAAGATTTGATCATTTTCTTATAAATTTAACAAAAATCTTATAAAATATTCTCACAAGAGAAGTTTATCCAAACCAACCCTCCCATGGGAGGGGGGGGACAACTAAAAATCCTGCATTAAATTAAAAAAAAAAAAAACTTTTTTAAAACATAGGAAAGCTGACAAGATAGTGAGGACTTTTTTTTTTTTTTTTGTAAATAGTAAGGATTTTTTAAGCCAAATCTAAGTGGTTGTAGGAGGTAGACTTGACAACAAAGCAACTCTCATCCTGGAGTTATTTTCCAAACATTGAAACCTTCAAACTTCAGTTTTCACGGCATGTACAGGAGAAGAAGACAGAAGAAAGTATATGAGTATAGAGTTTTCTTCCAACAAGGAGTAGAATAGGCGATCCTTTCACCAATAAATCGTGGGCCTCTAAGGGTTTTACCCTTAGTGAAGGATGTAAAGAACACCTGGGAGATTTCTAAGGTAGTTGCCTTGAGCGCTGACTATAGGGAGTGAAGTGGAAAGAGAAGCCAGCCTTTGCACAGATTTGTAGCCCAAATTCACATCACCTGAATGGTCCAAAAAAATGTCAAGCCCGGAATTTAGTTAAAAGCAGTACCAAATGGGTAAGCATCTCAAAGAACTTGGCAGAAGCAAACAAATTGGAATAGATATCCCAGAAATAGACCCTGCATATGTGGGGATTTTATATTTGAAAAGAGGTGGCCCTGAATATCAATGGAAAAGCACAGGCTTTTCAATAAGTGGTGCTGGACAATTGGGGATCTCAAAAGACAGAAATGAAATAGGACCCTTACCTTCCAACACGGAAAAAAATCAAGTTCAGATGATTGAAGACACAAATGTATAAGGAAAATATACATCTTTTAGAGGACAATATAAAAAAATATTTTGATGACCTTAGAGGGGGAAAGATTTCTTAAGTGTTATGAAATATGAAATAAAATGCATTCATTATCTTAATGGATTTAGTAAAAAAATTTTGATTATTCTTTTTTTTTTAAGATTTTTGTTCATTTGTCCGAAGGAGAGAGAGAGAACGAGCACACAAGTAGGGGGAGCAGCAGGTAGAAGGAGAAGCAGGCTCCCTGCTGAGCAGGGAGCCCGATGCAGGACTCAGTCCCAGGACCCTGGGATCATGACCTGAGCCGAAGGCAGAGTCTTAACCAACTGAGCCACCCAGGCATCCCATATTTTGATTATTCCTGATGCACACAAGCTTTGATAAAATTCAAGATTTATTCTTGATAAATAAATCAATAAGCAAAGACTAAAACCTCTAGTAAACTAGGAATTGAGAGAATAAATACTTGATATTGTAAACAGTTAACAGAATGCTAATGACTAAGTACTAAGATGATTCTGAGTACAATCATAAACAATGTAAGGATGCCTGCCAGCAACTGCATTACATTCCAGGGTTGGTTTGTTCTGTTATCCAGAATTGCACATTGTAATGAATATATGCCCTAATCAAACAATTGTATGACTTTAGTATTTATTAGTGGGCAATTAAAAATAATTGTGTGCAGAACATCTCCACATTTATTTACAAAACAAAGAATATACATTCAATATACAAAGACTCACGTGGAAATGTATATAATTTCAAAAACTTATAAATTTATAAAAACTTAGGAAATCTTCTCCCTCAAGAAATACTCTTCTGACATTAAGAGAAAAAAAAGAGTTCTGGGGCGCCTGGGTGGCTCAGTCGTTAAGCCTCTGCCTTCAGCTCAGGGCGTGATCCCAGGGTTCTGGGATCGCGAGATCTGCATCAGGCTTCCTGCTCTACTGGGAGCCTGCTTCTTCCTCTCCCACTCGCCATGCTCGTGTACCCTCTCTCGCTGGCTGTCTCTCTCTCTGTCAAATAAATAAATAAAATCTTTAAAAAAAAAAGGTCTGTAATCCATTTTGTTCCTCTTTTCTGCCTCAGTTACCATAATGCACAGATACAACATTTATATTTTATTTCAGTGTCTTTCTCCAGTTTAAAATTCCACTTAAGTGGTTCATGGGTGGCTCAGTCAATTAAGTGCCCTACTCTTGGTTTCAGCTGAGGTTATGATCTCAAGGCTGTGAGATTGAGCCCCGAGACAGGCTCCACACTCAGCAGGAAGTCTGCTGGAGATTCTTTCTCTCCCTTGCCTTCTGCCCCTCCCCCCACTTGTGCACACTCTCTCTCTCTTTCTCTCTAAAATAAATAAAATCTTAAAAAAATAATAAAAAAATAAAATTCCACTTAACTTTTCAATTTTCTTTTTCATTACTCAAATTAGTTTATCTTTTTATCCATATTTAAAAGAATTTTAGTCATACAGCATTTGTGGTATTTCTTTATAAATCACCTCAAATTGTCTTTGGATACATATCATATCAATAACATATATTATAATAATAGCAATCAAGTCTTTAGTGTTTCTGGTATATATTATACTGTCATTGACTCCATATAGAAAAATACCCTTGGGGAGCCTGGTGGCTCAGTTGGTCAAGTGACGGACTCTTGATTTTGGCTCAGGACGTGATCTTAGGGTCATGGGATTGAGCCTCACTCAGGCTCTGTGCTCAGCAGAGAGTCTGCCTGGGAATCTCTCCCTCTCTCTCTGCCTCCCTGCCCCATACTCTCTCTCTTTCTCTGCCTAAAATAAATAAATAAATCATTAAAAAAAAGAAAAAGACCTTCAGGTTTTGCTGCCATTATATCTGAATGCAGGATATAGTAAGAGTGAGTATTTTTAGGATATTCAAATTGGCCGTTATTTGAATAAGATCAAGTATATTACACAGTTATGAATTCTATGCAATAAACATTCTGGTATAAAATTTTTCTTACAATTAAGACTGTTAAGAGAATGCTTTCATGGCCTTCCTTGATTTCATTTTCCAGACCTTCCAAGTGTCTCCTATACATATGGGATAGCTGTTGAAGGAACACAAAGGCTAAATGAAAGTCTCTCTGCTTGATGCATATAAAATCTACACACTAAATATGCACACACTGTATGCTCCCTGGGGCACCAGGGTATAGTCCATGAATTGGGATAAGACTTGTTCTCTGATACTAAAGTCTGTTGATGAGCTGACATTCTACCTTTGTTGTAATCACCAGTACTTTCTGTCTTCCAATTTTATGTAGTAGGGATTTGCAGATTTCTTTTTTTTTTTTTTTCATCTAGCCTGATATTATTTTTAACAGGTAAATACTGTATATTTTGTTTGGATGTATCCTAATGTCTATGAAAATTCTCAGTACTTAGAGGCCTTGCTGTATTCTTTCTGGTTACTCTTTTGTTTTCATCAATCTCATCTCCTTCCAAAAACCAACCGAAGCTGATCAGAATGTTAAAACCCAAATACAGGAGACAGCTAATTTTTTACAATTGTAAAATAACTAGAAATAGATGTGTTAAATATCAGAAAAAGATAACTATTGAAGTTAAGCACTAAATTTAGTTTTGCATCTCTTATAGTTCTAGAAAATAGGTAAACAAGGGAGAGGATATAATTCTCATTATTCATTTCATTAAAAAATGTATGTTTCCTTAGAAAAGTCAAATATTTTCTCTGCCAGTAAATCTTAAAGAGTTTTTAAAAATTATTACCACTTAGTAGGCTTGGCAGGATACATATATTACATTTTGAGAACCAACATCACTTTAATCCTTTTAATAGGCTCAATGGAATAAAATAAAATAAAATATCTTGACTATAGCTTTACAATTATTCCAATTCATCCTTCAAATGAATATTTTTTATCTGCCTTCTATTAAAAAAACACTATATAGCATTAACTATTCTTTTATTTAAGTTTTTATTTTAATTCCAGTTAATTAACATACAGTGTTATATTAGTTTCTGAAGTAAAATGTAGTAATTCAACAGTTCCATACATTACGCTGTGCTCGTTAAGGAGAACACTTGCAAGTCTCTTGTTAGTGGAAGTGGTAAAGTACAGAACTGTGAGGTAGATGAGATTTATCAACAGTTGCCCCACATTTTCGGTAGTGCTTGGTTTCTCCCAGAAGTGCTTGGTTTCTCCCAGAAGTGCCTGGTAGCAACACACTTTCTTCCCTTACCAATCACATCTCCATAGCAATTTATTGACACTAAGTCGCAAGCAATCAAAGAATGCAGTATGTCATATCGTCCATGCAGTCTTACATTTTAGGAAAAGGGACTTAAACACAGGTATCAGCCTTATTCAGTTTTGCAATCTTAATTTCAGAATTTATCAGCATTGACTAACTTCTAAATTTTACACCTGTTCCAACATTGGGCAAAGATTTTATTAATGGGCTACACGGTTAAGGCCAGTCACACAGTAGGTAATATTGCTTACCTTTACTAAAAACACAAAAAATCCAATTAAAGTGAAGAAAGGCATTGAAATCATGCATAAAATGAAACTGGGTTTTTCAAATTCAACTGATGATAGGAAGTTGAGTAAAAGTAATGAGATCTAGAAGAAAAACAGCCAGAGGCATTATAATTTTCTCAGTCATATATAATATTTTAAGCTATTTTCTATGAATGATCTGTTATCCTAGGAGACATTCTCATTTTCAATTTTCACCTTATATATAGCAATATTGTTAGGATTTCCTCTTTAGGAAGCATGATACTATCATTACAACTGAAACACAGGATTATAAAAAAGTCTGACATATATATATCTAAAAGATTTTGCACTATCTGACATGGATGGAGAGCAACAATAAAAGAAGGGGATGTAGCATTATTTACTTTATCACCCAAATCCTCAAATGCTTTCAGCATCAGGGTATAATTAAGAATTAACTGACGATATGACTTGGGATTTAAAAGATAAAAGGACAAAATAAATACTGAGGTGAGTATTTATAGCCATGTTCAAGCAACAGGAGAAATACAAGAATTATCCGTTTTGATACTAATGTAGGAATACTGAAAGGATTGAAACATCCTCAGAGGAATGACTAAGTCATGGGGACAAAAGGCACAGCATTAGAAATAGAGTCAATGACATTGTAATAGCATTGTATGGTGACAGATGATAGCTACACTTACGGTGAGCATAGCATAATGTACAAACGTGTGGAATCACTATGTTGTACACCTGAAACTAATGGAACACTGTGTGTCAACTATGCTAAAAAAAAAAAAATCCTCAGAGAAAAATAATAGGGACAGCATAGCACTGCACATGCAGCAGCCCACCCATATTCCCACTGAGACTACTTTGATAGTTTCCTAAGCGGACTCCCTGGCTCCTGTTCTCCTTCCATTACAAATCCAGGGGACATTCTGAAGAATGGTTTGGTTTGGTTTCATTTCTTTTACATATTCCATTGAATGTAAGTCCTCTGATTGCAAAGACTGTTTTTTTCAAGCCAAGTGTCTGGCATGAAACAGAGAAATGCAATTAATATCAATGAATGAATATTGGGAAGGCATTGAGTAAGGAGGATTTATCCTTTTTATGTTTTTTATTCATCAACAATCAAAAAAGATACATATTAAGGGTCCAATTTATGCAAAACACTTTGTTAAGTGGCACTTCAGTTACTGTAGTTGTAAGAAAAGAGGAGAAAGAGAAGAGGATAGGAGCTCCTATTGAGTATCTATGGAGATTTACTGTTTACCAAGTACTTTGATGATAGTTAATGTGCTTTGAAAAACTCAATCCTAACCCTTTAGAGTACTATTGTTATTTCACATATTTTCTGAAGTTCAGATAACTGAAGTAACTTGCCCAATGACTTCTAGCTATTGTGTGCTAGATCAAGGACTCAAACTGGGGGACTATCTGACTCCAGAGCCCAAACTCTTAACCACTATACTTTTTGTTGTATGAGTCAACTGTCCATACATGAAGTCAATGTACAATATGGTGGGTGTCAAGATACATATGAAACAGATAACAGAAC
Source organism: Ursus maritimus (assembly GCF_017311325.1). Classification (NCBI taxonomy): domain Eukaryota; kingdom Metazoa; phylum Chordata; class Mammalia; order Carnivora; family Ursidae; genus Ursus; species Ursus maritimus. The sequence continues at coordinate 11,090,648 of NW_024424897.1, read as the reverse complement.
AAAAAAGCATATAAATAACGTTCCCTCCACAAGCACAAGCAACATTTTCTGAAGGAAAAACACAAATGGAAATAATCTTAGGGTTCATTAGTTTATTTTATAGCCTTGTATCCCAATCTTCTTGAAGATTTATTGCCCATACCATTTATAATGATGAAAGGTTTTGCTTTAACAAAACAAATAGCAATATATCTTAAGTTTTAGAAAACTGAAGTTAAATGTTCTAATTCTATAAATGCAATGAAATAACTTATCTTTGACCACCCTACCTCCTTCCTCCTCTTCCTTTTCTTTTCATTATCTTCTTGCACTAATTACCTCATCTATCTTGTCCCAAACATCAGGAAAATAAAAAAGAATCCTCCCATTAAATCTTCCCTCTGGCAAACAATAACAACATTTTAAGGAGTTCTAAAACACTTCTGTTTCTACTTCCCCCTTCTATATTTACTCCTCCATCTGCTGTAAACTAGATTCTACATTCACTGCTTTACAAAACTGCAGTTTTACAAGTTAGTGGTGGACTTCTATATGTAGGAATATGGAGGAAGAGATATCCCAAAAAAGACCTTACCCATACCATTTAAAACAAATGTCCTTCAAATAGTACACTGCTAGTCTCAGAAAAACAGTGAGGGAATTCTTTAAGGGCAAAAACAAAGTCTGAAACATGACTTGGACCATTAAGTAAACACTAAATCTGAGCAACCTGGGAACAAATGCCTATTCCAGTTCAGGGATAGACAGGCAAAGACTTAGGCCCTCCTTAAGGTCCTTCCCTCCAAGTACCTTCAATAGAATAAAAAGTAACCCTCTTTACAATATTCCTTGCAAATCCCATATGAAGGCATGATACTCTAAGATGGCTTATGCAATCCTACATGGGTTCTACACTATTCTTCTTGCAAAAGTAACTGAAAATTCTTTTAGGATGAAGAGATCCCCAATTTGAGATCTTGAGAGTTCCATACTTAAAGGTCAACTAAATAATATAATAAAAAAAATTTTTTTTTAAATAATAAAGGTCAACTAAAAATGTGCTCCCAGTTAAAAAAAAAAAAAAGAAAAGAAAAAGGAAAGAAAGCCAAATACACAGAGCAGCCAGCCACAATAAGGGTGAAACAGGAGGGAAAAAAACAAAAACGCAAAAAAAGACACATACACACGTATTAAAACTATCTGTAGACTATTAGAATTGTCAAATAGCAAGTACAAATATTATTTTCAATTAAATGTATAAGGAAATCAAACTTGGAATAAAGAACACAGGCAAGTCACGAAAGACCATGAGGAATAATTGGACATGTCTGAAAGAGAACCAAATAGAGTCTTAGAAAAAAAAATTATTATTAAAAAAAAAAAAGTTGAAAGTTTTAAAAGTCAGCCAACCATCAGAAAAAGCTTAGAAAGAGCTGAATAAGAAATAGGTGAGTTGGACAGAAAGTCTGGAGCATTTCCCAGAGTGCAGCAAGGACAAGGACATAGAAAATTTGCAGAAAATGCTAAGAGATGTATAGGATAGACTGAGAACAACACTAATATTATCTCAGTAGAGTCCAGAGAGCAAAGAATAAATGTTTTATTTTTACTTTAGTAAGAGAGGTAATATTTGAAGAGATACTGGCTGAGAATTTCCCTGAACTGATAAAAGAATTTATAGATTCATGCAGCATAATTCACTTTAAAAAAAGATAAATTAAAAAAAATCCATACCTAGAAACACTGTAATGAAATTAAAGACGCTAAAGTCAAAGACCTTAAAAGCAGTCAAAGACGGATCTTCTACAAAGGCATGGCAAAAGAACTGACAGCAGACATCTCAATAGCAAAAATGTCAGCAAGAGGTTAAGTAAATTTATGAGATAAAAGAAGATAATTGTCAACCAAGAAATGCATATGTGGTAAAATTAACTTTTAAGAATGAGAGTGAAAAAATTATAATAAAAAAAATGGCCCTAGTGAGAGAGAGAAAAGACTAAGCTCGAAGTGTGAATGGTGAACAAAGAATGGTCAACAAAGTGTCTACGAATCTTTTTTAACTTCTTAAAATTAATAATAATAATAATAATAATAATAATAATGTTTATTTGTGAGATTTAGCAAAAGAAAGAACAAAACACTAGAGAACAGCATGTAAGTAGGGTGAGCAATTATTGATCATAAAGTCTCCAAACATGGTGTTGGAAGTAATTAGGATATTGGCTAACTTTAGGCTTTGTTAAATTTAATACGGGGGGAATAAGTCATGGACATCAGGGGCTGAACTGCATCCCCTTCAAAATTCATATGTTGAAGTTCTAAGCCTAGTAGAATATGACTGTATTTGGAGATGGGGTCTTTAAAGTGGTAATTAAGATTAAAGAGGTCTTAGAGGTTGTTCCTAATCCAATTTGACTATTGTCCTTATAAGAGGAGGAAATTTGGACACAGCCACACACAAAAGACCACATAAAGGCACTGAAAGATGATGGCCATCTACAAGCCAAGAAGAAGGCCTCAGAAAAACAACTCTGCAGACACCTGGATCTTGGACTTCTACCTACAGAATTATAAAAAATAAGTTTCTGTTGTTGAAGTCACCCAATTTGTGGTACTTTATTGTGGCATTTGCAGCAAACTAATGCAGAGTACCACCAAGGTAATAAAATCTGGTTTCTGACTTCCAAAACAGAAGAGTATAAAATGTAGAATAAAAGAGAATAAATGAATTTGAGTGAATCAAAAACCAAAAGCAAGAAAGACAGGAAGCCACATAATGCATATAAATATATAAAGCCATAAAATAAATATGACATAAAGCCATAAAGTAAATATATAAAAAAATAAAGCCATAAGTAAAATATAAAGTCATAAAGTAAAGTGATATAAACAAATTGAATTATATTAATAATCATACGAAATTCATTAAATTAAAAGCATGGATTGTCAGATTGAATTTAAAAACAACAACAAATAAAATCCAACTATATTCAGTTGACAATAGACACACATTGAAGCATAAGGGATACTGAAAGGGTGAAAGTTAACACATGCAAAAAGATTTACCAGGCAAATACTAAATAAAAGAGATGTGGTGTACTTTTATTAATATCTGATATATTGACTTTAGGACCAAAACCCATTATTAGAATAAATAGGGTCAGTACATAATGATTCCAGACCCGAATGCCCCAATGAAATACAGTCGACCCTCTAAAAACATGATTTTGAACTGTGCAGACCTGGAGAGAAAAGACTAAATTCTGGAAATGTATCTTTTCTTCCTTATGATTTTCACCTATAGTCTCAAAATATATAAAGCAAAAATTGATTAAATTAAAGGATGAAACTGACAAATCCACCTTTTATTGGGAAACATAAGGGAAAAAACCAAATAGATCAAGGACTAATTCCAATAGTTAAGGAGGCATTACCTTGTTAAGACATTTGACTATTGTAGCACAACCACTTATAAAGTTGACCCAAGAAATTATGACTAGGTATTGCAGGGAGGACCTAAGAAGCAATTTAGTAGTCTTTAGGATTTCTGCTGGCATGCTGAATTGTCCAACTGGTTGTATTTGTGACATTCCTGTCCACACTAAATCTAATCTTTGGATATTATCCACAAAGACCAGCCCCTGTGACTATAACAGCCCGAAAGAAGTAAGATGTTGGGTCTGTTTACCCCTAAACCCTCCATCCTGTCCCCATGATATACAGGAGAAAGGGAAATCCAGAAGAAAATGGAAGAATAAAAGGATACCTTGCTCCCTTTCTCACTACTGGTCCCCAAACTAAGGACATGTCTGAAATGGGATTGGGGACAGAGCTATCTATACACTGCTTATGAGATTAAAGTTATGATTTGGATGTGGCTGGCCTTTTTAGTTCTTAAGGTGAATCTTAACTGTTTTAATATCCAATATGGTCAGAAAGCTATGTTATCTTCTCAAAATGTCAACAAGACATATTATTAATCAAACATTTCCATGTTTGTTTGATTATGTAACTAGTCAATATGGCCACCTATCACACTTCTTTTTTTTTTTCTTTTTTTTTTTTAATAAGTAGAATTATTCAGGAGGAAATTACACTGGGTGGAAAGGCTTGGGTTCAGGCATGATTCTTTTAAGTTTTTCCCACTCTGTAAAATGAGGGAACTGTCCCAAGTGATCTAGTCTTTGATGATAGATGAGCCATGCCAGGATTTCTACAGATATTTTGCTCCTCTCCAAAGAAACAGAGATATAAAAGAAAAACCTCAAAGAAGAGATGGAAAACAGGAGAAAGAAAATGAACAATAAAGTGTATACACTTAACTGTGCATTTTTTAAAAATAAGCTTTAAGAAAATTTAATATAAATGTGCATATTGCATAGACAGGTACTTACAATAAGAAAGCCAAGAGACCAAAAACCACTATTCTTTCTCCTGTTGTGAAAGATGAATGAAATCACGTATGTGAAGAATACAAGAGAGGCTGAACAACCAGCTATGCAAACCACCTGCGAACAATAAGGTCGACAGCAAGATGAGAGCTGGCTGGTCCCATGTGTGACAGGGAATGGAGAGATAATTAGCTTATAAGGGTGTGTAAGGTGATTTTCTTTCTTTTTTTTTTTTTTTTAAGATTTTATTTATTTATTTGACAGAGAGAGAGAGACAGCCAGTGAGAGAGGGAACACAGGCAGGGGGAGCAGGAGAGGAAGAAACAGGCTCCCAGGGGATGAGCCTGACGTGGGGCTCGATCCCAGGACTCTGGGATCATGTCCTGAGCCAAAGGCAGACGCTTAACGACTGAGCCGCCCAGGTGCCCCTGTAAGGTGATTTTCTTACGTATGCCTTTTGTTAATAACACAGTGTTCATGAAAGTAGATTATTTGTTTTGATTCTATTATTATATTTGGCCTGGTGAAAAAAAAATGATCACTTACAAGAGCAAACATGAGTCCCATTGAAAAGTTGAGTTCCAAAATCATGAAGTAGTTAATTAAATATATTGAAAAAAGAACCAAGCGGTATAATGGAATGTCCACCAGAGCCTGTCCAATCCAGTATGCTGAAGGACACAGGCCTGAAATCCATAACTGAGACTGAGTTTTTTGCTGATAAAGAAACAGAAGGGATACAGAAGGGTTTGAAACGTTAGGTAGAAAAGGTATTTCATTTATACAAATATATTAATTTTTTATAAAATTGAGAAATAGCGTGTTGTAGTAGCAGTTAGGGTTTTTTTTTTTTTTCATCTGTATTATTTTATATGGTGAATCTGAGCTTCAGTAACTTTCTCACCTAAGTTTAGGTAAACAGGCTTCGGCACAACTAAAATACTAATACTATCCCAAAGAAAACCGTGTCTCTGTGACTGGAAAATAGCATTCTCCTAAGTATCTGACACCCGATGTGGGAATGTATAGCCAATGGCTCAACAGGAAAGGTCTGACTTATTAGTAAAATTGATTTGCCCTTTGATGTAGAGAAACAAAAATGACTATCACATAATTTTTTAAAGGCCAATTTATAAAAGCATAGTTAAAGCTTTGGAAACATGGTATATCTTCTATTTGATGCTCTGTTAAAAAATACAAATTCCCTTTGAAATCATGAAATAACAACATGACGTCGAAACATAGCACATTTCACTTCTACAGTTGATTTAGTATGATTCCCTTTAAAGGTGAGGCAAGTTCACTGTGTTGAATAGTTAACTTTCTGACCCCTTTGACATCAAGATTAACCATTTAATAAAATCTATAATGAGATTAGAGCAAATGACATAATTTATGTGTAAACATATTTTTCTTGAAGAGCTATCCTGAGTGCATAGAACAATGAAATTCTAACTACTAAAGTCAGATAAAATCATGTTTCTCCTCCTCCCTTCCCCTCTCCCTCTGTTCTCTCCCTCCCTTCCCCTCCCCCTCTTACTTTGCAATCCCTGACGCTGCTCATGCCCATGTAAGGAGAAATGCAGTTTGCAAGGACCAAGAGAAATAAGGGTCCATTCAAAGAACCAATGCCCACCATTAAGACATTCTGGAAGTTCAAAGCACATCTGTAAGCTGTCGAAATTGTTACATGTCATACAATCAAACATAGTTTTATATGTTCTTGAGAAATAATAGTGAAAAGTTCAGAATGGAAGCATATACCTAATTTAAGAAGCAAACAAAGAGAGAAGGAACCATACTTTGTTACCCCTAATAGCAGGTCCCATTCCCAGAACTGCATGATATCAAAAGAAAGTTTAAAAATCTGAATTTTATAGGCGTGTATTTAGAGAGCATGAGCAGGTTCTCTTTCACATTTGCATGTAGTAATTGTTAAATGAAGACACATACTATTTGGAGCACACTGATATTCTCGGAAGCTGCCATTTTCAGTTTCCTGTTTCCCAGTAGATGAATTATAGATAACAGCCACTAAAACTCTAATAGTAATTGTCTTAAAGCTGTTCCTCTGTTCCTGTCCCTAGCTGCAAGCTATAATTAGAGGAGAACAAATCTGTCCTGCATAAATAATTTCTTGACTTCTAGAAACGTTTAAATTAATCTTTAAGGCATGGACGGGTCTTACTATAAATCTAAGTTGTTTTCCAGACAGGATAATTTATTACTATTATAACAATAGACCAAAAAGAAAAAAGAGTACAGAAATTGCCTTATTTCATATAAAAAAAAAAATACCCCTGAAAGTACCAGGTAGACAAGAAGTATTTGTAGAATAAATGAAAAATGTATATGTCAGGCTCTGTTCTAGGTACTTAGGAAATTCATTTAATCCTCACAATAATCATATAATGTAGGTACAATTATATTCCCCATTTTACAGATGAAGACAGTGAAGCAAGGAATGGCTAAGAAACTTGCTAATAAATAGGAAATACATGAAATAGGATTCAAACCCAGGTGGTAGGCTATAGAGTTCTTGCCCTTTATCCCTCGCTAAATTGTCTCTTACACAAGTCAGTACCATATTTACAAAAGGCAATATGCTTCACTCTGTTTTAATAAGTTCCGTAAAATTAAAAATTCCAAGAAGGGCATTGCTAACAATTCCCATAAGAACAGGAAAACAAGTCATTCTCTTGGTATTACATGCAACTGAAAATCTGTAATCCTTTAAAAACACACACACAAATATGAGTTCCAAATTATTAAAGTAAATATACTTGTTGTATAATTTATAAATTACCAGGGTGGAATTAGGTTGAGGAGACTATTAATTTTTCTTTGACACTTCAGCCTTTTTGAATTGTTGAATTGCCGTAAGTGCATTATTTTGGTAATCCAAATGACTTATTCTATACATGAAACAGATGAACATTCACTAGCATGGAAAGATGTCAAAGATTTAGATCTTGGGGCGCCTGGGTGGCACAGCGGTTAAGCGTCTGCCTTCGGCTCAGGGCGTGATCCGGCGTTATGGGATCGAGCCCCACATCAGGCTCCTCCGCTGTGAGCCTGCTTCTTCCTCTCCCACTCCCCCTGCTTGTGTTCCCTCTCTCGCTGGCTGTCTCTGTCAAATAAATAAATAAAATCTTTAAAAAAAAAAAAAAAAAAAAGATTTAGATCTTATGTGACAGAAAGAATTGTAGGACCCTTTGATACAATTCCAATTCAGAAAATATATTTTCAAATATAAGATGGTTCTATAAATAGTGAGTTTATGTTTTTATAAAGGAAAAGAGTGTAGAAGACATTTACCAAATTATTAACAGTTAGATGGAAAAATTAAGAAATAAAATTAGAGGGGTGCCTGGGTGGCTCAGTCAGTTAAGCGTCCGCCTTCCTCTCAGGTTATAATCTCAGGGTTGTGTGATCACCACCGCCCCAACGCCCCCCACCCTTGGGCTCCCTGCTCAGCAGGGGAGTCTGCTTCTCCCTCTTTCTCTGCCCTTCCCCCTGCTCATGCTTTCTCTAATAAATAAATAAATAAATAAATAAAATAAAAAGAAATGAGAGAATTTTACCCTCTATATTACATATTTTAGTATTGTTTCAATTTCTCTATTAAACATGCATTGCTTTTTTCTGCTTTATTGAAGTATAATTGACAAACAAAATTGTAAGATACTTAAAATGTACATCATAATGATTTGACATACATATACATTGTGAAGGGATTTCTCCTATCTCGTTAACATATCCATCACCTCACATGTATATATTTGTATGTGTGTGTACACATGTGTGTATATATAAGAACGTTTATGTTCTACTTAGCAAATTTCAATTATACTATACAGTGTTATCAACTATAGCCTCCATATTACACATTAGGTCTTTAGATCTTATAGCTGAAAGCTCATACCTTTTTACCAGCCTAACACTATTTCCCCTACCCTCTAGTCCCTGGCAACCGCTTTTCTACTCTCTATTTCTAGGAGTTGGACTATTTTTTTCCCTACTTATAAGTGATACCATGCCGTATTTGCCTTTCTCTGTCTGGTTTATTTAACTTAGCATCATGTCCTCAAGATCTATCCACATTGTTGCAAAACATGCACTGCTTTGACAACAAATAAAATCACTAATAAAAGATGACCTCTTTAAGAGAAAACATGCTCTTTAAAGGATTACAATTTTATACCTTACCCAAAAAAGACTCAAGTTATACTGATATAGAACAGTTGAGTTGCTTTTTACTACTCTTACTTACTAATTGAATCCCTATTTCTCACCTGTATTATTGATGACCACAGACCAGTAAGAGGAGCCTGTGAGGGTTGTTTCAGAGAAAGGAAATACATACTGGATGAAAGCTCCCAACAATGAGTGTAATTAGATACCACATCCACTATCTTCTTGAAAATGGTGGGGGTAAAAGGAATACCAAGTACCAGTAACCTAAGGAAAAGAAAATTAAAATGCAAGTCTAAAACATTTTCCCTCTATTTAAGTCACAGACATGCTATATAAATGCCAACCTATGGAAATTCAACATACAAATATGGCCTTCAGTTACATAAAGTGAAAATAAGACTAATCTGAAAACAGGCTCAAAATTTTCCATAAATCACTATCACTTTGCAAGATTGCCAAGGATAATAGAGCATCAAAAAGAGAAGGTAAGATCCAAGTGGGTTCCTCTGTGGGTGTGATGGTTGACAAGGACAACAGGAAAAATGGTTTGAAGATTTGACGGGATGCCAGGAGCCTCCAACAGCCTGCCTAGGTAGTTTTAAAGGGAAAGAAACCTGATTTCATACTGCCCTCAGACTTGTAATGTGCACAATTTCAAGTTAAATTTTAACTTTCATCAGCTGCTGTTTTGTATGTACTTTAACTTTCACGAAACTAGATGCCACATATAATGCACTATTTTCAGATCCTAAAATTCATTTTTCCAGCTGAAACAATGAGTAAAAGTCTTTCAAGTAATCTTTTTGTTTCTCTAATAAGGTTATGAGTCCAGTCTTTGCAATGACTACTTTCTCATCAGACCTCAGGCTCTACCTCCTTCTTCCTCACTCTCAGCCTCATATTTCATAGGGAAAAAATGAAGTCCATCAGACAGAAAGCCCTCCTGGTATTATCACCTCCCCCCCCCACAAAAAAACCCCAGAAAACATCCTTTCAGTGTTCCTTTCTGTTGTAACAGATGCTGTTTTTGCTCCCTATCAAAGTCATTTCTCAATATAGCTCTGGATCCAGACCCTTGCCACCCTACCTGAGACCTTGCTCAATTTGCTCATCTTCCATTATTTCATCCTACTGGCATATTCCCATCATGACTAAAGCATGTTCTAATGTCTCCCATTCATTAAAGAACAAAGAAAGGAAAAAGAAACTTCCTCCTAATTTCAATCTCCCTTCAGCTACTACTGCTCTTTCTACTCTCTCCATGGTCAAGCACCTCAAAAGAGTTGTCTACTTTCAGACCTTCTCTTCTTAAAACCTTTGATGATTCCCTTTTGCCAAACACAGTTGATGCTTTCTGCTCTAAACTGGTGTTCTCCCCCTTTTATTTGCTTGGCTCTTCCAATCTTGGCTCAAATGTGACCATTTCAATGAGGCCAACACTAACCACCTTATTTAGAATTACAATGAACTCCTAACTCCCACCAGCCTTTCCCATCCCCTACTCTATTCTGCATAATCTATTATATAATTTATTTAGTTTTTATATTTGTTATTTGTTACCTTTTCCTCCCAACCAGAAGGTAAACACCACAGCACCTAAAACAATGTCTAGCACATAACAGGCTTCAATAAAGATTTGTGATATAATGAACAATTAACATATTTATTGGGTAATTATTTCATGGGTATTTTTCTCCCCCACAAGATGTAATTTGAAAGACCTTGTCAACTGTGCTCACTACTGTAGGATAACATTTACAGTCACTCCAAAAACTTTGTTAAATGGGTGAAGAAGTTAATAGACTTATTTTCTTCACATTTAAACTTTTTTTCATACATTGACTAGAGAGATTTAAAGTAGTCTGATACTTACAAGGACAAAAGTGCTTTCTTTTCACGCCTTAAGAAGCGAAGCCTTGCCATGGCACAGACCTGTTGGTTCCAGAAAGTTCCAGTACTAATGACCTTTCTCAATCCAGGAAGAGAACAAGGACCCTGTTGCATTTCAGACTCAGTTCTAGTATCTCTTGTCTCATTGACTTTCTCCTGTTTCCGAATGCCAAAATCTGCAACCATGTAATAAACCATTATAATGGGCTATGTTATTTGCCCTTTCTCTTTACGAACTTTAAAAATACACTAGAATATTTGAAACAGCACTTCTAACATGTTAAGCTACTGATATCCATAACTCATATTCAAAATCTGTCCTTCAGAAAACTATAATTCCAATGAGAGAGTAAATTAATTTTTGAGGATGGATTAGGCTTCTTGGGAAGCATTTATTCTTTCATACCAATAGCAGCAGCTCTTTACTAAGGCATTTTTGCAGAGCAAGGTTTGTGCAAAAACACAAATATAAATGTATGTAGCTGAGTTTCTTTTTTTTTTTTTTAGATTCATTTTATTTACTCATTCGAGAGAGAGCGCGTGTGCACGAGTGTGGGGAGGGACTGAAGGAGAGGATCTCAAGCAGACTCCATGCTGAGCGCAGAGCCTGACGCAGGGTTCAACCCCATTACCCCAAGATCACGACCTGAGCCAAAATCAAGAGTTCGATGCTTAACCCACTGAGCCACCCAGGTGCCCCTGTAGCTGAGTTTCTAAAAGGTCTCCTCTGTCATCTAGAACTCCTCCACAGGATTAGTTCATCACTGATGACTGACATCCCAATGACTATCTCCAGACACTGGTTTTAAGTAACAGAAAGTCTGCCTTTGGCTCAGGTTATGCTCTCAGGGTCCTGGGATCAAGTTCTGTGTTGGGCTCCCTGCTTAGTGGGGAGTCTGCTTGTCCCTCTCTTTCTGCCCACCCCCTCTGGCTCATGCTCTCTCTCTCTTTTGCACTCCCTCTCAAATAAGTAAATAAAATCTTAAAAAACACACACACAAATTAATCTCAAAAAATATTTTTTTCCTCTTACCCGAGGATTTCCTAAAACGGCAATCCCAAATGTTAGTTTTCTCTTCCGTCCACCACTTAATTTTTTAGTTATAACATCTTGAATGTTTTGTATGTCCAATTCCATCATAACTCTTTTTACATATTGAAAAAAAATCTACATAATACAAAATATTTTCATCAGTTCTTCTAATAATTAGGAGAAATCTATTTTAAAAGAACTTCATCAGTTAAGCTTTATTTATTAAAAATAAAATAATAAACAAAAATATGGTCAAGAGCAAAGTAAATTATTTTCAAAGGCATTAGTTCTAATATGTTCACCTACCTCTTCTTCCACTTCCTCCGACTGAATCCCTTTTATTTTAGCAAATAGCCTGAGGTTTTCTCTCACAGTAAGAAAGTCAAATTGAATATTGAATTGTGGACAAAATCCAATGTTCCTTCTCATTTCTTCCACATTAGTTATTTCAGAGAGTTGAGTATTATAAGTAGTGACTGATCCTGTAAATGGAAATTTTAAAGTATTCAATACCAGGATAGTAACTCTAGGAAGAGTGGTAAGATAGGATATTAGTTGAAGAAACTTCACATTTCATAATTGCATAATTAATACATTGAGAAATTCAGATTATTCTTAACATAAATATCAGGGTCCACATCGACGCAAAGTAGACACGGAATAACAATAGCAGAGTGGAGATAAAGCTTTCTCATGAATTTATATAAATATGAAATAAATATTTCCTATTCTAAATTCCTCAACTGTGTAAAAAGGTTGCTTTAGTGAAGGGTTTTTGTTTTACACAATCTGATTGAGGAACCTGCTTTATCAGCCAACTTGCTTCTAAAATTATTTTCTTACCTTCCATAGAACCACACAACCCACTCAGAATGTTTAGCAGTGTCAATTACCAGCTCGGCTGTGTCCCAGTATTGCAGTGACCTGTCCCCCATATATGTCAAGAAATATGCTTGTTTTAGAATAAAATGCGAAAATTAGACTTTGGATTATTTTCAGATGGAATGGACATTACAAAAGTTTTTAAGAGTCAAAAGTATCTCAGAGCTTCATTTATTGGTATTCTAGTATGTGCCCTCTAAAATTATATATTTAATTGTGTCTATTTATGAAAGACAAAACCTTAATTTCTCTGGAGAAATTGGATCAAGACTGAGAATATAAACTTTTACCTTCCTCCTTACCCAAATCCTTCAAATGTCAAAGAATATATTGATTCAATGTTAAAGAACAGAGCAAAGGCTACCAGGAGTAAAGCAGAGTGAGCAGAGTATTTGCTCCCTGGGCCAAGGAAAGCAGTGTGACTGAAGAAACAGTCTCCCAGACGCTCGCAGAGCTGAGACAGAAGGGCCAGGGACCGAGGCAAAGGGGTATGTATTCCATATTTGGAGGGAGGGAGAATGGTTTAAGGAGAGGATGGTAAAGTTTCCCCTGGCACTGGTCAATCCTCTATTTTGTATCACAAAAGTTTGGGCATGGTCTCTAGATGGGTCTGTGGGACCCAGGACATGTCACAGGCATTTTTCTATATGAGTGGTTAGGAGTTGATAATTTTTTTCTTGAATATTTGAAACATTATCTAACTCCATGGAGAAACAATAGGGTTCCATTAGCGCCCTAGAAAATTCAAGAGATTCTCTGAAGATAGACAACACGTGGAATTATATTGTCAGAGAATCAAAAACAAGACAAACCACAGCCCAAAACAGGTGATGAGAAGTCCTATAAAAGTAAGAACAATTCCAGTGATACTGCAAGCTCAGTTTGACAAATCCAAGTCAAAGATTATGAATCAGCATATGCAGTACAATCCTATTTTAAAAAATGTTATATATGTGGGGCGCCTGGGTGGCACAGCAGTTAAGCGTCTGCCTTCAGCTCAGGGCGTGATCCCGGCGTTACGGGATCGAGCCCCACATCAGGCTCCGCCGCTATGAGCCTGCTTCTTCCTCTCCCACTCCCCCTGCTTGTGTTCCCTCTCTCGCTGGCTGTCTCTATCTCTGTCGAATAAGTAAATAAAATCTTTAAAAAAAAATGTTATATATGTGTAAATATATTATCGATGACTATCCCTCAGAGTAGAAATGTGGGCTTTTTAAATTTTTTATTTTTATCTAGACTCATTCTCTAATTTGCTACTATGGAGGTCTGTATCTTCAGGAAACAAAAGAAAAATTTTTTTAATTAAAAACATCAGAACAATGAAGTCTTTCTCTTTACCTTGCAAAGCTTCTACTTTTTCAGATTTTCCATTATATTCTTTTGTAACATTTCTGATTCTGAAAAAAAAAAAAGATTAAGCAACTTTGAGGTAAGTACTTTTTCTAATAACACAGATTATGTTAACCACCAATACTACAGTTTGTGATTGATCCTGAACCTCATCAGGTAGGGTGTCACCCTCATAACGCGATCCAAGGAGAGCAGTGGTAAAAGCTCACACCACCCGCAAAGAGATTTGCACAGACGGGCTCATACCTTTATCAAACTTGGCATTTCGCACATTCCAGCTGTTTCTCTCGGTTGGCAAATGAAGGGAGAGCTACCATTGAAAGGACAGAAAGAAAGAATAGGAGAGCGAGGAAGGAAGGAAGGGGGAGAGGCTTTCCCTCAGTCCTGCACCCCTCTCTAGCTATTATTTAATTGTTCTTCTCCTCCACAGGCAAATTTATCAAAATACAGTCTCTCTACTCTGTTTCCAATTTTTAAAAGATTTTATTTATTTATTTATTTATTTATTTATTTATTTATTTGAGAAAGAGAGAGTACATGAGCAGGGGATGGGGACAGAGGGAGAAGCAGACTCCCCACTGAGCAGGGAAGCCTAAAGACACGGGCCTAGATCCCAGGATCTTGGGATCATGACCTGAGCCAAAGGCAGCCGCTCAACTAAATGAGCTACCCAGGTGCCCTTATGTTTCTATTTCTTTATCTCACATTCATTCCCAGCCTAAGACAACACAGCTTCTGACCCAACAACTCCACTGAAACTATCCTCAGCGAAGACACCGATGACAATCTACAGAATCCAACGGACATTGATACTTTCTAGTCACTGTTTAATAGATATTGTATTAAACAGCTGCTAGCTCCTTTCTTCTTGCAAGACTTTATTTCCTGGGTTCTGACCTCTTGGTTTCCATAACCTTCTCCTACTATTCCACTCAGCATACTTTATGGATTCCTTAAACTGGATTCCACACTTAACCAACTATTTTTCTGATTCACAAATCTTTGCCATATAATTTTGCCCACTCTCATTGCTTCAACTCTTACTTAGATTCTAATGATTCCCAAATTTGTGTCTTTAGGCCTTTCTTCAAAGTCTCAAATGCACATATTCAGCTTTTTGCTCTGCATCTGCACATAGATACCACACAGGGCGTTTTATTTTTCCCTCTAAACCAGTCCCGCTTCTGTTCTCTTAGTTGGTGTTTTCAGCATCCACCCAGGAATGCCAACTAAATGCTTAAGAAACATCCTTGATTCTTTCTTATCTCTCTCTCACCTTATCCTGTGGTCCACAAAATTACTATCATTTAACCTTATGGACTTATGAATTTAACGCTATGAAATCTCTTTGAATTTATCCCATCATCACTTGTCTATGACCTTCTAGTCCAGATTCCTATCATCTCTCACCTCAATCTCTGAACCTGATGGTGTTTTCCCTTTCCATCAACCTAGCCCTCATCTCCTGCAATGCAGAGAACATACCAGGAACTACACTTCCCAAAAATCCTTCTCTATATTGGACTTGAGGAGAACTTGGGCTAGATCTGGAAAGCAGAAGTGAAAAAAGGCCATTTTTCTCTGAAGGTCATGGGGGCAGACACATGGGCAGACTCTAGGTTTGTAGCAGCTTCTCAGACTTCTTGACAAGCTCTGCTTTGCTGCTGGAGATTAAGAAACCCAGTGGGAACTTTCCCACAGAATCCCAGCAAACTTAGTGAGACCGACCCACTTCATGCATCGGGATAAAGTCCTCAGTGGCTGTTTCCCTGACTTTCTGGCTACAACTTTCTTGACCCTCCCTCTTCCATTCTTAGTACTTATGAATTACTAAGTCCCATACCAAATCCCTTCACTTATACAATATTTCCAGCAACTCACTTCTCCTGACCAAACCCAGACTGACACAACCTTTGGAATGTTTCCCATTTCTCCAGTTGTGTCTCCTTCAAATCTATTCCAGAAAGCCGTCCAAGTGATCTGCCAAAGATCCGGCTGTCTAATCTGCCTCCCTAAAACCACTTGGTGATTCCCCATACTATACAGGACAGCCTGTCCTTCTTGGCAAACAAAACCTACGTGATCTGATTTGGCCCATAGCTCTTAATATTTACTTCTCCCTCTTCTAGCCTTGTACTTTAAGCTCAGATATGTCAGCTTCTTCTCATTCTTTAGACACACACACACATTGTTTCTTTCTGCGCTATGTTGGTGACACTGCACTCCCTGTTTGGAAGAACCTTCACATGCCCCATCATAATTTATGTGACCTTTTCCTTCCATAAGACTCACCTCAAGAGTTACCTCCTTCTGACCACTCTTAGACTGGGTTGGATGATCGTTCTCTATGTTTGGTTATTCTTGCATCCATCTCTACCACTCTTTTTACTAATTATCTATTTAAGTGCCTGTTTCCCCCTCAGGCTCGGCCTGTCCTGAGGTTAAAGACTGTCATTCATCTTTGAATCCTAGTTCTGGCAGAGGGCTTAATGAATGATGAATAAATGTAACTAATTTGCCCACAGAAACAGTTTTGTCCAGAATGGTCTAAGGAGCTGGTTTGAGGCACGTTGGGCTATCAAGCGTAAAAAGAGGGGCTGTCAAGGTAGAGGACAGAGTGTGCAGGCTTAGAAAGGCTAGAACTGTTATATGTACACCTGGGGGTACACTCATTTCCTGTTAAAGTATTAACAGCAAATTGGATCTAAGACCACTGAATAGGATGACTGGTGGTATCCACTTGGGAGAACTGAATGACCACACAACCATACCCATCTTCACTGCCCACTGGATGAATAAGAGTCAGGGTTGAGGTTCTGGGCATTTATGGAACCATGTTGCTAAAAGGTGAGTTTTGGGCCTAATGTGATTTAGTCCTGATTTAGCTTGTTAATTTAACTAAGTTTTCTGGTGTCAACATAGTTACTGTAAGTTAATGGTAAAGAACAGGATAAATGGAAATAGCTATATAAGTTTTCACACAGGAGTTACAGCTTGAAAAATTACTAGAAATGGTAGAATTTAAGAAGTTCCAGAGATGGTTTTCTCTCTGATCTTTCCATGTCAGGTTATAGTTTTTTTCCTTTCTCTGTTGTCTCCCTGCTCATTTCCCCTTCTCCCAGATACTTTTGCCAATCACCTTTGACCTAACTGTTTCAAAATAAGTGAACTGATACAAGAATATCTGATTGAATTTATCTGGGGTAGTACTAAGAGCAAACAGTTACTGAATGCTTATTATGGGCTAGGCACTATTCTAAAAGCTTTATGCATGGTAGCTCATTTACTTTTCATAACAAACTTATTACCAGTGTCATGCCCATTTTTAAGATACAGAAACCGAGATACAGGCAAGTAACTTAGCTGGGATTACACAGTTAACGAGCAGTTAAGCCAAGATTCAAACCAGGTGGTTTAAATCCATGAAGCACATTGTAATCACTATGTTCCATTTTGTCCTCAGAATACACTTTCAAAAAAATAACTTCACATAAATGGAATGTCATTTAGGAGTATTTCTCAATAATCTCCTTCAATAAAATAAGCAAACACCTAGAGAAGCATGCACTAAATTATGATGAAATTAAGAATTAGGCAGTCATTGTCTGTACATCTTCCTGGTTTCCCTTGAAAACTTTTACTAATGCTTTTCTCTACATTATTTCTTATTTCTATGCCCTGTCAATCAACCACACCCATATGGATAAAGATAACTAACATTTATCCAGTTCCTGTTACCTAACAGGCATATTTAATTATCTCACTGATTCTTCAAATTCCTCAAAAAGTCATTGTACTGTTGAGTTATATTACACATTTCTTAGAAAGGAAGAAAATGAAGTTTAGAGATCTCACATGGTTCAGCAAAAATGACCAAGCTACTAAATTACAGAGAAATCTTTTGACTTCACAACTTTAATCCATACACTCCCTAAAGGCAGATAATCTACACGTGTCTATTTTATATACTATATGTGTACATACATATCATACTGTGTGTGTGTGTATTAGAAGAGAATGCACAAAGGAGATTATAAATGGTGGGGATAGAAAGTAGAAGAGGAAAGGACAAGAAAATGAATAGAGTTACTGAATTTGCTGCTGACAATATCAACATACTTACTTTTAAAATGATGAAGGAACATTTAGAATGATGGCAGAAACACCTGAAAGAAAGGAACTTTCAAAAAACACATCATCTATAACATCGACCTGTGGTTGGCCCTGTTGTACCTTAGTTTATTAAACTTTCACCTGTGAGTGCACATAATTTGTTAGTTACCTTATAGCTTCTTTCCCATGGAATTCTGGAGGCACTGGTTCAGAAGAGTCATCAGAGGAATGCTCATGATTTATTTCGTCCTCAAAAACTTTATAATAAGTGTTTTGACGTTAGGACCAAAATGAAGACTTTAGGAAAAACAATGGTGAATGTCGGCGGCCGTCTTCACCTGATCAATCAAGACACAGTTAGATACTGAATCAATCATCTACATCAGGGAAGAATGGTATCTGTCCTAGTGTAGCTTGATACCAATTTTTTCCTATTTTTTGCATTTTCTATTTTCAATTAATGATTTATTTTTCCAGTTTTATTCAGAAATAATTGACCTCTATAACTGTATACGTTTAAGGCACAATGGTTTGATTTACATACTGTAAAGTGATTACTATGATAGGTTCAGCTAACATCCATCATCTCAATAGATACAATAAAATGAAAAGAATAAAAAGAAAAAAAATGTTCTCCTTGTGATAAGAACTCTTAGGATTTAGGTTCTTAACAACTTTACCATGTATCACACAGCGGTGCTGACTACAGTCCTCATTTTGTACATGACATCTCTAGGACATATTTACAACTGGAAGTTTGTACCTTTTTTTTTTTTAAGATTTTATTTATTTATTCGACAGAGAGATAGCCAGCGAGAGAGGGAACACAAGCAGGGGGAGTGGGAGAGGAAGAAGCAGGCTCCCAGCGGAGGAGCCTGATGCGGGGCTCAATCCCAGAACCCTGGGATCACGCCCTGGGCCGAAGGCAGATGCTTAACAAGTGAGCCACCCAGGCGCCCCTAGAAGTTTGTACCTTTTGATATCCTTCCTCCAATTCCCCCTTCCTCCAGCTGTAAGTCTGGTCTCTTTTTTTTTTACAAGTTTGGTTTGGTTTTTTTGTTTCTGGGTTTTACTGGTTTTTTTTTTTAGATTCCACATATAAGTGAGATCATACAGTATTTGTCCTTCTCTGTTGGTATCAATTTTGAATTTAAGTTATTAAGTTGGATGGGGCGCCTGGGTGGCTCAGTCGTTAAGCGTCTGCCTTCGGCTCAGGGCGTGATCCTGGAGTTCCAGGATCGAGCCCCACATCAGGCTCCTCCGCTGGGAACCTGCTTCTTCCTCTCCCACTTCCCCTGCTTGTGTTCCGTCTCTCGCTGGCTGTCTCTCTCTCTCTGTCGAATGAATAAATAAAATCCTTAAAAAAAAAAGTTGGAGAATTACATTTACAATGTTAAAAGTAAAGTATTATAAAGATTTTTAAGTTAAGACAGTGTTTTGGCCTTTGATGAATTCCCAGCTCTGCTTCACTAAAAAAAAAAAAAAAAGTTTATCAAAGAAGATAAAGTGGTAGCTCTTGGAAATCATACCAAACATCAAGAACTTCCTCATTCTCGGGATTTCTAGCCACTTGGATACTTAAAAAGAGAAGTTATGCAAGCTGATTCCTGCCATCGTAGATGAAGAAATAAATATTATTTTGATAATATAGAAAAACGAATGTTGAAAATAATGAGCATATCAGTCATTATAAATCCAAAGTCAACATTTTCAAAGCCCTAAGAATAAAACAAAAGCAGAAAAAATAGTTATTAAGAACAGAAAGGTAGACAAAAGGCTGCATACGCACTGGTATATAGAAAAAGGAAAGAAAGGAAGACACTTAAAATTAAGGGATCGGAAGTGGAAGGATGGGAAATATTAAAAACCCATTAAGAAAATGAAATAAATATAAATCAAATTGTTGCTGGCATATCTTCATTTGTTTTATTTTATGTAGATTTTTTCAATCAGATAGATAGATAATCCTTAAAGTTTTGAATGGCCTCATGAAATTATACAGGGATTTTCATCAAGGTAGTTCATATCACTCCAAGGTCAAATGGGTTGTATGTAATACTGATTAAAAATTGTTTGATATTTAAATGGACTTATAGTTTAATGGTAAGAAAGGAAAACAGAGCAATAATTAATAGGAAGTTCAGTTGTGGATCTAAAAAACCAAAGTAAATAAAATGAGATGACATTTTAATGATGTCTCCCCAAAATGTGAATTTATTAGTGATAAGAGGAGGAAACTTAATAGATTTTTCAGAGACTATAGAGTAATTTAAACAACACAGAATCTTCTCATGTAATGTCACATGACAAGCTATTACTGTAAGCTAATATAAGGGGATAAACTTGAGCAAGTATCACCCCAAAAGAAGAGCTAAAGAGGAAGAGATACAACAACATATAACTTCTAGAAGTATGAAAACAGAAAATGTTGGAGGCATATAGAAAAATATACGGAAAATGTACAGCTAGAAATTGAGTGTCTTCGATAAGAGAAATGAAAAGGATCATGTATTATGGTTCTAGAGATATAATGTGGTAGAGCAGAAATGCTCAAGAATGAAAATATGTAGAAACATCCCGAGCTGAACTAGCCAGAAAAGGAAATTACACTTTTCTGGCTGAAAAAGCAAAGGAAAATTTTTAAAAGAGAAAAATTAAAATTGAAAAATAAATTCGTTTTATTCATAGCATTTACAGCATTTAAAAAAATATGTCAAAAATTGAATGAATTTTGGATACTTCTCTTTTGCTGCTACTGACCTAGTTAAGAGACATTTTCTCTACCCCCTAGTAACCAAAACTAGAAACCAAAGCCACCCTCATCCCCTCCCTTTCTCAGTTCCTCCATCTAATACATAACTAACCACCAAGTCAGATTGTTCTATCTCCTAAGTATTTCCTGTGTCTGTCCTCCCTTCTATATTACACTGGTCCTCATGTTGGTCCCCTCCCCCCTCTCTAACACAGATTATGATATCCACCTGCTTTGAGCCCATCCTCCAAACAGCTGTCAAAGTGGCCTTCCTAAAACACAAATCTCATCAGTGAAAGGTCCTACATAGATTATATCAATCTGTCTTATTTCCTGCACCAATGTTCTAAGGTTCTTAGATTTCTTGGGTGAATAATATTTTTTAATGAATATAGTGTGTTCTTTAAGGACAATTTAAAAAAAAACCTCCTATTGTAAAAGAGAGAAAATATTTTCATAACAAAAGTATAAATATTTAAAGGCTATAATCTCACAATATGAAAGACAACTTCCAATGAAAGAATTAAGGTTTATAAAAAGCTTCATATTGTTTTTCTCATTTCAACAAAAACAAGAGAAGACGTTGTCAGGGATCACCACCAATACTGGAACTGACTAGAGGAGAGAATCCCAAATTCTGCATGTGATCTGTGGAGTTAGCAAGAGCAGACACCTACAGAGGGACTTCACTGGAGGTGAACCTCAGCATCATTGGGATTTTACATGCTGCCCTGTGCGTAGCTGTGCACAGATGTGTATTTGGAAAAAAATCTCCTCTTGTAATTTCTTGTTAGCTGGTTATGAATTCCTACACTAGAACCACATTTGACACCCAAACTATGCACTAGTTCTACCTAATAACTTTTCATTTCCTGACACTGCAGCTGTTTTCCATTGCTGGGCACATGTTATTCCTTTTGACTGTAAAATTCTTTGTGCACTCTTGTCCGCCAGGTAAACTTTCTTATTCTTTAAATGCAGCTGAAGTTCTTTCCTCCCACCAACCCGAGGTCTTACACTATCATAGAACTTTGTGGTATCCGCTCCTATCACACTTCCTACACTATATTTAATTAATGCTAACTTGAAGCCTTGAAGACAGAGACTGTTGACCCACATAAACTTAATCAGCAGTTATGTATTAAATAGATACATAGATGAAATCTGTTTTCTAATTAGTACCAGTTTTATGGGAAATTTTGGTTCAGAAAAAGAATTATGAAGTAAAAACATTTAAATATAACCTACTCTAAAAATGTGGATTTGAAAGATGTTTATAAAAATTAAAGAATACATATTGTACCCAAGTAAGAGGAAGTGAGATTGAATCAGATTTGTGGGAAAAAGGAAAAAAAACACACAAAACCCAAGGAGGAAGAGAAGGAGGGGTAGTAGGAGAAGAAGGAAAAGAAGAAATAGATTTCTTATTTGAAGCTGAGGGAAAAAAAGAGGACATTCTTGTATTCCTTCATCAAATATTTATTAGAGTTTTTTTGCACCAGGTGGTCTCTAGATGGAAAAACACATTGTTTATCCTGAAGAGAGTTAAAATAAGAAGACAAATATATGCATTTATGTAAGTTACCAGGAATTTGTTGAGGACCTACTATGTGACAAAGACTGCTCTAGATGCTTGGAGATATCAGTGTAATAAAACACAAGCATCTCTTCCTCAGGGGACTTACATTCTAGAGACAAAAATACAGGACATAAGCAATAAATATAATGAATATTGAATTCAGTGGGGGGAAAAAACCCAAAAGGGGAGTATTAAGTCAGTTTCAAAGTTTCCGTCCAAATTCTGCTAACTTTGTTTTTGGGCCAGACATATAACCTCTCCAGACCACTGCTTTGGCATCTCTAAGATGTGAGGCTTGTACTAAATGCTGAACTAAATACTCATTGGTAAAATTTTCTGATTATGTGAATACATAGAAACAGAAAAAAATTAAATTCCATTCTCCCAGAAATAAATATTACTCATTGTGCCTTCCCATAGTAAAGGGTGGGGGCTAGGGAAGTTATTTGAAAAGTAAGCTAATTATGAATGAGTAGAGAACTTAGTAAGAAAGAGTAGGTATTTACCTATTAAAGTACGAATCAAATTTTAGATGGAAGTATTGGAGAAAAAAATTTTAATGTAGAAAAAACCCAAAATCTTAGGACAGGACAAATAGGTAGTATGGTACAGAGTTGTGACAGGGGAAAATTACCTTTGGAGCGTTAACTATGCCTTCCTTCAATCCCAAGAAAGAGTTTCAATTTTATCTACTAGGCTCTGGGGCCTGATGGGCTACAAACAAACTCACTTGATTTTTATACAAAGGGTTATAAACAATGGGCAAAAGAGAAAATAAGAAAATCCAAAAAGAAAAAGATGATGAGAAAGTGGAGAAGATCCTAGCCCCAGTTTAGCTGGGGACACTTTTAAGGGTTCAGCAAAAAGGAATTTTTAAGACCTTTGCTATGTGTATGAACAAGGGAGTGAGTGCATACACCAGGAGATCAGATCTGGGATTTGAATTTCCATGTTGCAGGTTTGAGATGACAGTAAAATTTTCTGATCATTAGACACTAGAGTGCTGATTCTTGTCTGTGACCTGTGCCAAGGCACATGTGTTAACTTGGTTTCAGAGATTACATGTATTATATACTACTTTTCATTCAAAGAAGAAATTTCATTTAATTTTAAGAAGTTGTTCATTCACAAGAATAATTCTGCAAAATAATTTTGAAGCCAATTTGCTAAGTGCATAAGAAATGCATTATTTCAAAATGACAGATTATGGAATTATATTAATGGAACAAATAAGAGGCATAGGGGATAAAATCCTAAAATAATACTGTAATGGAGATAAAGAACATGAAACAAGTAAAAGTCTAAAAGAATACTATACATATCCTAAAACCAGAATACCTGAATTAGAAAACGTTTAAAGAAAGACACCAAAATAATAGGGTTTGAACAGCATAGACCTCTTCAGATTCTGCTGCATGAGAAGGAATTATGTATGAGTACAATTTGTGGATTTTATGTGGGCAGAAGGGAATATATTAGTTCCTGGGATGCCATATGCATTCTACACAGGAATTTAACAATAATTACTTAAAAACTATTTTTTTACTAATTTTATGAGTTTATTTTACTAATTTTTATGACACTCTATAAAGTGTTATAAAGGTCATCCATTAACTTTATACTGTTTCCTTCATATTCTTGAGATGCAGAAAAACAAGTTTCCTAGAGCCAAATATTAGCAAGAGCTGTTTAATGAGCTCTCTTAATGTCCATGAGTTCAATTCAAACTAAAAAGCATCATCATGTTCAATAGCTGTTAAAGTTGTTTCCTTCTCTCTCCCCACCTACCAACAAACACACACACGCCAACACGCACACACATACACACACATGCAGGCCCTACCTTTATAAAAGATAAAAACCAAAAGAAATACAAGTTACTTTTAACTAAAATGTTTTTACCAAACAATTCTGGTCAGACCATTAAATTAGTGAGATGAAAATGAGGAGACTATTAATTTTTAAACTGTTTCCTTCCCTCTGCCATCAGAAATGCTCCTTAAATTACAAGTAAACAAATAGTAAGATATTACCTTATAAGAAGCATAGTGGTTTTAAATTAAACTGTAACCACACTATGACTTACTAGGCAAAACTCGCTCAAAATATAATGTTAATGTCAAATAGAGAAGAGTATCAAGTGCCAGAAGGAAGAAAGTAACCATCATTATGTATGACTCCCCAGACGGATCGGGAAAAATAAAGCCAATCATGGTAATAATGGTACCATGGTACACATGGTAATAACCCATGTGTAATATCTGAGATTAAAAAGAATAAAATAACAGAAGATGAACCTATAAGGCTAAAGGTTTTCTTTTTTTTATTAAATGGTGCTAGATAAATATAGTTCATATTTTAATAGCTTTTTCTTCAAAAAGGCACAGTGAAGTTGTTAGTAGTACTGTTGCTTTTTACAAATAAAATTATTGTCACGGAAGTGGGAAATGCTATCTGAGAAAGTAAAGCAATTGAAGAATAGAAATTTAACTGACTAATTGATTACCACATAAGTTTTAAAGAAGGGGATTTAGAGAAGTGGTCAAGGAGCCAAAAATAACATATTGTAGGAAGAGAAACTCAGAGCGGGCAGTGAAACTGGAGGACATATAAAGGAAATATAAAAATGCTAAGGATAAGATATTGTAGAAATAATCAAATATTAAATAAGTACTGAAGACTTGAAGAGATTGATTTTAAAGATAAGAAAGATAATAGCTCACATTCACATAGCATGTGTCAGGAACTGCACTAGCATTATGTGTAGAGAATAATACAGTCAGCCCTCCCGCTTACCCCCACTGAGGTGACTCCTACTGACATCCCCCTTCTGCAGAAGAAGAAAGGAAGGCTACAGAAGTCAAACGACTTGCCCAAGGTTACCCAGCTAGTACGTGGGCAGAGCTGAGACTGATTCATGCATTATTACTTATTCACTATTACTCAGAGCTCCACATTTTATTGCTTCTTTAAATGGGGACATAAATCAGACAAACTGAGGGGTCAGATAATGGGCAATTATTTTTCTTCTTTAAATTTTTTAGGATTTTACAAATGATCTATCTGCTTTGCTTATTACTCTGGTGAGAATTCACAAGAGAATGCAGCAGAACTTCTTAAAATACAAGGTGATTGGGGCGCCTGGGTGGCGCAGTCGTTAAGCGTCTGCCTTCGGCTCAGGGCGTGGTCCCGGTGTTCTGGGATTGAGCCCCACATCAGGCTCCTCTGCTGTGAGCCTGCTTCTTCTTCTCCCACTCCCCCTGCTTGTGTTCCCTCTCTCGCTGGCTGTCTCTCTCTGTGTCAAATAAATAAATAAAATCTTTAAAAAAAAATTTTTTTTAAATACAAGGTGATTGATCACTAAGTTTCGTGAAGTTACCAAACCCTTCAATAATTTTGAAAATCTAATGAATAAAATAATAAAATCATTGTGCTCCTTACCTGGGCCATTCCAGCAGTGAAGGCAAAGAGGCTAAAAAGGCCTAAAGTCCATCCCAAAGACGAAGGAAGTTGTCTGTACCATACAGTGAATCCCAGACATCCCCAAAATATAGTGAAGAGAAAACCAGCCAAACCGGTAAGGATAGGTTTCTTTATCAGCACACTCAGGAGGAAAGCCAATGCTATCTGAAGGAAAGAAGAAGTGTTCCAATTGGTATATGTGTTCCCTTGAGAATCATTTTTAGCAATAGTAATCAATTTCTCACACTGTCAAAAACTTTCTCAAAACATAGAAAACAAGATACCAAATTAGTGACTATGCCAAACCAATATCCTGAAGAAATATCATCTACTCAGTTATCTGAGATGTGAAACAAATTAAGAGATATGTTTTGCCAATTCACCAAAGACAAGCCATATAGGAAAAAGAGCGTGAATATCACCATGAAGCCAACAATTACTACAGTTTGGATAGATGTTATGATCAGAGCCATAAAAATGGACAGGATAAATATGAGGCCAGCATACATTAATCTCCAGGACAGCCTATGGTAGAAACAAGGTGTTACTTCAGAATGTCACACACAGGTAAATGTTTGGAGAGGCAATATGCAAAAGAGTTATGAGTACAAGTTCTGAAATATAATTTTTACAATTGTTGAATGAATTAAAAAATTCATATAATTACACATAATCTGATTCTTTCAGTCAAGTGACTAAATATGAAATGGAAATATAATAATTTTACCTTTAAACTCTCTTAGACTAAGTTCCTTTTGGTATAAAATTATTCTTAATGTTTAATTGAAATCTCTCTGATATAAGGAAAGCTCATTTTATTTTTTATCCTTATATGGCTTTTGACATTAACCGTTCAGGGTATTGTTTTTAGAAATTAAAGTACTACAGTGTAGCCAGAAAACATAAAACTAAAGGAAAGCAAAAGGTGTCCTGGGCGTTAACAGCTATATAACAGGGATACTGCATCACAGTGGTCAAAGCATGGTTATTTTTGAAAATTTGAGGACATAGATCAAAGATATGTTTAAACAAGAAAATGGTTCTCACTTTTAAAAACTGACCTTTCATGAACACAGTAATAAATTGTCAAGTTCCCTTTAAATTTACATAGGGTTTTCAGTTCAAGTGTAGAACTTTATACAGATAATGCATTTGAAATCCTTTTATATCATCTTGTGCAGTATATAAATTTGTACTATCACATGTAAACAGCATTTTCATGTATACAAACAGTAAGGTTAAATGATTATAGTTTTCCTAGTAAGGAGAGTCCTCAAAAAATTACAAACAGAACTACCAAATGATCTAGCAATTCTACTGCTGGGTACTTTTTTTTTTTTTTTTAAGATTGTATTTATTTCTTTGAGAAAGAGCGAGCGCAAATGGGGAGGAGCAGAGGGGGAGGGAGAAAGAATTTGAGGTGGACTCTACACTGAGTGGGAAGCCCAACACAGGGCTTGAGCCCACGACCACTGTGAGATCATGACCTGAGCTGAAACCAAGAGTCAGATGCTTAACCAACTGTGCCACTCAGGCACGTCTCTACTTCTGGGTATTTATCTGAAAGAAATTAAAACTCTAACTCAAAAAGATATATGCACCCCCATGTTTATTGCATTATTTACAATAGCCAAGACAAGGAAGCAACTTAAGTGTCCATCAATGGATGAAAGGATAAAAAAAAAAAAAAAAGTGATAGAGATATACACACAATGGAATATTATTCAGCCACAAAAAAGAAGGAAATCTTGCCATTTGGGCTAACAAGGATGGAACTTGAGGGCATTATGCAAAGTTAAAATAGACAAAGATTAATACCATATAATCTCCCTTATCCACAGAATCTAAAACAAACAAACTCATACATACAGAGAACAGATTAGTGGTTGCCAGTGGTGGGGGTGCGGAGCAGGCGAAATGGGTGAAGGTGATTAAAAAGCACAAACAAGTTATAAAACAAATCATGGGAATGTAATGTGCAACACAGTGACTGTAGTTAATAATATTGTTTTGTCTTTTTTAAAGTTAAGAGAGTGGATCTTAAAAGTTCTCATCTCAATCTGCGTGGATGATAAATGTTAACTAGATTTATTGTGGTGATCATTTAACAATATAACAAATACTGGGGGCGCCTGGGTGGCACAGCGGTTAAGCGTCTGCCTTCGGCTCAGGGCGTGATCCCGGCGTTATGGGATCGAGCCCCACATCAGGCTCCTCCGCCATGAGCCTGCTTCTTCCTCTCCCACTCCCCCTGCTTTTGTTCCCTCTCTCTCTGGCTGCCTCTATCTCTATCTCTATCGAATAAATAAATAAAATCTTTAAAAAAAAAAACAATATAACAAATACCGAATCCTTGCATTTTCCACCTGAAACTAGTATTATATATCAGTTATATCCCAATAAAAAAAAAAAAGATCATAGTTTTCCTCTCCCATCCTCTCATTTTTCAATTTGTGGAATTTTAAAAGTCTTTTATAAAACTAAATACCTAACTATCTTATTCAATTAATTTTTTGAAGATAGGGTAAATCTTTCACATATGAAAACATCTACTCTTAATAATTCACTAATAATAATTTCTCAAAAGAGCTGGTCATAGATTGAAGTAAAGAGAGCATGAAATATGAAGATTAATTAAGGAGAAGTAAGAAAAATGGACAATATTATGTTCAACGAATTAATAAGGACATTAGATATATAAATTCCAATATATGAATGGAAGCATAAAGCAAGTCAAATACAATTATTTTCTATCCTTTTATCATTCATACATTGCTGGTGGGAATATAAAATGGTATATCTACTCTGGAAAACAGTTGAGCAGTTTCTTATAAAAATAAACCACCTTACAACCCAGAGATTATACCATTGGGCATTTACCTCAGAGAAATGAAAACTTATGTTCATAAAAATACCTGGACATCAATGTTCACAGTAGCTTTAATTATAATACTCATAAACTGGAAACAACCCCTACCTCTTTCAAAGGTTAAACAACTAACCAAACAGAGATATTGCTACCATGGAATAGTTCTCAGCAATAAAAAGGAGCCAACTATTGATAAATACAAACTTGGATGAAGTGTCAAGGAAATTGTACTTAGTGGGAAAAAAAGCCCCAAAAGGTTGTGAACTATGTGATTCCATTTACGTAGCATTCTTGAAATGTCAAAATCATAAAAATGGTGAAGAGATTGGTGGTTAGCAGGGTTAGGGATGGGGGATAAGGAAGAGAGTTGAGTGTGGCTATAAAGATGGAACAATGGAACTGTTCTGTATCTTGACTATATCCATGTCCACAATGAGACTGTGACATCATGACAGTTTTGCAAGATGTTATCATTGGGGGAAACTGGGTAAAGGGTACATGCAATCTATTTCTTAAAACTGAGTCTGTATCTACCCAAAATAAAAAAAATTTTTTTTAAAGATTTTATGTATTTATTCGACAGAGACAGAGACAGCCAGCGAGAGAGGGAACACAAGCAGGGGGAGTGGGAGAGGAAGAAGCAGGCTCATAGCGGAAGAGCCTGATGTGGGGCTCGATCCCATCACACCGGGATCACGCCCTGAGCCGAAGGCAGACGCTTAACCGCTGTGCCACCCAGGCGCCCAGAAAATAAAAATGTTTAATTTTAAAAATTTATAGTTACCTGAAGAACTAAGACTAAATGATGTTTTAAAAGAAGGTGTGGTCTGTACTGTGTCAGTATAGACTCAGTACACTATAAACAATTGGGGGGGTTGGGAGAGCATTTGGGAAAAAAGTCCTTTAACTGCTTTCAGTTATATTGAAGTAATACTATTAGTATTGTTAGATATATTATATGTATATTTCTGGATTAAAAAAATCAATAATTAGGGATATTCTAATTCTCAGATTAACTGTATCTCTCCTGGAGAACCAGAATTCTCAGGGCATAAGAAAAGAGATACAGTTGTAATATGGGAGAGAGCTCTGTAGTACATATAGAATATTTAAATTATAAATATCAGTGTGAATTCAGAAGGCATTTATCTTTAATATGTGTATGTTATTCTATATATAAAATGTAGAAAATATATCATGATTCTATCTCTGCTATTGAAAAAGGCTAGATATAATGACCAATCCAATAACAAAAAACATTTCTAGTATGCAATGCTCCTGAAATACTTTTTCTAACTAAAAGAAATCTTGCCACACAAAATAGCAAGGAATCTATTTTTGTCAAAAATCTACTTAGAATCTTGTCAAAAAGAACCGTCAGCTCCCTTTGACCAAAGATGAGACAATTTGAGTTTCAATGAGAATAATAATTACAATGGCTTGAAACCTATTAGACATGTTTAGATCCATGAGTTTATAATGGTATTTTAAATACCATGAAGAATGTTAGGTAAACAGTTAATTATCTAACAAAGGAAAAAGTTAAGCAAAAAATTCTGTTTTCAATCATTTGTTTTATCTCTGTTTTCCCATTCCACCGTCTTAAAAAAATTTGCCCAATAGGAGCAAATCATAACTCATGTATATTTAAACCAAATTCTCTGAACTGTTAAATAATTATGGTTCATACAACTAAAATTGCTAGAAATTCATATAAAAGAAATGTATAGTTGGAAAGATTACTATAAATAATTCTCATCATCTATTCACAATGTTTTATATAAGAAATTACTCTTGAAATCCTTTGAAAATTCTGCATTCTTTTTTTGTTGTTGTTGAAAGTTGAAAATTCTGCATTCTTGAGCCTTATTTGGGTTAAGTACATTATAGCAAAATTTGTGTGCAATCAGGAGGAAAGTGGAAAAGCATAAGATATACAAGAACTGCAGGGACTTTGTAAGAAATGTATCAGTTTCACTCCAATAACTGGGATGCCTGCCTGCATCTGGTAATGGTATTCTCTTTCAAGATAAATTGTCAAAGCCATACTTTTTTATGTGAATTATTTCATTTTAAAAATCTCTTTTCCTTGTATTTCAAGACACAGCATATGTAAATAAACACTCTCCCCAATAGCATGCAATATTAACTAATTTTTAAAATCTCCAGCCAATGTAAACCCTGCTAACTTGGACAGTTCTCTATCAGGAAAACTTCCGAGCTATGTTTTCACTCAATTTGAGGCACTTAGCAAGTTGAATCCAAATGTAATGTTTATCTCAAAAACACTGAAGACAATATGGCAGGCATTTCTGTTGGCACATTTCACTAACAGCTTTTTCTATCAAGGGGAAAAATACCACCTTGTCACTAATTTCATTTTATTCATCTTTTTGAGTTATGTAGCACAGTGGCTAAAAGAAAGGAGTTTCTTAGGCAAAAATCTTAACTTTTCTGTGCCTTGTTTTTTTTTGTGAAATAACAGCACTATATACGGTGAGTGATCCCTGGAATAACATAAGTTCAATGTTTGCTATTATTACTCTCAAAGTCTATGGGGAAAGGGACAATAGATAAATGGAGAGAGAGAAAGAGAGATTCATTTTACTTTGTGCCTTGTGCCTTACAAGCAGCAGCACCGTGTAAGTATTTTAAAGATATTGTCTCATCTAAGGGTGCCTGGGTGGCGCAGTTTAAGCGTCTGCCTTTGGCTCAGGACTTGATCCCATCGAGCCCTACATCAGGCTCCTCCTCTAGGAGCCCACTTCTTCCTCTCCCACTCTCCCTGCTTGTGTTCCCTCTCTCGCTGGCTGTCTCTGTCAAATAAATAAATAAAATCTTTTAAAAAAATAAATAAAATAAAAAATAAAGATATTGTCTCATCTAATCCTTAGTCTTACCCAAAGAACATCTTTATTGACTCACTGCATGAATTGGTTTTAATAACATTATGGTAAATTAGTTTACTGTTCAAATTTTCAATCCTTCTTCCCTGCTTCACTTCCATGAAGGGATAGAATTACCCATATATCACCGATCCTGGGCTTGTCTCTTCGACTTGCTCTGGCTTTATGGTGGGCAGAATGTATTTTTTGCCCCTTGACTTTGGATTTGTTCACAGGACTTGCTTCAACCAATGGGATTTTTTTTTTAAGATTCTTTTTTATTTATTAATTTGACAGAGATAGAGACAGGCAGCGAGAGAGGGAACACAAGCAGGGGGAGTGGGAGAGGAAGAAGCAGGCTCCTAGCGGAGGAGCCTGATGTGGGGCTCTATCCCAGGATGCTGGGATCACACCCTGAGCCGAAGGCAGACGCTTAACGACTGCGCCACCCAGGTGCCCCTCAACCAATGGGATTTTATCAAATATGACTTGAGCGGGAGCTTGGAATGCCCAGTGCAGCAAGACTTGCTCTCATGCACTTCTGTGACTGAAGGAGAAGAATATGTCCAGCTATGCTGCTGACCCAAGGAGGATGAGAGCCATATGGGGCAGACTTGATGCAACCTGTAACTTGGATCCAAGCCCAGCCCAGCCCAGACTAGATCTGCCAGACTCCAGTCATGCCACGGACAAACGAAAAGGAATAAATGAGTGTTGTTTGAGGTTATTGGGTTTTGGGGTGGTGTTTTACGCAGCGTCTTTCTGATAATAGCTAACAGATACAAGCACCATATTTCTATTCTTCAACTCAGGGAAGCATAAGCACAATCCTTACTTCATTTCTACGGCCAGCATCTTAAAATGTAATATGGGTAAGCTAATTAAATTGAATGCATGCAAAAAAAAACCCCAAAAAACAAAAAACGAAACCCAACTCCTGAATGCACCTAATTCCTTTTATAACCTAATGGGTTTCTCTGTTTATTAATGTGTGATAGGCAAGAAAGTAACTTAACTCACCAGAATGCTGACTCTCACAGACCCATCACTGTCAGCAGTTTCTTAAACTATTTTCTTTCCTGAGTGACATTTAATGATGTGAAGTACACAAAAGAGGAGAAATAAGCCACACAAATAAAAGTAAACCATGTATTTATAATTTCTCCATTAGAAATGAAAGGCAGCATCCTCATATTGATTCTAATCACTGATATCAGTTTCTCCATCACAGAATAATTTGTTGTGACTTACATTGGGATGTAAAACAAATTCATTACATTAACTATAGAAAAATATATTGGAAAACTACATACATTTTGTTTCTTTTCATTTTCAGTACTTACATATTCCCATCATTTTAAAATATGGTGAAGTATTACTATCATCAGAATAGTCTTGATGAATTTTGGTATTAGTAATGTTGACATTACTTATAAGAGTCATTTAAAAAAATTGCTAGCTATCTATCATGCCCAGTGTGATGGGTGGTGGAGAGATAGAAGCGACCCACAGGAACACTCCTCACTCTCACGGAGCTTTACATTTCATGGTGGAGCAGAGAAGGAAGGCCAGACATCAAACAGCCCATTGCACAATCAATAGTTTGATTATAATTGAGCAACTACATTAAAGGAGAAGTAGAGGGTGTTCTGAGAACAAAAACAGGGAAGGCTTCCCCGAAGAAATGACATTCATTTTACAGTGATCTTACCTAAACAAAGCTTGGGCGGAGAGGGAAGTTGAGGATGGAGAAGAAAAATCTGAGCAGAGGAAACATCATTTGCAAAGGAAGGAAGGGGTATAGTGCATTGAAGGCACAGGAAGGAGGTCCTTAAAGCAAAACCGACAGGGGGAGAGGGAGGGAGGGAGAGAGATGAGGCTGGAGAAATGAACTACTCCCACAGTTCAGGCAAAAGATGGCAATGGCTTAGACTAGTGCTGGTGGCAGAGTTGAGAAGTATGTGGATTTCAGTTTAGGATTAACAGGGCTGGATGAGAGATTGGAAGAAATGGGTAAGGCGGAGGAAATTGTCTCAGCTAATTCCCCAGTTTCTAATGGGTCACCTTAGGTGGGTAGCCTTGGCATTCACTAAGATAGGAAAATTCTTAAAAGACTCAGCCACACGAAAAGAAAAATACACACATTCAGTTTTGGACATCTGGTTAAAGTCGTTTAGGAAGCATCAAAGTAGAGATATTCGGCAAACAGATACATGGAACTAGAGCAGAGGTTAGTAAACTACAGTCCGTGGATGAAATCTGGTCCACCACCTGCCTTTTGAAATAAAGTTTTTATTGGAATGGAGCCATACTCATTTCTTTATATACTGTCTATGGTTTCTTTCACATTACAACAGCTGAGTTGAATAGGTACCATAAAAAAAGTTTGGCCCCAGAGCCTACAATATTTATTACCTGGCCCCTTACAGAACAAGTTTGCTGGTTGCAAACTTCAACGAGTTGAAGTAGGGTTCTTAGAGTTATCAGCATGTAAACTGTAGTTAAAGTTATGGAAATAAATAACATTGTTTAGAGAAAGTATATAGGATGGGGAAAGATGCCTAGGTTAGAACCTTGTGGAACTACAGATTTAAAGAAGCATGAGTGTGAAGTTGGCTAAGTTGGCAAGAAGACTGAGAAGGAAAGGCTAGAAAAGTGCATGAAAATCAGGTGAAGGCTCTGTTATTTAGTTAAATGATCAAGTAAGATAAGGAATGAAATATGTCAGTTGTTGGGGAGCCTGGGTGGCTCAGATGGTTAAGCGTCTGCCTTCGGCTTAGGCCATGATCCTGGGGTCCTGGGATGGAGCCCCATGTCAGGGCTCCCAGCTCAACAGGGAGTCTGCTTCTCCTTCTCCCACTGCCCCTCCCCCTGCTTGTACTCTCTGTGTCTCCCTCTCTCTCAAATGAATAAAATCTTTAAAAAAAGAAAAAAAGAAAAATGTCAGTTGTTAATTGACATGGGAGTTGTTACCGACCTCAGAAAAAGCCATTTAGGTGGAGTGGTTGGGGACAGAAATCATTCTGAATTGAGTGGAGCCTAAGCGAGGGTAACCCTTTCAAGAAACTTAGCTGTTAAGAGAAGGGAGATAAAGTACTTGCCTGAGGAGGAAATAAGGAAAGGTCCTGATAATATGTGAAGAAATTCATACTTTTCAATTCCAAAGAGAAGAATCTAGTTGAAAGGAGGAAGCTGAAGAAAGAGGAGACAGAAGGGAAGATCCATTGTCCAACCTTTCCGATCATGTTGGAAGGAACAGGATCCAGCCTGTGAGTTGATGAAGGACATCAGACATGAGACAGAAGGAAAAGGATGGGTGTAGTGAGAAGTAGGTCTGTAGTTTAGCAGGGTTTGTGTTGGGAAGTGGGGATATTCCCGTCAGTTTCTTTTTTCTCTGAGAATAAGGGGCAGAGCATAATCCCCTAAGAGTATAGGGGCAAAGTAGAGGGAGAGGGAGAGACTGAAGATAGGAAGAAAGTACAGAAAATATAAAATAGATGACTTAAGTTAGGCACTTACTTCTATAATTGCAGCATTAATTGCAGTTTGAAAGGCCACAGACCCATTTTGCCAGTATCTTGTCACATAACAAAAAATTTTATCATCAGTATTCCAACAGTGTTCCTTAAGGAAGGAGAAAAACATGCCTGTCATTATGCAATGGAATCAGTCAATGGAATTAAAACCTTAACTTTGGCTCTAAAGTGGAAATATCTACATGCCTGTTCAGAGCCCATGATTATACAATCTAGAGCATTTTTAAGACATTCTGAAAAACTGGAAGAAAGAAGCATATTATTGAATGGTGGCCAAAATAATTGGACTCATTCTATAGTAAAGACTGATCACTAAGTTGAGGAATAAAAACTGCACTACTTATTTTCTTGATTTTATTAACGTTTCTATCAGTCATTCCCAACTGGGGATTTGATAAAGTAGCAAAAAAGATTGAATCAGTTCTTATATAGTTACCTGTATGTTCAGAGTCTTCTTCCACATTTGGGATTTCATGTCCCCAACTAAACTTCAGCTGATATAAAAAAGTGTCATCAAACACAATTCCACAGTTTCATGACAGTTTTCTGAAAGTACCGTATCCATCATTTCTTTATCAACAATCCTCATGATTCTTCTTCCTGCCATGTATGAAATAAAATCAATAATCATATCAACTCATCACCAGAGAACACAAATCCAAGTTCCAATTGTTTAGGCTTATTGGTGTCACATACTATCCCTAAGTAAGTGTCTCTAAATTAGCTACTGAAAGTCTTTTCTATTGTTTTAGGCTCAATGTAAATACGTGAAGAGATATAAATGAGGTGTCTTTCAAAAACCATTTGCAGGGGCGCCTGGGTGGCTCAGTCAGTTTGGGCGTCCGACTCTTGGTTTCAGCTCAGGTGCATGATCTCAGGGTCGGGAGGTTAAGCCCCGCCGCGGGCCCTGTGCTCTGTGGGGAGTCTGCTTGAGATTCTGTCTCTCCCTCTGCCCCTCCCCATGCTCTCTCTCTAAATAAATAAATGAATAAATAAATCTTTAAAAAAAATTTGTAGCATTTTTTTAGTGTGATCCCATTTTAGTAAAGAAACTGCATCTGTGTGCCTATATACATATATGAATATATATGTGTATATATGTGATCAGGTGTATGTGTATGTACATATTATCCTAAAAAGATACACACAAATTTAAATGGGATGTATGGTAGGGAAGGAAGCTGTGGCTAGGATAAAAGCAAAAGCTCTCTCTTTTCCTTTTTCTTCAGTTCTTATTGCTTAGCTGTTTAGGGTGGCTATTACCCTGGTGATTAAAGTAATTGAAAAATGAAAAAGAAAAACTATTTAAAATAATCAGTGGAAATACTTGAGAATTCAGTGGTTTTTTTTTCTTACCAAGAGCACTAATTTCTATCACATGAAAATACTATGCCAGTAGAAATAAATTGCATGAAAATAATCAGAGTACAAAAATCGCAAGTGAAGTTACAGTCCGCCTACAGGTTCTTTGGAGTCAAGAACACTCCTTAGAATTGAGCTCAAAACATTCATAATGGATGAGTTCATAATCTGCAGAAGTAATCCACCCAAAAAGTGGTTAATTGATCCATTACTAATAGAAACTTTGGAAACCTCTGAAGTCTAATTTATGACCTCCTTTTTAAAGACTTTTTTATAATTTCATGTATTATGTTCTAAGATTTTTATTAATTTTGACGCAGTATTTAAATCTCAGGACAATGTCTACATGAAGAAGGAAAAGGTATTTATTTTCATTGTGTAGCCACATTTTTCAAAAGTATTCATCCTTCCAAACATGGAATAAGGCTGTGACATTTTTATGAGGACAATGTTAATTTCACTGATTTTCTCTGGCAGTATACAAATACTGTCAAGGGCAAAACATGAGTATTTGGGCTGAACAGCATGAGTCAGACAAATGTAGAATGATACAACAGGAGAGGAGCTGTGATTAGAACAGGCTGGCATGGCAGGTGAATTGGGTGCTTACATTCAAAAAGGACAAACTCCAATGAGCCATGGGACTCCAAGGATGGAAAGCAGGAGAGAGCATGCACGGCTTCCCAAGTTAAAAAGAGATGTGGAAAATGATCAAATGGGGGAGGCATGGAAAACCAGATCAGGGTAGAATGAACATGTCAGTCAGAGCACATGGCCAGCATGGGTAAGGGAGACGGGCAGAAGTCAGGGATCAAGAAGCTGCAATGAAGAATCACAAAACAGAAGAAAGTGGTCAGGGAATAAAAGGCAAAATCATCTGGAATAGAGTTCAAACTTTTTTTTTCCTATTCCCACCTTACTTTTTGGATTACACATCATACAATATAATGACCCACAACAGCATAGATTTCAAGAATAAGAGGGGTATGTGATTTAAAAAGCCCCCAGTTAAGTCTCTATATCACTTCTCACCCACCTACCCTCACCTGTAGCCCCACACCAACCCCCTCCATGGCCTATGGAATAAGGGAACTACCAAAACATAGGCTGAGCAAAAAAACTCAATTTGCAAATGAACGTCAAGTTTAACATGTGCAGGTTGCATAATAATGCAACACTGGTGATTGGGCAATACACCTTTCATAAAGCAAGGCAAAGCCATCTTATCCATTATCCTCTGTGTCATGTTAGTGACTGGGGTATATGCCACCACCAGATCAGAGTCATTAAACTCATCCATGCGTCCCAGGACATGAGGAGGCTGCTCAGGAAGATGGGTTGCTCTGAAGGGTTCCGAAAGACGCACAAATATAGCCCTAGAAGCAATGTTATTGTCCATTCCTCCGGCACACAAAAGAAAAATGGGCCAAGTTATAATGTGGTCCAGATATCAAGAAACATCAAACACAATTTAAGACAGAGAGTATTGTCATCGAGCATTGAGCTTCATTTCTCTGATTTTTGCCTTCCCCAATTACTACCTATCCTTTAAAGAAAACACCATTTCAAAAACATACAACTTTGAGATAATATCAAATGCATCCATTGATCTTAACCCACTAATACAGCAACCCCAATAGTGAACCACTATTGAATGCATGCCCTCATCTGTAATGTAAGTACCTAGCATCACATCTGAGATGTTCCTGCCAAAAATGTCCAACCTGAAGTTAATCCTGTCTTTCAATCTAATTTTCTGTTCAAAGAAATGTAAGAAGGTGAAGGAATGAGTTAAATGACAGCATGAAGAAAGAATCATCACATGAATACAGATCGTGAATATTCAACAAGATATGAGATGGTCTCATTGGTTCTGGGCTTATCAAAACCAACTTTAAAAGAATTTTTCAGGGGCACCTGGTGGTGCAGCCAGTTAAGCGCCTGATTCTTGGTTTTGGCTCAAGTCGTGATCTCAGGGTTCTGAGATCAAGCCACACTTGGGGCTCTGCACTTAGGACAGTCTGCTGGAGAGTCTCTCTCCCACTCGTGCTCTCATTCTCTCTCTCAAATAAATAAATAAATAAATAAATCTTTAAAAAATTTTTCCAGGAAATTTAGGAAATTGAACTTGAAGTGAGATAATTACATATGCAATTTTAGCTAATTTTGTGAGGTGTATTAGTGGTTATATAGAATAGGTGTTTAATTTTTGTAGATTCTAGCTGAAGTATGACAGTAAAGTGTCATATACCTTGAAAGAGGAGAGACAGATGAAGCAAAGATGGCAAGAAGCTAGCAACTGTCAAATCTGGGTTGTGGGTGAATAGGATAGGATGTGGCTCTATTGGACCAGTATTTCTACATCTTGAGATTTAAAACATTTCTGTTAAGTTCTTTTAAAATTCTCGTGGGTGATTATTATAAATGTACCCTCCATCAACATAACAGCTAAAATATTCAAACTGATTTGCTTGAAGAGCTATCACAGAGTATGAAAAGAATGATGTGAACTCTGCTAGCTCCCATGGAAATGTTACTATTTTTAAACAGAATACAGCCTCAAGGTGGCCAAGGCAGCCCCAGACATATCTCAAGGAAACAGAGCCAATCTCTTTATACTTAATGTCCATGTCCTTATGCTAGGAACTCAACAGAATACAAATATATTGACAATCAGAAATCTGGCTCCCTAAAATCAATCTATGTTTACAAAAAAACACAGTCTTGAAAAGAGATCCCAAAAAAAGTTCCCTAATTTTTCCTCATAGAATTTGTTACCCAGCTCTCCCAATTAATAGAATCTTCATCAAAATGTCCCCAGTAGAGTGCTGTCATTTACTCATTCAGAATCTATTTCATTTTTTCCCCCTAACACTGAAGTTGGCTTAAAGTAAATCAGAATGGCTCCACAAGATCCAAATGGAGTAATTATTTGGAGTTCTATTCAATAAAATGTTACTTTGTTTTTCAGGAGCTGTCCTGAGTTCTTTAGTTAAACTCGTCAATTTGCCATAAGTAGTACCCTTTTCTGCAATATATCTTACATCTTATTCGGCAATATTTGCAAAATACTGTATTTAGAACTCCAAATCAACTAACCTGTGGAATTTGTGAATATAAAAAATAAAAATAGCATAATATTAAATGATGGATTTTCATTTACTAAATACGGAAAAATATTGTGAACCATACCAATAAGCTTTCTTTTTTCATTCTCCATTGTTTAAGAAAATTCTTGTATAAAAGAGCCTGAATTTGTTGATACATGCTTATCTCTTTTTTAATCATTTTCTCCTGTTCATGGAGAGAGGGTGAAACAAAATATTGTACAGCAATAACTAGAAGAAAAAAACAAAAACAAAAAAGTCCAGTTACAAAAAAGCTTCCGAACACTTTGAAAACATAACTTCAAATGCACTAACTTGATGCCTTACTTGACACTGCAGAAACACATGCAGTAGGGGTTTTTGTGAGAGTATAAAATACTAATGAATGTAAACTCTCCTGTCAGCCAGTATTTCTCTCCAGGCTCTCATGGCTGTGGGTAATGAGGGTGGTGGTGTAGGAAGTCTTTCCTCTTTTGTCTCAAAAGTAACTTTTTTCTGCCAAATCTTGACATTACAATAAAGTAAATCAGGGAGTAAGATGTTAGCAATGTTTAGAATTCAAAAAAACACTTTGCCCTTTACTTGGTTTAAGAAAAGAAATATAACAGGGGCACCTGGGTGGCTCAGTCAGTAAAGGATCTGCCTTTGGCTCAGGTCAGTATCTTGGAGTCCTGGAATTGAGTCCCGTATTAGGCTCCTTGCTCAGAGGGGAGTCTGCTTGTCCCTCTCCCTCTGCCCACCCGCGTCTGCCCCACCCCTGCCCTGGCTTCTCTCTCTCTCAAATAAAGTCTTAAAAAAAAAAAAAGAGAGAGTATAACAGGAATAAAACCATACCCAGTTTTTTTTTGTCAGAGAATTGCCCACGAGCACTCTATACTTTGGCACATTTTTGCATGCTTATTTAATATCTAGGTACCACTGAGTAAAGCAAAGTCGAATAACATCATCGTCATTATTAGAATCCCAAAGAGCTAATTTCTTCTCTTAAACCCATGCATCCCCTTTTTTGAACTAAGAATGTCAGACAGATGCAGATGAACACCAGAAACATGCTAGTGGATACAACCGAGGCAATTGGTTTGTAGATCACCACGATGTGTAACAGGGGTCCTTCTGTTTTCAGTTTGAAATTCCAGAGATGATTTGGTATCACAACTCTGGTTACGCAAATTCTTTTGAATAAATGTTGATGTCATATACAAATTACAATGTTCAGAGAACTTGCTCTATTTTCTTTTTCGACAAAAGGCAAAGCGACCAAATATCAAAATAATCTCTAAATTCTAACTTCAGGAAGTTTTTAAGTCAAAACATTCATCTTCACCTTATGGCGATACAGGTCTGTTTGAACAGCTCAGAAAGCTACCCACAAAGACATTTTAAAAGAAAAAAGAAGCCACAGGGGAAAGTAACTTGTCCTAATGCCTACACATTCCCAAGAACTAAAACCTTACAAATTCTCAAAAGGCTACCCAGAGAAGTATAAAGCTGACCAACATTAATTATATTTGTACACACTTCTGAGTCTCTCTTACATTTTGCTATCACACTAAAAATACTAGATAACTGAGTTTAAAAGATTAAATCACTCATTAGGTCTACAATATAAAACATACATTAATTTAGAAATATCAGAACAATATAATAATTTTAACAATATCAATCTATATATTTGGCGTTGGCTATATGTACTTTATGTCTTACTCACCTTATGCAAAGTGGAAGGTAAAAACAACTTTGACTCTCAGGAAAATGAGTGAGGAACTTAGAAGTACCTCTGATTCACTGTTTTCTTTTTTTCTGGGAGAACAGCTAAGATTCCTTCAAGGGCTCTTCTGCAAATGTTTGCCTCTCTTAAAACTGTTCTTACTCAGTTTGGCATCTGAAAACAGGACATAGTCCGTGTGTAAAAAGCCTGCCAAATGTTCTTTATTTGTTAAGTTGGTTTGTGCTTGTTTGTTTGTTTTTTCCCATATCTTTCTGGTCCAATTACTCTGCAGGGACTGTGTAGTTGTGGATGGTTGGCTAAGGTTGGCACGTGGTATTTATTGTTCTGTCTTTCTGGCATTCATAAAAAACGATCAGATTCCAAATGGAAGAAAAAAACCCACGGTGTTGGGTAAATCTTTATTAGCTTTTCATGATTAAAAATTAGACAGCCAAGTCAAAAAAAAAAAAAAGCAGATTAAAAAGAAAGGGAGTTGAGCAGAAAGAGGGAAAATGAAGCTCAATCATCTCAGAAATCAGAATAATTCACACAAGAAGTCTTCACCTAAAACTTAAACTTCAGTTAGGTGGCTCCTCGTGCTGACGGAATCCTGTGTACTAGGAAGTATACGGAAGGGCTTACCATGAATTTCCTTGTTTACTACTGAAAGTAAACCTATGAAGTCCATACTATAGTCACAACCATGTTACAGATTCGAAAAGTGAGGCTTACAGGTGGAAGTTATCTGCAGATGTTCAAATAAAGGCAGATCCCACATGTGAGTCCAGAAGAGTGTTTGGACCCCAAGTCCCTTGCTCTCAACGACCGCTATGAAAATTATGTTAATCAAAACAATATCTAATACCCATTTTCATAGTTTAATAGTTCAGACGAGATGGTGAAACTTTAATGATCGTGTTACTTTTTTTTCAGCTGCAAATAAATGGGACATTCTCAGAATTTTAAATAATCCCTGCTTATCAATCCTGAAAATCTCATTCCATGATTTTTCTGTAATCAATACATTTCCTAGATGTATACATGAGTTAATAACCATTCACAAAAGAGGACAGAAAAACCAGTGAAGCACCCTGAGACGATTTCAATGATTACCATTTTCACTAAGAAAATGGATTTAAACATCGTCATTGACTTTAATTGTATCCCTCTCCTTTGTTTTGGGTCACATCTCTCCTCTTGTTTTGCCAGTCACTATTAGAAGTACAAGTCCACGAACAAAACACCACCAAATATTTAACCTGGTTCCAATCCCAGACATTAATGATGATATTTATTTTATATGGGTGGGAAAAAAACAACAAAAATCATATTATAATACATAGACACACTTTCTTATAACTAAATTTAAAAGCTTATTTATTTCCGTCATTTCAGGGATTTTAATCTCCAATAGGGTGCAGTGAAGTGCTTACAAGGTTAGAAGTCTGAGACCTACATTCCAAACCTGTCACTCATCGGCTTGGACAGGTGACACAGAATCCTCTGCTAAGCATTATGGGGGCTGAACCTTCTCTGTTCGGAGCCTCTGCACATTGATACTTGGGTATTACTGCTTCTGGGTCCCAAAGCTGAACTCCTCCAAACTTGGATTTGTGGGGGCCCATGTCACATTAAGCCAGCCCTCCTCA
The DNA here is from genome assembly GCF_017311325.1 of Ursus maritimus. Taxonomy (NCBI): domain Eukaryota; kingdom Metazoa; phylum Chordata; class Mammalia; order Carnivora; family Ursidae; genus Ursus; species Ursus maritimus. Next base: position 11,047,904 of record NW_024424897.1, on the reverse strand, counting down.
GCACACTTCACAGATCTTTTAATCTACTCCTTTGTCCTCCTACTCTCCCTGGGTCCTCAGCCCTACTTCTGAACTTCTGTTTCAGTACATAAATTTACCGTTTTACTGAAATCTCAGAGACCACTGGGTGGAGGCTTCCTTCCCACCGTCTCTACTTCCTGCGAACTTCCCAGAGGAAACTGGGCCAGTCTTTGCTAAACTCAATCCCACTGCTCGATCTCTCAACACAGTCTTATAACCTACCCTAAAATCCGGCTTCCTCTTTATTTTAGGACTTCTAATATAATATCTTCTCCCCTCCCCCCCTTTTTGAGACATGCTAGCTACTTAATCATATAAACTTCACATATTAGCTCATCTCACATTCACTGTGCAAATCCCCATGGTATTAGATTTTTGGGGGTGCTGTAACAAGGTAGCACAAACTGGATGCATTAAAACAATAGAAATTTATTCTCTCATAGTTCCAGAGGCTGGTAGTCTGAAATCAAGGTATCATCCTTAGGGCTATGCTCTCTCCTGGCTCCCGGTGTTTACCAAGCATCCTCACATGCCTCGTCTTTGCTCCATCATCACATGGTGGTCCCCTCTGGGTGTGTTTTGTCACATCTTCTTATACAAGGAGACCAGTCATATTGGATTAGGGGCCACCCCTACTCCAGTATGAGATTATGTCTATTAAAGACCCTATTTTTCAAATAAAAACGTATTCATAGGTACCAGGGGTTGGGACCTCAACGTATCTTTTTGAGGCATACAATTGAACCCATAACAAACACATAGGCAGTACATAGTCAGCACCTCAATTTTTACATCTGATGGCCATCTGACAGTTTTCCTTACCCTGGTACCCATGCCAATGAAATTAAGCTCTCAAAGCTTGCCAACAGCTTCCGACATCTTGACATCAACATCTTCAGTAGCATTTTCTGTTTTTTTAAACCTTTCTGAAGCATTTGACAGTGTTGAGACCCACTGCTAGGAACTCTGTTACAATTTAGTGTTCTCTTCCCTGACTTCTCTTTTTCTAACAATCCTCAGTTTATTTATATCCCTTGGCACTTTTTATTTCAAGTTTTGACCTTTCCCTTAATAAATATATCCACCCTTTCAGCTTTATCCTAGATCTATGTTTCCAGCCATGACCTCCCTATACTGGATCTATCTATTCCATTTTAGCACGTAAAAACTCAAGTTTATGATTTATCTTCCTAATACACTTGGCTCACTCTGTCTTGTCTTTTCTCTTACTAGACACCCAGTTCAGAATTTTAACACTTGTTGAATGAATAAAGAAGAGGTGGTATATATACACAATAGAATATAACTCAGCCATCAGAAAGAATGAAATCTTGCCATTTACAACGATGTGGATGGAACTAGAGGGTATTATGCTGAACAAAATAAGTCAGAGAAAGACAAATACCATATGATTTCACTCATATGTGGAATTGAAGAGACAAAACAGATGAACATCAGGGAAGGAAAGGAAATAAGATGAAAACAGAGATGAAGGTAAACCATAAGAGACTCTTAACTCTAGGAAACAAACCGGGTTGCTGGAGGGGAGGTGGGTGGGGGGATGGAATAACCAGTGATGGGCGTTGAGGAGGGCACTTGACAGAATGAGCACTGGGTGATATTTATATGCAACTGATGAATCACTAAATTCTATCCCTGAAACTAATAACACACTATATGTTAACTATATTGAATTTAAATTAAAAATTTAAAAATAAAAGAATTTTTACATTTGTTGTCCACTCTCAAAATATTTTTGCATTGATAGTTTAAGAGCATTCACTTCTTCATAATGTTGAATTTCCCCTCCCCTGCAACATGATGAAACTCTGTTTATTTGGCTCACTTCTACATCCTTCAATAAACTGTGTATGTTTTACTTTAATAGTCTTCCATGTCTATTACAAGTGGACCCCACTCATGGAGTTTCTGATTTGGTAGTTCTGAGAATTTACACTTGTAACAATCCCCAGTGGATTCTGACGTGGCTGGTCAGAGAACCACTGATCTATATATAGTGCACAGAACAGAACAATGCCCTGCACAGAGTAAGCCCTCAATAACTGTTAGCGATTACTATTTCTAAAGCTTAGTTCTTAACATATCAAGTCTCTTCTAACAGTGGGAATTATCTTACTTTAAAAATACTCCAATAAAATCACACTTTTGTTTTGACTCATCTTGATGCTTTTGCCCACCTGAGAATCATCATCGAAAACATGAATTTTCTCAAATATGTTATCACTGGTTTTACTATTTGAAACGAAGTGAGAAGTAAAAATCAGATTAGAGACTGTAATTATCTTTATTAACAATGTTATCCCAAAACATCTTTTCGGGCAGTTTCTTTTTACCATCTCTGCCTATCTGCCTCCCACTTATCCTTATCAATAAAATTTACTTCCCAGATAAGAGATAACACAAGATTCCCTGCCCACCTTTTGGAGAGTACCTAAAAAGTTTTGGATTTTGTGTCTCCTTAAAATGAACAGGAGGGATTTAAAAATCCAGCCTCAATCTCTGTCTACCACACACTTCCTGTCGTTTGGAACCTCTGTCTATTCTGCCTTTTTCCACTTGATGAATGGCTAGGACTACCTTCTGGCTCATCCCTCATTTCCTGTTCTTTGTTCAGACATCGTGAACCCTGCTGTCTCCTCACTACTTCGCAAATGAACTAGTACAAGGACGACCACTTGACTCTGGAGTTCAGCCTCAGGCTTCCCATACTGCCTTGCTGGCTCCAACTTGGGCTCTTCGGCCGTGGCTCAGGGGGCCCTACTCCACCCATTTCTGGTCCTGGGAAAATGCCCTTTAAGCACAGCCTTCTGCTGCCATCTGGTGGTCGAAGGGGTTCACATCTTGCTGGGTCTCTACTAGCCATCTGTGCAGGTTAGTTACCATGCTGTGCTGCTTTCACCTGGCAAGCCGGGGGAGGTGGGGGGAAGGGCAGGGAGACTGGACCTTAATTGTGAAGTTTGAGATAAAATGGTTTTGAATAAAAAACCTGCCACATTTCCAATGTGAGATTCATTCTTCCCCAGCACAGAGTCTGCATTTAAATTGTAAATTATTATTCTAAATTCTTTTGACTTTCAATTAGGCTAAAATGACCATGAAACTTTCAGTGGCTTTTTTATGCAACTTGGTTCTCGTCTTTTTTCCCTCAGTGATCTGTTAGATGGGCCTTGTATCTTCAACTGCATGAAAACATCCATGAGGGCCCAGAGAAGACCCTGGGTTTGCATCTTACAATAACAATACGTATGATTATAAGGGCCAAAAAGTCAGATAGTATTTGTAGAATTTCTTTAAAGTTTCTTACCTTGAACTTCAAAATGTAAGCAAAGCTATACCAATGTGTGGATCTGCCATACTGTCTTCAGAGATATTTATGTTCATCTCGGGAACTAATTTCTAATATTCATAATGTAGGCTTGAAAATGGGGGTGCCACCTCCCTCAAAATAAAGTCCTAAATTGGGAACCTCATTAAAAATGGGTTAAGAATAGCAGATAAACAACTTAATATGTAATAAGAAAAATCACAAAATAATCAAAATCTAAGAGTAACTCAAAATAGCACTGAGAGAAAACTTCACTATGCACACAAAGACCTTCAGAGTAAGTTTGCAGATACTCTATAAAACCCTGAATGTTTGTTTTAAAAATTAGACTTTAACACCTGAAACTAATATAACATTGTATGTCAACTATACTTTAATAATAATTTTTTAGAAGAAAAAAAATTAGAATTGAAAAGATGTGTCTATTAATTCTATCGGACTGAACCAGAACCAGGAACCCACTTCCCTTGAACACAGAGTATGAAGCATTACCTGTGTGTGGAAAAACCACAGAATAGTGTTAAAGACAACTTTTCCAATGAAAATTTTGGGTAAACGAACTCAATCTACTTTCAACCCAAATCCAGGCATTAGATCAATGTTCTCATTTGACAAAACCGAAGCATTGTTTTTACTGTGCTACTGGCATTTAACAGGAAGAGGCCAGGGATGCTGCTGAATATCCTACATAGCACAGGGCAGCCTCCCACCCCACCCCCAGCACATACCGCAAACAAGGATCCAGTCCAAATATCAATAGAGCCACGGTTAAGATACTTGGCATTAAACAATCATAAATCATCTTTGTGCAAAACTGTAACAAAAAATCCAGTATACGTTGGACAGTAAAGGGGAAATGAGAAAAAGTTATTCTCCAGTAGAGCATTATTTGTGTTGCATTTTGCTATATCCCCTCTGCAGCAAAACATATCACCAAGGCCTCCAATAATACTAACCACTTCTTGTCTGATGTCAAGAGTAAACAGTGCCATGTTCTTCGGGATATCCAGCTGATCCATGTCTCTTTGGAATATGCTGAAGGTGGGAGAACTCTAGACTAACCTTAGGGCAAGACTGAAACGTACACTTTCGACCACTCCATATTAATGCAAAATCTTCCTGATTCTGAGTGGAATAGAAAAAGCATTCATCGAGTAAATCAATGGTTGAATCCCATATGACAGAAACTATTCTTAATCTGCTCTTGCAAAACAGCATTAATCTGGCTAGGGTGCTAAGTAAGAGCTACTATTTGGTTGAGTTTGCTGTAGATTATCATCTTGCCGAATCTGGTTTTTGCAGGGGCAAGATTAGTATATTAAAATGGAGATGTAATAAAGGCCACTTCTACCTGTATCTTTAATTTCTTTGATTCTCTCTCCATCCCCTACTCCCAGAATGAAATATTGTTTTTATTTCTTATCCTGGCCGAGAAGAGGGCAGTTTTAGAGGCTCCCATTTGGTCTTCCCCACTGTACTAGGTTGAATAGTGTCCCTTTCCCCTCAAAATTCCTCTCTTCTGAGACCTATTTCTAAATAGGGTCTTTGCAGATGTAACTAGTTAAGATGAGGTCATATTGGAGTAGGTTGAGTCCTCAATCTGAAACGACAGGTGCCCTTAGAAGGGAACACACACCAAGATAGACTCACAAGGAAGATGGCCATGTGACAAGATTGGAGTTATGCAACTGCTAGCTAGGGAACTCCAAGGATTTTGAGCAACGACCATAAGCTAGAAAAGAGGCATGGAACTGACTCTCCCTCTGAGCCCCCAAGAAGGATCCAACCCTGCCAACACCTTGAATGTGGACTTCTGGCCTCCAGACTGAGAGAATAAAATTTGTTATTTTAAGCAACTCAACTTGTGGTACCTTTGTTATGGCAGCCTTAGGAAACAAATACACCTATTATAATAGTTCTTAAACAAGCCAGGGAAATGTGTGCAAGTTATGCCAACTCTCAAGTCTAATCCAAGTATATATTCAGAGACTAGACATGAACACCAGATGGATCTACAGACTAGTAGACTATGAACTGGATCTAGGCCAGGATTTTATTTATTACCTGGCCCTCAAATGCCCCATCTGTGACACAGGGGCCATGACAATGCTTTGGGTCTCTGTATCAACTTCTATCCTGTGTCCAATAGACCTTAAAATATTTGGGCATTCCCCTTTTCCCAGTGTACAGTTACCTGGGTTAATGGCCAGAGATCCCTTTGGAGGAGGTCTGGAGGACAGATACCATGTACACTTCCCAAGACATTGCTATTTGTGTGCCTAGTGATGTAATGACTGCACACCATCAGCTCATAGGACAGTTTCCACTAACCTTTAGAGTGATGTTGGTGTGCCCCTCACTAGCACATTCCTTGTTGCTTTTAATTTAACCCTCTACTGTATTCTCCAATCTCATAGTAAACCTCATGCATACCCAATTTTCTGAATCTTTTCACTCCTTTTCCATCACGTACCATGGCTTTTTGGCATTTGTGACATCGTATGGGCCACTGCTTTTTTTACGCTTCTAGGAAAAGCTCCTCTTAGCAGCATGTTCACACCTCCTGGGGTTCTTGCCAGGGTGTTAAAAATCCTGCATGCCCAAAGAGTGCTCCCAAATATTCTTTCTTATCTAACTTTGTTTAGCACCACTTCATCAAGTACCCTCAGAATCCAATCCTATGTATACTGTCCTAGCTCCTGGGGTAGATGTGGCGAGGTCCTGCAGCTGTGTGGGACAGCCCCTTTCTTCCCTGAGCAAATCCCGCATAACTCTGGCCAAGTTATTTTATGACTTAACCCTTGTTGGATGAGTGAACAAACAAATATCAACTACATAATCATTACACAATAAGAATAATTTGGTGAAAAAAGCTACTAGCCAATACTTAAACAAGAGAATCAGCTTTCACGGTATCTTCTCCTACTATGTGGTAGATTTTATATTAATAGATAAGAATTAGATAAGCTGATCCAAAACAATGATGTCATTCTGTTAGTAAAATGACCACAGTATTATGGTTAATGCACATATAAGAACTACAAAACAAAAAGGAAAATAAAATTGCAACCAAAGTGAGGGATTCATTTAGCTAGTGTTTAACTGAGAAAGGTACACTATAGTCAAGACACAGAACTTGAAAAACCTTATCATAAATTTCAATGAAAACTAACAATAAAACTTAAGTGATATCTTGTTGTAGAGAAAAATAATTGGGTTGCAAAAACCTGAAACTTAGTTAAGGCACAGCTGAAAGCTCAAAGTCAAAGCTTGGAAATAAAAGAAGGACCACCTGAACAGCTGCCAGTTAACTCTTTGAAGGTAGATCCAGATTTTATGCTCATATTAGCATTTCATTTACTTCATAGATAGTCCATGATTCGTTTCAATCATTAAATGAACAACCTAACCACCATCCATGTCTTAATTTCTAGTTCTCAAGAGGTAAACTTTGGTGACCTGAGATGGCCCTTTTATTGGTAAATGTATACCCTGGGCAGATGTAGGTGTAGAGATGCTAAAATAAAAATTAGTTCAAATTATTATATTGACACTTCTTTTGAATCCTGCATTTATGCATGTGTGGGAGCAAGCCTTCTAATCATGTAGTTTTGTGCATGTTGTCCATTTTTGAGTTGCTTGAAATTAAGTTTACTTGCTTAATTTTAAAAGGGGACTAGATTTGCATGCATATCTTAGGTTCGTGGGAAGAATTTGTCCATTAAATTTAAAATCTTGTCTAAGTGGGAGAATCAAAGTTATTCAAAAATTCTAAGGAAACTGATAAATATATAAGCAGTGTTAAGCATTTGGGAATAATTTACTCTGTTAAATGTAATAAAATGAAAAAGAAAATAGTTGCTTTATATTTTCACAAAACAGAATTGAGATAAAAAGATGTACAAGAATACCTTGTTTAAGCTTAAATTATAAATGTGAATGAAAACACAAGTAACTGTCAATGTTCCCTCTGTACTTGAAAACTCCCAACAGAGACTAAAAAAATAATTACTAACATTCTTAGTGCCAGGTTTTTTCTTCATTTTTAATGAGTCACTCATTATTCATTTATCAACACTAAATAAAAAAAAATCTATTTTGGTATACAAAATGAAAGGCTATCTTAAATTTTCAGTTCTTAAAGCTTATTAATAATATTTATTTTTCTTAAAGAGTAGCATTGAGAATTACTTACATAACACATTATGAATAAGAAATAAGTAAACTTTTACCTTAGAAGAATAGCTGATATAAAAATTATTCACCTGAGAATAAATTCTTTCACTGTATGTAAGATGTTCTTTCGGAAGAGAAAATGAAAAATGGATGTTAGCAATATTAAAAATACATTAAAGAGCAGCATTCCTATTTTTCAAAAAATAATGCCTTTTTATGTGCTACAATGAAAATACAGAATGGTATCTCATCAAACGCAGAGTACAATCAGAATGAAATGTATGACCAATAGAACAGCAATAAAAACAAGGACAACACCTACCCTAAGCAGAATTAACTGTGCTCCAAGGACTAGCAAAGGATCTGTGCTATTAGAGTTACATAAGTGTTGATCTTCCTCCTACTAAATTGTAAGATCTTACAGGCCCAAAATGGATAGTCATCTTTCTATCCAAAGAACCCACCGCTTTTAAAAGATTGTTACTGAAATGGTCTGAATTAAATTACTCTAAAAATATTTTAATGATTAAAATCAAAAAGATTTAAGGTTGTTTGTGTCAATTTAAAAGAAAACTGTTTTTAAAGAAAACCTACAGCCTTTTGTTGTTCTCTATTGAAAACACACTCAAAAAAAAAATTAAGAGCCCACAAAGTGAAATGTAAAGTACACTCATCATAGTGTTTTCATTGTTACCACCTGCTTGGTTCCTAACAGCTGCAGACAGAGGTTTGCCTTATCAGTCAGTAACCAGAGTCACTCAGTAAAATCCAGGCTTTACTTTTAAAATTTGATCATAGATGGAAAGCATAAACTAGGTGATGCTGTTTTTTCCAACTTTTGCATAATGTATTTATATTTATTATTGGCATAGGAAAAATGTTAAGATCAGTAATTTAAGACATTCTGAAATAAAATGTGTTCAAAAACATGAACTGTCCACTGTAAATAAAGATAAACTTCCTATTTGACTTTCTGTCTCCTTTTATTCACCCCAATTACTCTTGCTTTCCTAAGTATTAGTTAAATTATACTTCTGGAATTTAAGTAAAAACTCTAAAAACCTGTATTTTTGAATAAGAAAGATTTTACTACTGTGAAAAAGGGAATACTCCCACATATAATTTAATTCATAATCAAAATATATTCACTCTATGTAAAAACTAAAAAAAATGATTCAAATGTCCTTTTTAAAAAAATGCTTACAACAGCACAACAGTAAAGTAACTGAACAAACATAATGGATAAGAACATGATTACAACTACTCAGCATAACCTCAACTTGCACTTCCCTTTACGTTGGTCACACGTTCACAGATGTACAGCAAACGTGGGAATTCAACGTGCAGAAGCAGGTAATGTTCTCGGTTAGTGATGGTCTATTTAAAATAACACATTTTCGCGGGTGCCTGGGTGGCTCAGTCATTAAGCGTCTGCCTTCGGCTCAGGGTGTGATCCCAGGGTCCTGGGATCGAGCCCCACATCAGGCTCCTCCGCTGGGAGCCTGCTTCTTCCTCTCCCACTCCCCCTGCTGTGCTCCCTCTCTCGCTGGCTGTCTCTCTGTCAAATAAATAAATTAAATCTTAAAAAAAAATAAAATAACACATTTTCCTCCGTATGGTCAGGTCCTAAGAAACTACCTTGTTGTGACTGTCCCAGCAAACTAGAGATCACTTTGTTTCTTACCCCAAGTTTAAGTGCTCCAGGCAATACACGGCTATGAAGACATAACCCAAAAAAGAAGCCCCTGGGTATTTATATGAATACTCGATACTGAAAGGTATCTAAATTTACAGCACCATTTAGCTGTGAGTTGCTTTAGAAAATGCAATGTGCTATTTAATTATCTACAGAGGTAAAGATTTTCTTTCAGATGCATCTTGGGTTGTATTCATTATGCAGTACTAAAGCTCAGTAAAAGTTACAACTTTTACTAAAGATGTAAAAGTGAGATTCTCAGGTGAAGAATCCAAAAGCTTGGTATTATGAGGCAAGCGGCTGTCAGCTACTGATAGACCATGAAAAACTAGTGCCAACTAAATCTTACAAGGAGAAATAACTTAGCTGTGGGCTGTAAAATCCAGCAGAGACCATAAAACAGCTCATTTAGATGAGTGATAGATTACGTCAGATTATCTCTGACAAGCTATCAGAGATAGCCAGAAAAGCAGGTATCTTTAGGAATGTGTACAGCAATTGCCGAAACAATGGGGAAAGTATAAGTCATGGACCCTGGGCTCAGAAAGGAATACTATTTTAAATCAGCTGCTAGAGCCTAAAACCACAGATGTTTTATTACACAGTAGTGTTAAAAGTTCACTAAGTTTATTTAAGTTAAAGAGTTAACAGTATTTCAGTAAAGGATTCGGCTAAAGTAACTCAGTACCAAATTCTGTTGTTTTTTTAGACTCTTTAAAATGCAATAATCACATTCCCAACATATTTGTCTTTGCAAGTTAATACTTTCATTCATATGACTGAAATAGAATGTCAGCTGGTATTATTTATACTACATTATACCTACAGTCCCCACATGGGTTCGACAAGGAAGTATTTCCAAGATTACATTAATCATAACCTTACTTCAACTCTGACAGAGTAAAATTCTGCTTTCTCATTATAGTGAATTATGTATAGTTTACTTCTAATCCTTAACCCCCCAAGGCTTATTTATCTCCCACCATGTTCCAAAGTGAATCTGAGGTGAGTTACTAAGTAAATCTACACAGATAAACTTTAAAACTCTATAAAGGAAGAGATTTAAATAATAAAGTTTACCAACAAAAATGATTACCCAACAAATTATTTTATTCTATAATAAAATATAATGTGCCCTTTGGGAGAAAGATGACAAAAAAATTTATATATTCCATGAGGGGTACAGGAAAAGGTATGGCCGATTCTTCCAACTGTGTAGAGGATGTCATTCTAACCGCAATCAGGCTATTACATAATAAGACTCCAGACAAATTGCCCCTTTAATTATAATTAAAACACCTGTGAATTTTATTGTAAGCAAAAGAAGTGTTTCTTCAAAGACCTAAGTCACTTGTGTCTAACATCACCTAATAGAACAAGGTCTCATTTCATTTATGATGATAAATGAGTGCCATCTAACGGATATCACCTCCCGCAAACCTCTATCTGCACGGAGACTACCTGGTGTTTGTTGCTTTCTGGGATGACAACTTCCACTCAGTTTCTTTAGATATTAAAAGGAGAAGCAAGAAACTTTTTCTTTATGTTTCTTTTCTGTATATTATTTATGTATTAGTTCTTTTTATTTAGACTGGGATATCACATACTTACGTAACAAGATGGTATAAATTTAAAAATAAAGATAATCATTAAAGATAAAATTATTCTATCACTATTTCTTTAAATCATAAATTTAAGAGCACTGTTTTTGAAAGATAAAAAAGTAAATATTCGACCTCACATACAGACTGCAGTTCAATATACTTCATGTACAAACATGCAGTTTCAATTATTTATACACAAGTTTTATTCAAAGAAAAGCAAAACACAAAACCACAGCATTTCCATCAAGGAACTTAGGAAAATCCCAAGTGCTTTCATGGTTCTCCAGTTACCAAATAATATACCTTTTAAACCAGAGTTAAAATAAAGGAAGAAATTCAGTAAGCAGACTGAACGGCTTCAAAACACTACTCTGTCTTCCTGTGTTCTTTCCCACCAAAGTGTGCTGTTTAAAGTTCCACAACTGTTATCTTCTTCCTCTTGTTCTTTAGTGAGCTCTACAAAAACCTAAATGAGAGTAGATAAATGAATACAGTATTCTGTATTGTAATTATCTCAAAGAATTTTTAATTAAATCAGAAACAGTGTAAGGCTACATCTACATACATTAACCATTCAACTATCAAGAGATATACTGGCATTAATATTATTTAAACAGAATAACTCCTTTAATCACATACAAAGATGAATGCTATGAGGATTAACAGATTGTTTTTTGATTAATACATGTAAGTAGCAGTCATAAAAAATAATTTATAAAAATTTAAGCAATGTAATTTCAGATACATGAAATAACGTCAACAGCACCCATTTTTCTTTTTTTTTTTTTTTTTAAGATTTTATTTATTTATTTGACAGAGAGAGATCGAGTGAGAGAGGGAACACAGGCAGGGGGAGTAGGAGAGGAAGAAGCAGGCTCCCAGCGGAGGAGCCTGATGTGGAGCTCGATCCCAGGACTCTGGGATCACGCCCTGAGCCGAAGGCAGACGCTTAACAACTGAGCCACCCAGGCGCCCCAACACCCATTTTTCTTTACTAAACAAACAATACTGAACTTTTCAAAATAAGCAGATGGACAGCCTAAAGTTGTTTAAAATTATACAAAGTTTAGGCATATTGTATAACAATTTGTCTCTGGTTCATAAACACCCCCCCTCTCCAACATAAATAGAAATAATTAGGGGTGTCTTGGCAGCTCAGTCGGTTAAGCTTCCAACTCTTGGTTTCAGCTCAGGTCATGATCTCGGCATTGTAAGATGGAGCCCTGCATGACTCTGTGCTCAGCGGGGAGTCTGCTTCCCTTCTCCCCCTCCCTCAGCACCTTCTCTCACTCCACACATTCTCTCTCGAATAAATAAATCTTTAAAAATAAATAAATAAATCTAAACAATTAGATATCAGACACTTTCTTCCATAAAAGAATTTTTAAAAATTTAACTTTATAGTACCTGTTCCAGCGTTGCTTGAGAAAAGCTATATTCTTCAATGGCAAAAGTATGTTTAGCTATTAAAATATGAAAACAATATTTTACTCATTAATATTTCTAAAGAATAAAAACAGCAGTAACTAAGTGGCTAACAACCTGTTTTAAAAAAAAGAAATCTGTAATCAACTTATTTAAATTTGAAGCTGCCAAAACATGTTACTTTCCTCTATCTCGGTTCCCTGAGGCACCCTACCTGCAGTGTTACTCGCCTCACCTCGCCTTTTCCAAGCATCTCCCTGTTTACCCTCATCCGTCCTTTTCTCATGACTTCTTTGGCTCCCTGCTCCCTATCTCCCCTTCTCCAATTTCTATTACAGCCTGCTCTGAACTTCTTGAACTAGATTTTGGATATAGCTCCTATGTCCATCTACTTTTTTATATTCATTTCAGATCCTTTTGCAATCTAATCGAACATCAAATTTTCTGGCTTTCTTTTCATTCCTGAAGTGAAATTCTCCCCAAGCATTATTAGGTTGTTTCATAGTTTAGAAATTCCATAAAACAACTTCTATATGAATACCTGTTCCATCCAGGAGCTTACCTCTCACCACCTGCTACCAGGGTATCTTTATCCTACCAACCATTTATTTTAAAAAACGTCAAGTTTCTATAAGCTTCTTTAAGCTTTTAGGAATGTGCACATGCCTACACTATGTATTTTCCTCTCCTCTCTCCTGCTGCCACTGAAGTTTTGCTACCATTGCTACTTCTAGGGCCTCATACAAAGTGAAGGTGCTGGAAACTCAATGTTCTCACTTCTGGAAGAACCACTGAGCGCTAATTAAACCGAACTTTCTCACAGATGCAATGTGAAAAACCATGGTGATGTCAACTAAAATAGTAAAAGGTTTATGCTACAATATAGCTGACCTACCAAACCTCTACAATGTTAATATTTATCTCACAATAGCTTCCACAATAAACAGTCTCAATTTCTAAACTTTTAAATAAAATTCTTTTATAAATTGAAAGCTACTTTACAATGTTTTTCAAGTCTTACCTTCTTCTAGCTTAGAAAAAGATTGTGAAAGGGATGGAACATCTTCCTTAGGAATCTTATAAGCCAAAATAGAAGAAAAACTGGAAACAGATAAATATAGAAAAATTTAAAAATGATTACTAATATGTTCTAAAGCTAAAGTTCAAACTTCATTTAAAGTTCAAAATTAAACTCCAACAACTCATTTTGATACATATTTAGAAAAGAATTGTTTTAAATCTTAAGATATTTCCATGCAAAACAACCCTCTCATTACTACTGATATGAGAACTTTCCAAAGTTTAAATACTATTGAATATTGTAATATCTAACACTAAATTAGATACAAAACTCCAGTCATCAGACTTAGTCCAATACTGGTGATATTAACAGACCTTTTTTTTTCTAATTCTTAATGCAATAACCAATTTTTATGATTACTGCTCTAACAAAAAATATAACTAAATTTTTAAAATCTTTACCTCTCCTGACGGCTTGCATTTGGGAAAATATACTGAATTTCTCTTTGAAGGTGGTCTACTTCTAGGTTTTCTATCCAGTCCTTTAACTTTATTTCCAAAAAGTAGCCTTTTCCAAATTTACTCTTCAGATGCTGGACGGTCCCAATACATCTGTAGTGATTTTTAAAAGAAAGCTCAGACATAAAATGACAGTTTCAAAGAATGATTTCTCAAAGGATAATTTAATTAAATGTTTGATGGGATACTTTTAAACGTATAGAGAAGTTGCAAACATAATACAGAGAGTCTCCATATACCCCTCACCCAGTTTCAGTTTCCCTAATATTATGATCTTATATAACCATAGCACATTTGTCAAAATTAAGAAACCAACACTGGTATATTACTATTAACTTTATATTTGAGTTTATTTGGGTTTCACCAGTTTTTCACTAATGTCCTTTTTCTGTTCCAGGATCTACCCAGGATATATACTGCACTTAGTCCCACAGGTCTGTGACAGCTTCTCACTTGATAGTTTTAGGAACTGGTCAAGTGTTTTGGTAGAACGTCTCTCAATTTGGAGTAGTCTGACAGTTTTCTCATTAGACTGGGGTTAGGGGTTTTGGAGGAAATGCTAGAGAGCTGAAGCACCTTTCCTATCACATCCTATCAGGGGTACACAACATCCACACGACACCGCTCTTCTGTGAAGTTACTATCGCCCTCTTTCTACACACTGGAAGAGACTGGCTAAATTCAGACTATACTTAGGAAGTGGAGGATTACCCTCCCTTCCCAGAGGGAGCAGTATCTACATATACCATTTGGAATCTTTCCGTAAGGAAAATTTGCTCTCCTCCCACATTTATTTTATTTATTCAACCATTTATTCATAGGAGTATGAACTTGAATTATGAGTGTATTTATTTTATACTTTGGATTACAACCCAATATAATGCTGAGCAATTTTTTAAAATAACAAATATGCACGAAAACAACATTACAAGTTGTTGAACCATTAAACTAATGACAATTGCAAAGTAGCTAGCCATTTCTTAGAAATAAACTTACATATTTCCAAGTAATTCTACAGAAAGCTAACAATCAAAACTCAAGTAAAGACACTTTTTTTTGCATTTAAATTTATGATTGTAAGTTTTTGAAATGATTATTCAAAACCCACCTCAACTCCCCAACCCCCCCGCCAAACGTCATAGCTTTCAGACATTTACCTTAACTGTCCAGATACCATGATGGCCACCCGGTCACAGACAGCCTCTGCTTCCTCCATATAATGAGTGGTCAGAATAGCAGCCCGCTTTTTGTTTTTAAATGCAGTTCTAATTGCTCGCCTATAAGACGTAAGTAAAAATAGAGTGAAAGTATCTGAATATTAATGAAAATCCAACTATTTGGTCAATTAAGATTTATCAATATCTACTGCTATAGTTATTACATACTGCCTAACTATGATTCTTCTAACTTCTTTTCCTTTATTTTTGAAAGTTTGTCAAATAATCAGAAATTCCATGATTTCAAATGTTTCTATGCATTAAAAAATAAATTATAAAATTAGACGCTTTTCATGTTGTAACTAAAACAGCCATAAAATCACAGGGAAAATTTAATATGCTTTACCCCACACCTCACATTTTGTAGAGATGGAAATGTAGGCTTAAAGAGTTGGTCAACTAACTAGCACCATGAATTTCTAGGCATTCCAACATAAACTCAAGCCAGTGTTATTAGTATGAGAATTAGAATTTATGTTTAATGACTAGGAAAAAGATATTTTAAAAGCTATTCAGACAGCAGTACTCTTTATCTTAGTAATTACCCATATATTTATTTTTATTCTGGAATAAATAAAGTATTATTAATACTTCATCAAAGTATAAAGTATGATAAAGTTTAAAAGCTTATGGCAGGGGTGCCTGGGTGGCTCAGTCGGTGAAGCATCTGCCCTCGGCTCAGGTCATGATCTCAGGGTCCTGGGATCAAGCCCTGTGTTGGGCTCCCTGCTCGGTGGGGAGTCTGCTTCTCCCTCTTCCTCTGCCTCTTCCCACTGCTCATGCTCTCTCTCTCTCAAATAAATCAATAAAATCTTAAATAAATTTAAAAAAAAGTTTATGGGATTCTCTAGAAATCAAAATATTTAATTTTTAATGACTATTTTGTCATTTGTGTAAGATTTTAAATCAATATGTATATGTAACTAATATAAAACCATTAGTTATAGTAAAACAAACTATTCTTTTATTCTAAAGTATGATATGGTATAATGTGTCTCAAGTATCTTTAATGTCATACTTACCACATGTGCTGTTTGGCTTTAGGATCCATACCCGTAGATGGTTCATCTAGCAGGGTAATGTGAGGATTCCCCAGCATACTCAGGGCAAAACACAGCTAGATAGAAAGAAAATGGGGGGACTAATAAGGCTTCACATAAGAAATTTTATCAAGACGGTATCAGGCTCTAAACTATGAATAAGACATACACGTATCTGTTGTTTAATAAAAGTACCTTTCGCTTGATTCCTGCGGGTAGTTTCTTTATAGTTTTCTGAAGATGTTCTTTTAAATCAAGTGCATTTGTTATCCTGCAAAACAGGTAATACAAAAAGATTGTACTATCACTCACTGTTCATGATCATTGACGGTCTTTTTTCTAGAACACTCAGTTGGAGTTTAATATATAATTAGACTTCCAATTTACATCATCTTAAACAAATCACTACCTCGATAAAAAGGTTCACTTTAAGTTTGACATTTATAGGTATATTCATTCTATAATTAAAAATAGAAAAATTACCTTTTTATTTTTATAACTATCATAATTCTGTAAAGAATATATGAAAAAGTAATGACCATTTTCTATGAAAAGTATGAGCCACAAAAAATGCTTTTAAAAATTAAACTTTTAGGGGCGCCTGGGTGGCACTGCGGTTAAGCGTCTGCCTTCAGCTCAGGGCGTGGTCCTGGCGTTATGGGATCGAGCCCCACATCAGGCTCTTCCGCTATGAGCCTGCTTCTTCCTCTCCCACTCCCCCTGCTTGTGTTCCCTCTCTCGCTGGCTGTCTCTATCTCTGTCAAATAAATAAATAAATCTTTAAAAAAAAAAAAATTAAACTTTTAAAATGTGAAATGTAAACCTTTCTCTGGGTAATAGAAGGTTTTAATTTTACCGATTTATGACTTCTTTCACATCACTTGCGCTCATTCCTTTCACAGCTCCATAAATTTCAAAATGTTCCTGCAATGTAATATCTGGCCACAGTGGGTTTATCTGAGGACAGTATCCCATATACTTAATGGAACCATCATCTTCAGTTGGGTCTGAAGAATAATCTCCAAGAAATACCTACAGAAATACAAACAAATTTTAAATAACTTTTGGCTTAATTTACATTGTGAAGAAGTGGTAAGTGAATTAATTCAAACTCTTTCCTAGAACCAGGGTAATAGTAAGTCAAATTTCTATTCGTTTTGATGAAGAAAAGACATACATAGTTAAGTCAGAGTTCAGTGACATTGCCCAAAAGTACGATCAGGAATGCAGGTTGATTGAAAAGGCAAACTCCAATTTAAACTAGGATGATCAAGGGACCTCATTGGAAGGTGTTATTTGTGCCACAGAGGTAAAGCAAATTAAATCATTTGAATTTCTACAGGGTAAGGAATAACCAATATAAGGAACAGTTAAGGCAAAAACCCAAAGAAGAGTGTGTCTGGCATTTTCCAGGAAATCAGTGGGCCAGTGTGGTTGGTGTAAAGTAAGAAAGGGGGAGAGGAGCAGAAGACAGGATGAGAGCAGTTTTGTGAAGTTTCCACAAAGTGGTAATATGCTTACAATCAAAGGCTAATTAATGGCAGGGTCAATATTAGCTCCTATATCTCCTGAAGTTAATAAGATTGTCTTCTACAGATCAAGTTGGCAGCAGATCCGTCTACTGAAACCTGGCAGGTCAGAAAGGAGTGGAAGGAAATATTCAATGTGCTGAATGAGAAAAATATGCAGCCGAGAATTCTTTATCCAGGTTGTCATTCAGAACAGAGGGAGAGATAAAGAGTCTGCCACACAGGGGCACCTGGGTGACTCAGTTGGCTGAGTGTCTGACTCCTTGATTTTGGCTCAGGTCATGATCTCATGGGTCATGAGATCAAGCCAGACCATTGGGCTCCACATGCAGTGGGGAGTCTGCTTGGTGGTTCTCTTCCTCTACCCCTCCCCCACTCCTCACTCTTTCTCTCTCTCTCTCTCTCTAAAGTAAATAAATAAATCTTTAAAAAAAAAACAAAAGGAGTTTCCCAAACAAAAACTACTTTTATTAGTTCATGACCATTAAGCCAGCCCTGCAAGAAATTTTAAGGTGGACTCTTTGAGTGGAGAAAAAAAAGAAAGACCAAAAGCAACAAAGACTAGAAAGGACCAGAGAACATCATCAGAAACACCAATTTCACAGGCAACACGAAGGCACTAAATTCCTATCTTTCAATTAAATCACTCTGAATGTAAATAGACTAAATGCTCCAATCTTAAGACATGAGGTATCAGAATGGATTAAAAAAACAAGATCCAGGGGGCGCCTGGGTGGCTCAGTTGTTAAGCGTCTGCCTTCGGCCCAGGGTGTGATCCCAGGGTCCTGGGACTGAGCCCCACATCGGGCTCCCTGCTCTGCTGGGAGCCTGCTTCTTCCTCTCCCACTCCCCCTGCTTGTGTTCCCTCTCTCGCTGGCTGTCTCTGTCAAATAAATAAATAAAATCTTAAAAAAAAACAAAAAACAAAAAAAACAAGATCCATCTATATGCTGCCTATAAGAGACTCATTTTAGACCTAAAGCCAGAATAGTCATATTTCCATCAGACAAACTAGATTTTAAAACAAAGACTGTAAAAAGAGATGAAGAAGGGCATTATATCATAATTAAGGGGTCCATCCATCAAGAAGATCTAACAATTATAAATATTTATGCCCCCAACTTGAGAGCACCCAAGTGTAAAATTCAATTAATAATAAAGAAACTCGATGATAATACAAAATTGTAGAGGAATTTAACACCCCACTTACAGCAATGGACAGATCATGTAAGCAGAAAATCAAGGAAACAATGGCTTTCAATGACCCACTGGACCAGATATACTTAACAGATATATTCGGAACATTTCATCCACCCTAAAACAGAAGAATACACATTCTTTTCAAGTACACATGGAACGTTCTCCAGAACATATCACATACTGGGTCACAAATCAATCCTCAACAAGTACAAAAAGACTGAGATCATACCATGTGTATTTTTAGACCACAATGCTATGAAACTTGAAGTCAAACACAAAAAAAAATTTGCAAAGACCACAAATACATGGAGGTTAAAGAACTTCCTACTAAAGAATAAATGGGTTATGGGGTGCCTGGGTGGCTCCGACTATTGAGTGTCTGCCTTCAGCTCATGTCATAATCTCAGAGTCCTGAGAATAAGCTCCACACTGGGCTCCCTGCTCAGCAGGAGCCTTCTTCTCCCTCTCCCTCTGCTCCCCTGCTCCTGCTCTCTCGTTCACTCTCTCTCCCTATCTCAAATAAATTAAAAAACAAACAAAAAAGAATGAATGGATTAACCAGGAAATTAAAGAAGAAAAAAAAAATACACGGAAGCAAATGAAAATGAAAACAAGACAGTCCAAAACCTTTGGGATGCAGCTAAGCCAGTTCTAAGAGGGAAGTATACTGTAATACAGGGCCACCTAAAGAAGCAAGAAAAGTCTCAAATACACAACCTAACCTTACACCTAAAGGAGCTAGCAAAGGAAGAGCAAATAAAGCCTAAAGCCAGCAGAAGAAGGTAAATAATAAAGATTAGAGCATAAATAAACAATATAGAAACAAAAAGAAAAAAAAACGAACAGATTTTTTTTTTTTTTAAAGATTTTAAGTATTTATTTGCTAGAGACAGAGCAAGAGAGAGAGAGAGAGAGACAGTGCACAAGCAGGGAGAGCGACAGGCAGAGGGAGAAGCAGGCTCCCGCTGAGAAGGGAGCCAGATGTGGTACTTGATCCCAGGACCCTGGGATCATGACCTGAGCCAAAGGTTAACTGACGGAGACACCCAGGCTTCCCAAACAGTAGAACAGATTAACAAAATTGGGGCACCTGGGTGGCTCAGTCGTTAAGCATCTGCCTTCGGCTCAGGGCGTGATCCCAGAGTCCTGGGATCGAGCCCCACATCAGGCTCCTCCACTGGGAGCCTGCTTCTTCCTCTCCCATTCCCCTTGCCTGTGTTCCCTCTCTTGCTGGCTGTCTCTTTCTCTCTTTCTCTGTCAAATAAATAAATAAATAAATCTTAAAAACAAATAAACAAAAACAAAACAAAACAAAACTAAGAGCTGGTTCTTCGAAAGAATTAATAAAATTGATAAACCTCTAGCCAGACTTATCAAAAGGAAAAGAGAAAGGACCCGAACAGATAAAATCATGAATGAAAGAGGAGAGATCACAACCAACACCACAGAAATACAAACAATTGTAAGACAATGCTATGAAAAATTATATGCCAACAAACTAGGCAACCTGGAAGAAATGGACAAATTCCTAGATACCTACAAACTAACAAAGCCAAAACTGAAATAGTAAGAAATAGAAATTTCAAACAGACCCAAAACAGCAAAGAAACTGAATCAGTAATCAAAAATCTCTCAACAAACACAAGTCCAGGGCTGGATGGATTCCCAAGGGAATTCTACCAGGCATTTTAAGAAGAGTTAATACCTATTCTCAAACTACCCCAAAAAACAGAAATGGAAGGAAAACTTCCAAACTCATTCTATGAAACCAGCATTACCTTGATTCCAAAACCAAAAACCCCACTAAAAAGGAGAATTACAGGCCAATATCCCTGATGAACATAGATGCAAAAATTCTCAATAAAATACTAGTGAATCGAATTCAATAGTACATTAAAGAATTATTCACCATGATCAAGTGGGATTTATTCCTGGGCTGCAGGTGGTTGAATATTCACAAATCAATCGTGATACACCACATTAATAAAAGAAAGGATTAGAACCATAGGATCCTGTCAACATGTAGAAAAAGCATTTGACAAGTATAGATCTTTCTTGATAAAAACCCTCAAAAAGTAGGGATAAATGGAACATACCTCAATATGGCCTTCGTATAAAGGCCATATATGAAAGACCCACAGCTCATCCTCGATGGGGAAACAGAGACTTTCCCCTACAGGCAGGAACAAGACAAGGATGTTCTTTCCCGCCACTACTATTTAACATAAGCCTTACCTCAGCAATCAGACAACAAAGAGAAATCAAAGGCATCCAAATAGGCAAGGAAGAATTCAAACTTTCACTATTTGCAGACGACATGATACTTTATGTAGAAAACCTGGAAGACTCCACGAAAACATTGCTAGAACTCATACATGAATTCAGCAAAGTTGCAGGATATAAAACCAATGTGCAGAAATCTGTTGTGTTTCTATACACAAACAACGAGAGAGCAGAAAAATAAATCAAGGAATCGATCCCATTTGCAACCGCACCAAAAAGAGTAAGATACCTAGGAATAAACCTAACTAAAGAGGTAAAAGATCTGTACTCTGAAAACTATGGAAGATGCTCAACATCACTCATCACTCACCATCAGGGAAATACAAGTCAAAACCACAATGAGATGCCACCTCACACCTGTAAGAATGGCTAAAATTAACGACACAAGAAACAACAGGTGTTGGCAAGGATGCCGAGAATGGGGAACCCTCTTACACTGTGGTGGGAATGCAAACTGGTGCAGCCACTCTGGAGAACAGTTTGAAGGTTCCTCAAAAAGTAAAAAACAGAACTACCCTATAATCCAGCAATTGCACTACTAAGTATTTACCCACAGGATACAAAAATACAGATTCGAAGGGGTAATGCACCCTGATGTTTACAGCAGCATTATCAACAATAGCCAAACTATGGAGAGAGCCCAAATGTCCATCGACTGATGAATGGATAAGGAAGACACACACACACACACACACACACACTGGAATATTACTCAGCCATCAAAAAGAACAAAATCTTGCCATTTGCAATGATGTGGATGGAGCTAGAGTATATTATGCTCAGTGAAATAATTCAGTCAGAGAAAGACAAATACCATATGATCTCATTCATATATAGAATTTAGGAAAGAAAACAGATGAACATATGGGAAGGGGGAAAAGAAAAAAGGAGACAGGGAAACAAGCTATAAGTGACTCTTAATGATAGAGAACAAACTGAGGGTTGATGGAGGTAGGTGGGTGGGGATGGGCTAGACGGGGGATGGGTATTAAAGAGGGCACTTGTGATGAGCAATGGATGTTGTATGTAAGTGATGAATCACTGAATTCTACTCCAGAAATCAATATACACTGTATGTTAACTAACAAAACTTAAATGAAAGAAAAAAAAAATAAGATTGTCTTCCATTAAGTAGGCAGACAAATCACCCATGCATGTAATAATTATAAAAGCAGAAATACTATGTGTGCATCTGCACGTGTGAAAATTTTGCGTATATTATTTTCAAAGATAACCAAAAAGATCATAATTTGATTAAGCTATACTAAAAAATTAATACTAAAAACATAAAATCCTAACTTGTCATTAAAAAATTTACTTTAACTAAAAATGTAAATCATAGCATCTCCCACACCCTTATATATCATACCTGGCCTGAAGTTGGTTCAATATCACCAACCAGAATATTGATAATTGTGCTTTTGCCGGCACCATTTGGACCCAGTAGCCCCAAGATCTCTCCTAAAGAAATTGAAAGAAAAATCATTATACGTAAATCAAACTAAAAATGGAAATTACTCTTCTGGAAAAATTATTTAAGAAAAAACAAATACCAGCCTTTTTTCACACAGAAAGAGACATATTTAGTTGCCACTTTCTTTACTTTTCTTGTAAGAAGAAAATCTTTCTTGTCATCATATTCTTTATGCAAATTGCTGACCATAATGGCTGGCTTCTAATAAGGGAAATAGGATTTAAAAAGAGAATAATAAATCAGATATACCTATCATGAAATGACAGGTCGCCTACAATTCATGTTCATATATCATAAGACCTATATTCACTAATAAGAGGTATTATGTAAATAAATATCCATTTATGACTGAAATAATGGCTTATTCAGAAGTAAAGAGACAAATATTTTTTCAAAGAAAAGACTTTTTTAATATTGATTCATATGAAAAGAGAAGTATTTTTCAGATTAATTCCTACACATGAGGAACTAATTATTGCACATTTAATAAGACTTACAATAAAGATTCAATTACCTCCTCACAACACTGGCAACTCATTAGCTCTTTGACCTTTAGTCTTTCAGCCTTGACATCTTCATCTTCATCCTCATTATTTGGTGGTTCTGGATACTTCCTATTTTTGGACTTTGTTGAAAGAGTCCTAAATATATAAAGATAATAGATTTTCAAAAAACTAACAGTAAGAAATTCAAGCACTCCATGGAGAAAACACCAAAAACATACACCAAT
The DNA here is from genome assembly GCF_017311325.1 of Ursus maritimus. Lineage (NCBI taxonomy): Eukaryota > Metazoa > Chordata > Mammalia > Carnivora > Ursidae > Ursus > Ursus maritimus. The sequence goes on along the minus strand of NW_024424897.1, from coordinate 11,024,624 downwards.
CTGAGATCTGTGATCTTATTTCTGGAAGGTGGAATTACAGAGCTATTTTTCACTCACGGATCCATTTGATGATGTTACCAAAATTCATTCATTTTTCAACATTATATATAACTGGTATGTGTCATGCACATACCAGATTAAAAAAAACATGTACCCATCCCTCAAAGAATTTACAGTTTGGGTATAAATGACATTGCCCTGGGGCAGAGCAGATGTAGGGGGCTGAACTCAGAACTCACAGGAACTCTAGAAAAGTAGGCAGAGAAGAAAGTTCTTCCAAAGGAAATTCTGAAGTGTAAGAGAGGAAAAGAGGTAAAATAGGGAGTTGACATTATAGACAACAAAAGAACAAGAGAAAAGTATAAATAAGGAGGAAGAAGTCAATCATACTAAAGTAGCAGATGAGGTGAGTAAGTAGAGTCTACTTAATAAGACACAGAGGAAATCATTAGTCACCTTACTGAAAATAGCATCAGCAGAGAAGCAAGTGCAGAGACCAGACTGCAGGGAGTTAAGGAGTGAATGAGAGGTGAGGAACTGGAAGTAGAAGCTTCTTGGCTATGAAAGAAAAGACATATGAGACAAGAGCTAGAGGGATTGAGGTTTAAATGAGATTTAGGAGTTCTGATGTTTTTAGTTTGTTTTATATGAGAAAGGTGACTCCCTCCTCAGAGAAAAATACCCTATTTAGATCCACAAGGGAAAGATACAGGAAGAGAAAGTAAGATTGACAGAGCAACATCCTTAAGTAGACAGAATAAATGAAGACATGGATAACAGGAGGGGTGCCTCTCCTTCTGGGACTAGGAAAAGGCAAAAATGATGAAAGAGGTGGATGAGTGTGTAGAACTTTCCAATTAAGTGCTTCTGTTTTCAGAAATGGCAAGATCACCTACTGATAAGTAGAAAAGGTGAGGTGAACTGGAGAATTTGAGGAATACAAAGAAGGCTTGAGATAACTATCGAAAAGAGATAAGAAGAAAATGGGATTGTTAACAAGTGTTAAAACAAAGCTGAGTTTATACAGGATAAATCCGTGATATTAGCAAACTGCACTTTTATGTTAATATTCTCCAAACTATAATTAGACTTACCAAAATTATGATTTTTAGCAGACAGGTCAAAGAAATACAGAAGTTGAATACAGAGTGCTGAAAGAAGGGGAAGTGATGAATCACGTGAGTGAAGCTGAATAGAGAAAAGGTGAAAACTGTGATTAGTGGATACGTTTGAGAACAGAAAAAACTTAGGGGTAGAAACCACAGCAGAAAAGTCCAATAAGAGTAATAAAATAAGAAAGCTGAAAAGATGAATGTTACTGATAGTACGGGACACAGATGAAGTGAAGAGCAGTGATGGCAGGGCTCTGACCCAAGACAACACATGAGATGTAAAGGACACAGAAGTCATGAGTGCAGAGAGAATGAGAAACTGAGCGGGAGGATGTTATCCCAGTGGATGCGGATTCTTCCCCAAGATGACAGCAGGAGAAATAAGGAGAGCCAGAGGCTAAGTCCTCAGTGGATATGGGGAGTATCCAGTGGTTAATAAATATGTTCACAGCAGCATTATTCATAATGGCCAAAACACAGAAACAACTCAAATATCCATCAACTGATGAACAGGTAAATCAAGTGTGGTATTTCATGCAACGTAATATTACTAAAAAAGAAAAAAGTAATGAAGTATTGCTATATCATGAACCTTCAAAACATGGTAAGAAGCCAGACACAAAAAGACTATATATTGTAAAATTCCATTTATATAAATGTTCAGAACTGGCAGACTTATAGCAACTAGATTAGATTAGTGGTTATACTGGGCTGGGGGCATGTGCAAGGGGGGCCACTGATGACTCAAAGATTTTTTTTGAGAGTGAAGGAAATTACCTAAAACTAGATCATATACTACATAAATATACTAAAAAACATTAAAACTTTTAAAAAAATTAACGGACCTGAAAAAAGGATCCTTTCTTATTGACTTGCCTCCGTATTTTTTCTCATAGTACTGTAAGAGGAAAATCCAGAGTACACACTGCAGGTAAGGCTACAAGAAGAACATATAAGAGCTCATGACTCAATCTTTTTTTTCCCCCTCTATCAATATAACAAAGACCACATATATCAGGTTCCTTACCATCACCAAAACAATTAATCATTATTTTCTTCACATGTCATATAAGTTAAGAATTTTAATGCAAGCCAAGGTAGATTTTTAGTAAAATAATCCTTCACATATTTTCCTACCTCTGTAAAGTTCATTGGTTGTCAGCTTCATAAAATACAAAGAAAAAAAATGTTTTTGTTTCTGAGGAAGCCAGAATTATAATTAAATAGAATAACATAAGAGAGCCAAATATATTAAAATGGACATATTCAATAAATGTATTACCACCAAAATGCATATTGGCTGGCATTAACTAACACACTTGACTTTCTGAGGCACCTTCATTCTTATGCAACATGATAAAAACTAAAAAGAGAGTTAAAATCACACAACCAAACTGCTCTTAAGGTAGTATGCTAACGCCAGCATTTTTGTTTATTTCTTACCGATATAACAGCCACCAAAAGCCTATCCCATGGATTATAGGTGTCCTCATTTTTTCGAATATTCTTCCAAGAAATCTAAGACACAAATTTTTGAAAATTGATATGCTGCTGTGATAAGATAATATAATGGTATTTGGTCTTTGACCCAGTTCCCAGCACACAGGTTCTAAACACCCTTGGAATTTCCTGAGTGACAGAGGTGATAGGAGCATCTTTTGTTATTTAAAATAAGCCCCAATCAACCCAAACCCTTTATGCTACAGAGGTGACTCTTGAAGGATGATGCTGGTTGCCAGGGGAACCAACCAAGTGATTAGAAGGTGGGAACTTCCAGCCTCATCCACTGATCAAAAGGAGACAGGGGCTTGAAGACTGATTATCTCATTGTGCCTCAGTAATGAAACGTCCATAAAACCCTCCGTAAACACAGGGTTATAGAGTTTCCAGGATGGTGGCTGCATCCACATGCTGGGAGGGTGGCACACTCAAAACTCCATGGGGACAAAAGCTCCAGTACCTGGGACCCTTCTGGACTTTGTCTTCCCTATCTCTTACTCTACTTATTTACGTATCTAATATAATAAACTGGTAAAAGTCCATAAAGTGTTTCCCTAAATTCTATAAGCCATTATAACAAATTATTGAACCTGTCAAGGGGTCATAGGAACCCTGGATTTGTAGCCATATCAGACACAAGCGTGGGTTACCTGCAGACCCACTACTCGGATCTGGCATCTGAAATGGGGCGGTGGGGGGGGGGCAGTCAATCTTGTGGGACTAAGCACTTAACCATGAACGTAGCCCTGAGTCTGCATTAACTCCAGGTAGTTAAATGTCAGAATTGCTTTATGTGAGGGAAAACCCCACACATTTAGTGTCAGAAGTGTTGTGAGTAGTAGTTTTCTTATAGCTGCAATGTGTAGGAATATTTAGATCAAAATGCATTTTGTTTACCAAACATGTATTCTCTATACATAAGATAGCTATAAATATTAATAGCTATGATTTCTACTTAGGTTAAAATCTTCCCCATGCCAAAACATTTCTACCTGGGGATGTATAAATTAAACACATTAAAATGAAGCAAAAAAGAAAGCAGGGGGAAGGGGTAGGGGAGAGGAGGGTCGGTGCATAGAATTAGGTCAGCAATCATTCTAAATCAATTATCATCATTTAATTTTCTTCTAATCACATGCAAATATTTCAATTATCCAGGCTTAATAAAACGAATGTTTTATTTTTTCTTTAAAAGAAGTCTCTTACACTTAATTTTTTTCATCCCTTAATAGTACATTATTTAATCCCTGAAAAACTCCCTCAAAACAAATACTGACTGAAGTCAGATCATACTTGCAATTTATATACATCCTTTTGGGAATCAAAGAACAGGTAACAGACGTACTCCTCCTCCTTTGAGATTTTACGGCTTAAAGACATACTTGGAAAGATTTCACAGTAATCTTAAACTGCTGCTTAATAACACTCAAATCAAGTAAAGAGCAGCTAAGCTGATTTTGTTTTTTACTATATTCAATATAAGAAATAAGATCTCAAAGTTTAGGCAGTATTTATGCTTTTCAAATATTAAAACATATAACAGACATACCTTTATGAAACAAATCAGACAACCCAGAAGCGGATAGATTGGAATGACTATGGAAAAGGTATAATGGAGAACAGCCGTAACTGTGTATCCCATAAAGAACGTTATTTCAGTGATTGCAATGCAAGCCAATGCTGTCTAAAGAAAAAAATGAGAAAACAAGTGAAAAAGTATTTAGCAATTTCCTACAAACTCACTTGCAAGTTTGTGTCATTTAAAATGTTTTCTAACCTCTAATGAAACATGGAACCAGAGATTATACTTAGCCGGGAGGCGCCAGGCCCAGCTGTCTGCTGCTGGCATCCTCGCCATGAAGTTCTTAAATGCCTTCAGTACCATCCCTTTGTGGAATGGATGACGCAGAAGACAAACACACACAGAAAGATGCTGCCAGCTATCTACCTAAGTTCTGTGCTTGGAAAAGACACAATAACATTTTGAACATAATCCTGAAAGAGTTCATGACGTTCAAGTAAGCTATGAAAAGCTGGGGTGAAATAATACAAAACATGACTTACCACAGAATAGATAAATGACCAAAACTCTTTGGTATTCAAAATTTTTTTAAAAGTGAAGGAAGTAACATAGGTAAAGAGAATGACTGATGGAACATAACCAATAAGGCAAAAAACCTGTAAAACAGAAATGTATATTTTATGTAAAAATATGAATAGCTAGCAGTACATATGCTATAAAAGACCAGTTGTATCAAAATATTAAGGAATGATTATTCTTCAAATTTTATTGCTCAACCAATCACTCCAAAAACTGAAATTGTAGTTACTTGAAGAATTACCATGCACATTTTTCCTAAATCAGTAAAACTCATACTTTTAACTACATGTTAACACAATCCTGAATAAATAATTTACACTGAACACTATTTGTAGTTCTTTTTTATGCCAACCAAAATGTTATCTCTAATCATGTTATAAAAACAAGTACACTAGCTGGTTACAACTTTATCCTTCTCAATCAACTATTAGCTACCATTTCAGTATACAGCACTCAATGCATTTGGTAACTATTTAAGAAAAACATTTATAAATTTATAAGGCAGAAATTAATATGTATAGTCAGTATAATCTCTGGCAGAATGATAAAATTACTTTCAGTAACCCCAACATCACCTAGTTCTATTTTCCCTTTTTCCTAATATAAATCATTCACGTGAAGGGTCTAGTATCAGTCATGTACATGTGAACATGAATGCAAGCCATACTCTTCCTTAGTATTTAAAGTGATATTTTAAATTATGGAATAGAAGAGCTTTTTTGTGAAATTACTTTCAGGCATAGAGACAAGGAAGACATTTTAAGGAAGGACTGTTTAATTATTCCTGATTACACACAAGTAGGCAGTCTACAGAAAAGACCACCTCAGTCTCAAGGAATTATTTTATAATGATAGTTAGTTGTTGTTTTTAAAAATCACTTACAGTCATATAAATTGCATTATCAGTATCATATACAATAATTAAAATAGATACTGGTTCTACTTTCTATAAAAAGATTAATATCCAATTTACTTGATGAACCACTTGTCATGTTTATAAATACTTAGTTTTTTAAAATAACATTTCACTTATAAATAGGATGAGTATGAGTAATGTTAACTTACCACAGAAAGGAACTTCACAGCATAAAAATATAATCCATAATGAAAGGCAAATAAACTTCCTAGCATCAAAATAAGAACAAGAAAAAATAAGGGGATATCAACAATAGCTTGTCCAATCCAATATGCAGATGGCAAAAGTCCTGAAAGTTTAAGTTGGGTATATGCTTTGATCTACAAAACAAAAAGAAGGAGGAGGGAAAACGGATTATAATTATAAACATTTTACACCCAAAAAACTCTAGCAAATTATTGTAGAACTCTTTAATTTTACATCAACAAAAAATACAGGTCACATTCCAGGTCTCTAGGTAATAAAAATCCTCCTACAATTAAATATAAATTTCATATAGTCTTTAATTTGTACAAGTTTGGCTTGTTCTGCAATGTACAATTTTGACAAAATTTTTCAGCATCAGAATACAGTACAGCTAAGAAACACAAAACTAAAATAAAGCAAAGGTGTCAAGGGGGTTATAGCAATAGGAGGGATCTCTGTGGTGAAGCCACTGTCCTCCTGTATCTTGACTGTATCAACGTCAATATCCCAGGATTTTACTATTATACCACAGTTTTACAAGATGTTATTATTGAGGTGAAGTGAGTAAGATACAGAGGATCTCACCCAGAAAGATATTCTTTCTTACCACCTAATATGAATCTACAATTCTCTAAGTAAAAATCTGAATTAAAAAACATTTAAGTTGAAACAAAAAAGAGAAAAATGCAATTGTCTAGTAAGTTTCATATGTGAGTGGTGGTGGTAAGGGTATTTTTTAATTTTCTTATGCTTTTCTACTTTTTTTTTTTTTAAGTATTTGAGAGAGAGAGAGAGAGAGCGCACAGTGGGTGGGGAGCAGCACAAGGAGAGGGAGAAGCAGACTCCCTGCTGAGCAGGGAGCCCCATGTGGGACTCCATCCCAGGACTCCAAGATCATGACCTGAGCTGAAGGCAAACGCTTAACTGACTGAGCCACCAGGCGTCCCTTTCCTACATTTTCTAAGTTAGAATGAATATATATAACAGAAAAAAATGAATATATTTTTAAAATATCTCCTGAGACTCATGTATTACTTTTCCACTAAAGAAAATTATTAAAATATGTAATTGTCTGCCTCTCATTATTTGTCACACTGGGTAAATTAATTTAGACAAATCTGCTTCCGCTGACTTAAGAAGACGTGGAGAATGAGAATTTTGATTAGAGGAGTAAGAGAGCGACAAGGTCAGCAGTGTGGAAGGGTGGAAGGCTTTGAACAGCCAAGGGACTGTACAAGAGCACCATGTGCCTGAGGACAGAAGAGAAAGAAGCAGAAAGGAAAGTAAAAAGGATACCGAACAACCTCTGTACACAAAGCAATTTTTCCTAGGCTCTGGTGATCACAATCATTATCTACATATTTTTTTCATTTAGCAAAAATTAAGTACCTTGTACATTCAACACATTCCATTAAAGGTAAAGGGGGAGAGGCAGGTTAGTGTACCAATTATGAACATAAGGATCTACTACTTAAATGAGATGAGACAACTGGGCACATGATATGACCACTCCCATCCCTACTTCTTGACCTATAAATAAAGTCGGTAACATAAAACTTACATCACAATGTTGTAAGGATTAAAAGATATAACTTTTGAAGCATGTGACAGGGACTCAAGTAATAAATGATAGGTATTACTATTACTATAGTAAGTATGTGTATTCTCCATTTACTTCTAAAATATAAGTCTTGCACTCATGCAAAATAGGTTATTGTTTTGTATGAGATTTCTTACTAACAAACTTTACCTGTAATTTTAACTCAATCATTACCTTATGATTCTCTGCATTTTCCATGGCAAAGTAAGGCGGCATTGCAGTAACAATGATTCCCAGTAAAGCTGCTTGAAAATACAGCTCAATTTTAAAAACTATGTCCGTAATTTCCTGAAAGATAATCACAGAGTAAGAAATGAAACTGAGAATCACTTATCATCTTAGTACTTTCTTAATGAAAGACTATCAAAACCTCTGAAGAAACACATCAGGATACCTATCCTAGGCATAGTCTATATGACAAAACAGGAGGCAAGTTAACAGACAGTGAGTTACAGGACCAACTCAGCCACTTACTAAGTAGCTACATAATCCTGAGCAAATCATCGTATTTCCATTTTCTTATCTACAACACAGAATAACAGGGCATTTAAATTAAGCTTTACCATTTAATTAAAAATAATAATGTACATGAAAAAGCAGTTAACGTCCACCAGCAGTCCTATGCAATGAACAGGACCATGTCAGAATGATGTTTGATGCTTTCATTGGTCGCTGGGACTATGAGCCATTTGGGATCTCGGGGCCGTCTTTCTTTTGAAAAAGCTGTACTTTGGAACAAACTCAGCCTCATATAAAACAGGAGTTTCTTCTCCGCAGCAGGGGGGGGCTATAATTCCCACAGGCCTCAAAGGTTCCAAGCTGCCCCAAAGATCCAAGTACAGAAGGAAACTTTTCCAGACAACTAAACAGCTGGTGCCCCAAATACAAACTACCCAGAACCAAGTGCACTGTATTACCCCCACCCTCAACAGGTACAACGGTCTTCTGGAGGGTGGGAGAGACAATGAAATCTAGAACTGATGTAGTGACGGATGCAGAACTCTATGAACATAATAAAAATCAGTGGATTGAAATGAGTTAATAGTATATGAAGTATATCTCAATAAAAATGTTAAAAAGTATAGCAATAGAAAGTAAAAATGCTATGACAGAAAGATATTTTCCATTTATTTTTCAGTATGTGAAAAATAAAACATTAGGGTGAGAGAAAAATGTTGACTATTTTTCTGAAAACTTAAGTTAATTTTCACATTTATAACCCAATAGTCCTATCTAGAGGAAAAAATGACTGTATGAGCAACTTCTCAAGTTTCTTTCAATACCCCAGTAAGAGATTTTAAATGGACAATATTCATTTTTAAATTATCTTAATTTTTCTTATATGATTAATACAAAAAATACTTACTCTTTATAAAAATATCAGTACCACGACAGAACCTCCTTGACCTTGAAGCAAACTAACCCTGGGCACTCCTAAACCCAGATGTAAAGTATCCCCAATTCAAGTTTTAGTAAGACTAAGAACTGCCACATGATGAACATCTACAGATTTCCCTTATATTAGCCCTTGGCTTTTATTACACACAGGTGCATGCAAACACACACACACACACACACACACACACACACACACACACACACTTTTTAAAGGTTGCTTACTTGAAAGAATGGGGTATTCCAGACCTGGATGCTTTCGGTCACATTTAAATGATAAAGATAATAATTACTGATAATATTCATTAATACAGGTAAAGAACAAACCATAGTACTGTTGAAAACAGCTGTAAAAACATAGTCCTACAATTTAAAAAAAGAGAGCGTTATTACATACCATACATAAATACACTGCTACTATGTACTAAGTTTTTCTCACAGACTAAGGAAATCCTCACTAAAAGTTGATTCAACAAATTATAGAAATAATATTCAATAGATAAAGATAGACAGATAAAGACAACCTGGTTTGGAGTCTATAAATATTTTGGCATTTTAAACAAAAATATAACACAAAGATTAAATTTTTAATAGTTTTATTTATTGGTCATCCACCAGGTCATAAAATACATTATAAACACAGCTAGCTATGTCCAAAAGTAAATTCTAATTTCCAACTAATGAGGTCAAATCAGCAAATGATTAATTTTAGAGAAAATATCTTAGTATTCTGTAACTCTCAAATAGGTATTCACTCACGTATATTACTCTTACCTTTTCCGAATACATCACATTTAAAGCTGCACTATGGGGAGCAGCAGACACATAGTCACTGTCATTAAACATTGTCACCACTATGTTCTGGTTTGTGAAAAAGCTAGTAAGATCGCTGATATCAGAGTCTGATATGAGAAAATAAGCAAACAATAAAGAATCAGTTTAAATAAGAAACAGGCACAGACTTTTAATAACATTGGAAAGAGCTTTTTTAAAAAAAAGATTATCTTCATTACATACGACATGATTAAGAATACCGGCTCTGGAGCCAGTCAGCCTGGATTCAGATCCAAGTCAATATATACACAGGCTTTAGTTATTTTTTTTAGAGATTTGTTCCGTTTTTGTTTTTTTTTTTTTAAGATTTTATTTATTTATTTGATGGAGAGAGAGACAGCCAGTGAGAAAGGGAACACAGGAAGGGGGAGTGGGAGAGGAAGACGCAGGCTCCCAGTGGAGGAGCCTGATGTGGGGCTTGATCCCAGGACTCTGGGATCACGCCCTGAGCTGAAGGCAGACACTTAACTACTGAGCCACCCAGCGCCCCTATACACAGGCTTTAAACACAGAACCTGGCACAGTAATTGTACAAATTTTAGCTCCTGCTGCTGCTACTATTGTTACGTTGAAATTTAACCTATAATACTCACATGAAATTTGGTTAAATTGTGAGAATAAAAATCTGGCAATTTTCTGTAATAAGAGGGCCTGCTAGGCTCAGAAACGTAGACCCAAGCAGGGTGTGGAGTCAGGTAATACCACTTCTTAGAGGATTTCTGTGTGCTTTGAGCAGACAAATTTTATAAATGTCAATTGCCTTAACTGCCTTAAAATATTAAAACACATAATCAGGTCTCCATCTACATTCTTTAAATTGCCTGGAGCCAAGGGAAAGATTATGAATCCTGTCCGAGGTTTAAATCTATACCAACAAGTCTGATGAATGGAAACTGTTCCCCCTCCATCTTCAGAAAAACCAGAAAGGACAAATGTGACTGAGAGAAATCAAAATCAAACAAAGGAAACAACTATCAGTAATTAAAAATAGTATGGCAGGTGGATCAGACTCAGCACCAAACTTGAGTATCAGAGAGACTGGTGCTTTTAGTGCTTGCTTTTTTAGATACTACATTTACTCCTGATGTAGAATCTCAAATGATCTCTCTTCTCTAACTTGCCACAGTGGCTCTGTACTCTAGAGAAGAGAGCTACATTATAACTGAAGGAACTATATCACCTGTGATACAAAAAGTTTTGCAAGGAGGATCGGATATGCTTCAATATAGACACATAGAAGCCAGTAATTTCCAAATGAAACATGGCTTTATTTAGTACCAAAAAGGCCTAGGAAGATATAGGGTACATATGTAAGCAATTCTAGAAATACTAAAAAATAACAAAAGGGACAAAACTTTGAAAATACTAGTATTTCTGCAGATTAGTGAGAGTGAACTCAAAACAAAATGATTTGAGATACATATACAATTTCCCAAACACACAAAACATGTCACTATAATGAGTATTAAGGCTCTATGCAGCACTATATTTTACCAACATGAAATGTGTATTAAAATCAAAACAAAAATTCTAATGAAAGAAAAATTATAAAACAACACATTTTCTACTCGAGTAGTTTTGTGATGAAATATATCGTTTCTCCAAAAGAACAAAGATTATATAATAAACTGAGTCACATTTTAATAGTGATTATTTTTTTTAAAGATTTATTTATTTATTTATTTATTTATTTATTTGACAGAGAGAGAGACAGCCAGCGAGAGAGGGAACACAAGCAGGGGGAGTCGGAGAGGAAGAAGCAGGCTTCCCAGCGGAGCAGGACTCCTAGGATCATGCCCTGGGCCGAAGACAGATGCTTAACGACTGAGCCACCCAGGTGCCCCAAAAGTGATGATTTTAAGAGTTATTTATAATCATCCCTAACTACGATTATTATCTAACACTGGTCAAAGCTCTTCAGTTAATAGTGAATCAAAAAGGAAAGATACTAGAATATAGGTAAATGTTGGAAAATATTAAACCCCAAAGAGTTTGTGAGTTATATAAATGATTATATTAAATACAATTTTCTAACCTATTGCAGCAAGATAAGCAAATAAGGTTGCCCCTGTTTTGCTGTAAATTTGCCAGAGTTAGCTAACCTTGATTTACTCTTCAAGAACCTTGGGACTATAAACTATCTATGCAGATGAGAGATTCTGTAGGAACTGTTCATATATGAATGAAATTTTATATAAGGTTTTATTATTTTGAAAAGCAGAATCTGATGTCAATTTTTTTTACTTGTTCTGAGTCTTGCTCAAGACCATAGTTCTTAATTTTTTTTCATATTTAACAACTATGTAATTAAGAATAATCAACAGCAAATTCAAAATTTTTCATAATCAATTTAATGTATTTGATTAGAAATATTTATATTTAATGCCATTTTTCTTAATTCTAGTTTTTCACAGTCCTTGAAAAATTACCTAAACATTTCTATTTAGACATCTAACTGCATAAATATTACATACTGCAACTTTCTAAAGGTGTTTCAACTTAAGTTTATTTTGCTTGTCATAAACTTTAATATGAAACACACTACTCTAAGAATATGTTGCTACCATTAAAAAAGGAAATCTTAATATCATAAACAGTACAAGGTTAGTTTTAAAAACTGTAATCTACACTTAACCAAACTTTCATTTCTGTAATATATTACTCAGCATCAACAAGTAGTTTTTAAAACTTAGATTTGTACAGACCATGCCTTTACCTTACATCTATTTCTAAAATCCCAACCTCTGACCTATACCCCACACCCCATGCCCCAACCAACACACATTCACAGACCTTCACACACTCTCACCAGTAGAATTTTGAAGAAGCAGACTTGTTTTGTATTTATGAGGTTTATCTCCAGGTTTTAAGAAATATAAGTCCGGAACAAGTTTGATGGGAACCACAGCATTTTTAAAAGAGCGATGTACCAAAAACATAAAAATCTGAACTGCGAAAAAAATTAAAAGCAGAAGCAACCTGAAAGGAAAAAAATAAAACAGCAAAGGGCACATTAATATGTAAATCTATTTTTAAAAATCCTCCTTCGAATAACAGTCAAAAGTACACATGTGAAAAAGAGAGAGAGAGAGACAGAGGGAGGAGAGAAAAAAGAAAAACCTGAAAGAAACAGCACTTGGGAATAGAATTTCTACTCTCCAAAATGATCTCATGACAATACCGGACAGAAAGCCGGTATTCAATGACAAAATTAAAAGTTATGAAACTAAGATCAGAGTCATCCTGAAACTTTTATAGGGTATGTAAACTTGTGCCTATAGTTCTTTAAGAACCAGATATTATGCCACATTTACAGGTCAATTGTCCTGAGGGAACTACTCTATTTCCTGCCCTATGTTTTAACTATTTACTCCCTTATGTATTAGGAAAGTTACAACACAAAAATATTTTAGATACAGAGAAGGAAACAAAAATACAGGGAACCTTTGTTTTGTTTTTAAATACAGTGAAACTCTGAATGATTGATATCTTTGAAATGTCATCCACACCATATTAATTTCCATTGTTCCTCTAGAGAGAGGCAAAACGAATATACTACAGTCAGTTACAAGGATCATTATTTGCTGTTGGTCAAGTACATAATTCTATTATCTATTCAAAATGCCCTTCTATCTGGAAGACAGATATCCTTTGGTCTTATCCTACAAAATATTTGCTACATTTTATGGGATAGGTGAAATAGCAAGTGGGTAGAGAGAGCTTAGATTACCACAGTTTAGCATTTTATAATTTTCAGAAACCCTCTAATTTTTAAAAAATTGCTCTTTTAAATTGTTGTAAGTATACCGAATCAGCATTTCCAAAAGCATACTGCATTAAACCTTAGTTCCATAATCAGTTAATAGGTATTTTACGTTAAAAAACTCATGATTAAACAGTATTTGTAAACTCTAGATTTAACAAAATTGAAGCAATTTCTTTACTATAGAACCTCTTATGTGTTTCCATATGCTAATAACTCCTTAGGACAGGAAATATAAGATACAGTATTTCCTAAATGCGCAGATGGTCAAATGAATATTTGGAATACTTTTTGATAGGAACTGAATGTTTGTGTCACCCCCCACCCTTGCAATTTATACGCTGAAGCCCTAACCCCCTGTGCGGTGGTATTAGGAATAAGGCCTTTGGGAGGTAATCAGAATTTGATGAAGTCATGAGCATAGAACCCTTGAGATAGGATTAGTGCCCTTCTAACAGAAATCAGAGAGCTTGCTCTCTGTCTCCTGTGCATCAACAAAGAAAGTCATATGAGCACACAGCAAGATAATGGCCCATCTCTGCAAGCCAGGAAGACTGCCCTGAGGACTAATTTTGTACCTTAATCTGATTTCCAACTCTCCAAAACCATGATAAAATAAATCTCTGTTGTTCAAGCCACCCAAGTCTATGTTATTTTGTTATGGCAGCCTAAACTAAGACTTTTATTATTTTTCAGGGAGTATTTTAGGAGAGTAGTGTTCAATTAAATAAACTGAAACATGTTGATTTAAATAAATATTTTTCTTTTAGTAATGCTGAGACCAGAATATATAAGACCCTTGACTGACATTTCTTTGATACTGAATAAACTAGGGCAAAAAAGCAAATGAATTCAGTATATCTCAAGCATGTAACAATATTCTTGCTTATTAAATTTTATTTCTACTGCCATTAGGGATGTAACAAGATCAGTTTGTGTTACATGAAAATATTTAATGTTACGTCCCAATAATTGAAAGTCTAGCACCCATGGGAACCTGAGAGAGGTACAGCAAAGTTGAAAAGATATCATTTTAATCCCAGTTCTACAAGCTATAAAGCCTTCTTTGTATTTCCGTTTCTTTATCTGATACAGAGATAAAACTTACTCTTCCTGCTGTTTACAAAAAGCAGTTATACATAAGGGAATACATACAAAACAACTGTGTAAAATATAATTGCAAAACAAAATTTAAATAGTGATAATAATTCAAAAATTACACAACTGAAGAATATTATGACAGTCCCTCATTTAGATGAGACAAAAAATGCTACTTTAAAAAAAGAGTGAAAGCTCTAGTGGTATTCAAAGAAATCACTAAATGCATAATTCTTTTCTCTGACATTGTGAAGTTATAGTCTTAATCTTTCAAAACTACACAGATTTACGTATGTCTACACTTAAAAAATTAAGATGACAAATTGAATGTATAGCCTTAAAAAAACAACTCATCAGGCAGAAAAGTGATCATACTTACACTGATCTTACTGATTTACTTTCCCGTTTCAAGGTAAGCAAATGAAACTTTGCTATTGTATACACCTGCTGTTTCCAAAGGCTCATGGTGCTCACAAGAGAAGCCTTGGTTTCAGAAAGAATAAGTAAGCTCTGCTCCATTTCATCAAAAGATTTTGAATCCATTTCTTCCTCTGGTGGTTGCTGAGTAAATACACTATAATCTATTTGCCAAAACAAAAGAAAGGCAGAAAATTATGGGATAGTCCTTAAAAGAATGAAAATCTTTCCGAGGCATGTAAATTTTAAAGAAGCACACATCTGGTGGTGATGCAGGACAAACAGAACTCTCATATACTTTGGCAATGTTATTAAAACTGAACACATACATATCTTATACCCATAGGTATAAATGCAACAAAGATACATACATAGGTCCACCAAAACACATACACAAGAATATTCTTACTAGCTACCTGTCATAAATAGCCACAAACTGGGAAGAACCCAAATGTATACTAACAGGGTAACGCATAAGCTGTGAAATACTCTTAGAATAGTCTAAAACAATGAAACGGAATAAACTACTATACAACCACAGTTCAAACCTTATAAACATATATTAGGTAAAAGAAACTAGACACAAAAGAGACATACACATGATTTTTTTTAAAGATTTTATTTATTTATTTGACAGAGAGAGAATACAAGTGGGGAGGAGGGGGAGCGGGAGAAGGCTTCCCGCTGAGCAGGGAGCCCGATTTGGGGCTCGATCCCAGGACCCTGAGATCATGACCTGAGCCAAAGGCAGACTCGTAACTGACTGAGCCACCCAGGCACCCCCATACTATATGATTTTTTCATGAGACCAAACACATATAAAATTAATCAATGAGGAAGCGTTCTACATCCTGACTTCTAACTTCCTCTATTTCTATTTCTACACCTTTATCTCTACTCAATTTTATCAAACTGGACACATCCAAATCTGACATCTTGTTCTCTCTCCAATTATATAAGATCTAAAATTTTTATGTGAACTTTCTCTAACTACAGTCTGATATCACATCCTCATCATAAACCTGACTTTTGTCCTTTCTCCCTGTTTGAGAGAAACATCCTGTTTCCTTCACCCTCCTGACCCACCACCACCACCATCTCGCTAACTTTCAATCGTAAGAAAAGTTTCCTCAACACACATTCTCATCTTAAACTTCACAGAACCAGCTTTGACCTTTACCACACCACTGAAGTGGATACTGTCAAGGTCACCACTGACTTCCACACTATCAAAGCCCTCACTGTCTTCCCTGTTACCAAAACCATCTTTTCTGTTCTTATCTTATTCTTCACAGCAATCAGCAAATAAGTGATCACCTCCTCTTTCCTAAAACACTATTTTGTCTGGGCTTTTACATCTCCTTTTGTGAAGAGAGAAAATGCAAAAATGGGTCCTTCTCAGTCAGCCCTACTGGCCCTTCACCACTCAACCTCAGGGCTTGCCTGTCCACTCTTCATCNNTACTCTTTCCCTGAGTAATTTCATCCAAACCCATGGTACCATCTATCTGTGAGTAACTCCAGAATTTATATCTTAAGCCCTAACCTCTTCACTCAGCTCCAAATGTGTTAATCCAACTGCCCACTGTACACCGCCACTTGGATGTCCAATAAGCATCTCAAACAATATACCCAAAATTCATGCCGAGATTCCTCCTTTCCACAAACTTGCTCCTTCCCCACTCTCAGGAAATGGCAATTCTTTTTTTTTTTTTTTTAAGATTTTATTTATTTATTTGACAGAAAGAGAGACAGACAGGCAGTGAGAGACGGAACACAAGCATGGGGAGTGGGAGAGGAAGAAGCAGGCTCCCAGCGGAAGAGCCCGATGCGGGGCTCGATCCCAGAACGCCGGGATCACGCCCTGAGCCGAAGGCAGATGCCCAACGACTGAGCCATCCAGGCGCCCCAGGAAATGGCAGTTCCATTCCCAATTCTCAAGCAAAAAGCTTAGGAATTATTCTTGATTCTTCCTTTTCCCTAACACCTGACAATCCATCAGCAAGTCATCACCAGTACTGTGAATATAGTCCAAGTCTATTCTGTTTCCCTGTTTTCACAACCACCCTATTTCAAGCTAAGATTAAGTATAATAGTTTCCTAACAGTCTTCCTGCTTCCACACTTCCTTTATAATCTACTCATCATTTAACAATCAGAATGCATTTTTAATTTTTTTATTATTAATTTATTTTCTTACTTTTTTTGGGAGGAGAGGGGGCAAAGGAAGAGGGAGAGAGAACCATAAGCAGGCTCCACATCCAGTGCAGAGCCAGATGTGGGGCTCAATCTCACAACCCTGAGATCATGACCTGAGCTGCAATCAAGAGTCGGACGCTTAACTAACTGAGCCACCCAGGTGCCCCCAGAATGCATTTTTTAAACATGCAAATCAGGTCATGTTACTCCTTTGCTTTAGAACTCTCAATAGCTTCATATTGCACTAAGAAAACAAATTCTTTTCCAGATATTCAAAGACTAAACATGATCTGGCCCCTGGCCCTCCCGTCTGACCTCTCTTTGGCTCTCTAAACTCTATCCACAGTGGCCTTTTCTCTGTCATCAAACACATCCAACTCATTCCTTACAGTTTCTAGGGGTACCTGGGTGGATCAGTTGGTTAAGCGTCTGCCTTCGGCTCAGGCCAGGATCCTGGGGTCCTGGGATCGAGCCCCACATCGGGCTCCCTACTCAGTGGGGAACCTGCTTCTCCCTCTCCCTCTGCTGATGCATGCCTCTCTCTCCCTGTCAAATAAATAAATAAAATCTTTAAAAGAAAAAGTGTGCAGTAGCAGTTCCCTTTATCTAAAAAGCTTTGCAATAAAATCCTCACACATTTAGATTTTTCTTGCCACCCAAGCCTGAGTTTATCATCTCAATACAGTTCCCCGGAAGATATAAACTAAGTTATCTGACTCCCAAGACCACCCCATTATTTCTTTCATAACTCCTACTGCTATCAGTAAATATCTCAGTTACTTATTTACCTATTCCTATCTACCCTTTCTTCCTCTAAAAACATATTTCACATGTTTACATAATTATTTGTTTACCATGTCTCTGGTTCATTGCCTAAAATTTTTTGTTAATTTTGTTTTTACCTGCTTGGTCAATTTCTGCTTCAACTTCTAGCTTTAAGAACACATCTTCCAAAGTCGTCATTGAAACACCATAAGAAATTACACCCAAATTTGAATGAGTGTCTAGAGCAGAAAATAAACCTAAAAGAAAAAAAATGAAAGAATGTTGTGTAGTTAAGCACATCGTCATGAATTATTCTAAAATACTCTTTTAAAATGGGATAGGACTAAATTTACTCTGCTAGCACAGTAGTTCTCAAACACTTTGGACCACATTAACATTCCTAAAACTTGCTAAGGACCCCAAGGAATGTTTGTTTATAGAGATATATCTAGTGGATATTTATCGTATTTTAAATTAAACCTAAGAAATATTTTACAGACAGAATGACAGGCAGGGTACATTAAAGTTGGCCTATGTGGTTCATCCCAGTTAATTAAGGATTCTTCTTTTCCCTAGGAAAAAAATCAATTAAATTAATATAGAAAATCTCTGTCTAAATGAGATAAATAATATCCTTTTGGTTATTAAGAGATTCCCTAAACAGATAAGAAGACTGAGTATGAGTTCCTCATTATAAAGCAGAAAAATAATGCCACTATTAAAATAATTCAAGGGTTTACATATTATTATGTAATATGTAATATTACATATTATTATGTCCTTCATTATAGAATCATAAACTGGAAAAGAACTTCAGAACACATACAAACAACTGTAGGTGTATGTGTGTATAATTACACATTCCCAGGAGGCCTCTGAGCAAATGCAGCAATCTTTCTTGATAACAAAGCAAATACATTTACTTAAGTTAACATATTAGTTACAGTTTCCTGCATAGTGTTTCTAAAAAAACGGAAAGAAAAAAACCCAAGTTAGCTTATAGTTTCTGATTTTCAAAAGTAAAGCAGAAATGTAAAAGTAAAGTAAAGCCATCTGGGAACATGTAAATATTACACAGAAAAATATACAACAAAGTAAATCAAGAAAACCTATTTCCAATGCAAGATCCTGGTTCAACAATCAGGAAACTGAAAGTAATACCTGCAAATTTGTCCATGTCCTTAAAAGGCAAGCTATACACAAGTTGTTGGTCATTCTGTTGTAATAGGGTAGCTCCAGGTATATGTTGTTTAACCAGGGAAGAAAGAGATTCAGTGGCACAATATCTGTCTATGTACATGCTAGAGAAAACCAAAAGTCATATTTTTTTTAATAATTAATAAACAACCAAAAGTAAATTCTGAATGCTTGAAGTAAAGTTAGTTCCATAAAAATTGGCCAAAGCACATTATGGCAAATTCAAATATAGTAACAGTAGATCAAGAATACTCTAAAGAATAAAGTCAATCAAGAATGAATGATACCTTAGGCGGTAGCCAATCCCCCATTTACTTTTGAGAAAAATTGAAGAACCAACACATTTCAACATTCCTTGTGATATGACAGCTTTCCTATCTGCAAACAGAAATTTGCATTTCAATTTTTAAGTTAATAACAGCATTTGCATTTCAATTTTCTAAGTCAGTTGGCATTTATATTTTGGGAACTACCATATAAGACACTATCATTAAGTATCATTAAATACAACCTTATTAGAAAGAAACCAGATTATCACTTCCTGGTTTTTAAATGAGAACACTGAGGCAATGAGAAAACATACCATTCGACCATGTTTCACATAGCTATTAAGTAACAAAGCCAGACATTGTACCCACAAAGTTCCAACTCTGGAGTCTACTTTCCTAATACTGTTCCGAATATCTCAGACTCTTCCTAAAAGGCTCACCATTGCAAGCATGTTCACAATTTCCTTTATAATCAAATGTAAAACAAAAAACAAAAAACAACAACAAAAAAATGTCAGTTTGTTGGGTTTTCTAAATACTTTAAAAAAAAAAAAGATACTACTCACAAAATGAAACTACAATGTACATTGTGCTGAACACTTGCTTCCTTCTGGGAGAGTGGAATTTAGGTACATGGCAGTCAGAAGCTGCCTCTATGACCAGCACCCACTAAAAACCTTGGGCACAGAGTCTCTAATGAGCTTTCCTGGTAGACAACATTTCACATATGTCATTAACAACTCCTTGCTAGAGAAATTAAGCATATTCTGTGTGACACCACTGGGAGAGGATTTTTGGAAACTCATGTCTGGTTTCCTCCATGTCCCACATGCCTTTTCATTTTGCTGATTTTGCTTTGTACCCTTTCAGTCTTGTGGTAAGAACTCGTAAGTATAACTATATGCCGAGTCCTATTAGTTCTAGCAAATTACTGAATCTGAGATGGTCTGTAGGACTCCCAAACACAAAAATATGTCATTTTTTAAAAAGTTTAAAACACACAGCTGTGAAGATTACACAGCTTCTTTATTCCTCGGGATTTAATATCTCTTTGTCCATATCCTGTTTGACCCCATGACTTTATCCTTCAAAAATAAAATAAAAATCTCACCAGCAAGAATGTCAGCTTCATCCATGAAATGAGTACTAAACACTGTTACCCGATTAGATTTTCCATATTTCAGAAGATTCCAAACAATATGACGAGAACAGGGGTCCATTCCAGCTGTTGGTTCATCTAGCAATAGTATCTGTGTGAAAAAGAGCAGGGAATGGCAGAGAAACCTCAGAAAAACTAAAATACACAAAATTTATGCACATTGGGAAACCTTCCCATTTTAAATTATTATTCCAACAGGAAGTATATTAGATCTGAGTTTTTTATTCATATATGAGCTAGCATAATTTTTTTTAAATTATCCGTTTGGCAAGTGAATATTTTCCTTGTTTCAATTTTAAAAGACTAGTTATCGGTAACATATAAGACATAAGTGTATAACAATCAGATACATAAACTAAAAAACAAAATATTTATGGGGGTTGAGAGAAAGATAAATTAACTTAAAGCCAGAACCCAGAGTCATCCCAAGCTATAGCAGCAAGGAGAAATGTAGCAGGATGGCAAGGACCAAGAGGGCTCGGGCTGTAGCTTTCTAGCCCTATGCCAAGCACTGTAACAGATGGTTCTGTTTTATAGGACAAAGAGGAGCACAGAACAGACAAATACAAAATAAAATCAGCAGAACAGTGAAAAACTGAACTATTCCTTTGGTTTTGTTCTGTTTTTTAAATTTTATTATGAACTATTACAAACATATAGAAAACTAAAGAGAGAATTAGAACAATACTGTTAAAGCCACCAGTGAAATGCAACAAATGCCATTTTTTAGGCCATATTTCCTGCAGATGTTTTTTTAAAGAAATAAAACATTGCAAATATAACTGAAATCCATCCTTTCCATTCCCCTTCCCAGAAGTAACCACTATGGTATGTTTTATCTTTATGACTCGAGTTTCAAACCTTTCCATTATAATCACATCCATAATAATAAATAACGTTTTATGCATACTGAAACTTTACACAACGCATTATTGTATGTAAATACAAATTATATTTGTGTATTAATATTTATTTACCTTTGGATTCCCAAGAACAGCAATTCCTAAAGACAGTTTTCTTTTTTGACCACCACTTAACTTTTTAGCTTGATTATCTTTGATAGCCTGCATGTCTAAATCCAGTAAAACCTTCTGCACCTACGAAGTGAGAACAATGTTATTTTTTAAATTATATGATTTACATAATTATCAATATTAATTTTAAATGTCCCGATTTTAATATCAACTTAAAAAATATTCTTTTAGTACAGACTTTAATTTTGACATTTATTCATATATAATTTTGAAATAACAGATAAAAAGATTCCTAATTGAAAGGTCTGTTTTACTTTGGAGACTTCCTGGGTAGTGGTGAAGGGATCAGTTGGAAAGCTGTGTGTGTGTGTGTGTGTGTGTGTGTGTGTGTAGGAAAGGAGGCAGATGTGAAAGGAAAGGAAAGGAAGGAAGAAAAGAAAAACCTATATAGAGAGGCTAGTATCCTCCAGATGAAACAAGGACTATTTTATATGTACTAAAATATTTACTCTAAATTCCATCAAATTCTTTGTAATAAATTTGTTTACTGGCTCAGAACAGGTTTTTATTTAGATTTTCATGCATTTTTTTACAACAGTTATTACAAAAGATTAGTAATTTATAGGTAATAAAGTAAAATTTCTATATGAATGACATACTTCTTGTATTACATTATTGGCTGGTATTCCTTTGATTGAAGCCAAAATGGATAAGTTTTCTTCTACTGTCAAAACATCAAAGTGTATATCTAACTGTGGACAAATGCCAATCATTTTTCTTGCTTCAAACATTTCGTCTATTTCTGAGACTCTGTGTCCATATATAGATGCAAATCCTAAAAGCAAAATATATATTTAAATTTATACTAACTATATTAAGTAGTAAAAAGTATATATGCCTTAATGTACACCAATAATTTAGTTACTTGTATACAGTAAATATGTAAGGTATGAGTTAATATAAACTTGGAAGATACAACAAACCCTTATTTCCATACTATTGGTGATCTGCTTCCACCTTATTTCCAACCTCCTTTTCCTTCATTTTCAGGTAATATTACATAGTGAAAAGAGCAAGGAACCACACAGCTTAACACTAAATATAATTGTATACTGGTACATTATTTACACTTATATTCCATAGCATTTTCCTTCATTTCCAGGCATTATTCAGTAGTGGAAAGAAGAAACTAAAAATCTTCCCCTAACTAGATGTGTGGTCTTGAGAAAATCAATCTGAATTCCAGCTTTTCTCTTCTATAACCTAAATACAAATATATCCTACTTAATTTTAAGAACTATTAAATCAATGTGATAATGTATGGAGAATTGTAACAAAAATCATAAATTCCTATTAAAGATAAGATATTACCACTATTATTAAAAATGACACAATTAGGGATAAGCAACAAAACAAAACTAATTTTAAAAGTTAAGCTACATTTTAAGAAATGCAGATTTAATACATGGAAATTCAGCCTTTCTTAAAGTAAAATATTTATTGTACTGCCACTCTATTAGGTTATTGTGGAAATATGGAGCTGCCATATTAAATTCTCACCTACAGGGCAATCACATACAAAAATCATATGTTTAAGGTATTGCTCTTATAATTCTATTTTAGGAGATGGTGTTGCTATTTACCATTCTTTCCTTTTGAACTGTTATTGTATATTTAGAAATCTGTACCTACAATCTAAAATATCTATAGGTCTCATTTAATTTCCAATTAATTACTGATTTATCCTTCCTTGAAAATGAAAAATACACACAAATATCTGATAAAATAAGTAACAACATCAGATCCTTTTTACTTCATTAAACATGACTGAATCATTTTTATTTTCTATTGAAAAACAAATATGTATAATAAAAAAATAATAAAACACATTTATAGACACTGTGGTTGGTCTCAAATCATTGATCAATCTGTACATGTTTGGATAAATCCAGGATAAATAATAAATCATATATATTTATATAAATATAAATCAAAAATAAATAATTATTTAGCGGTACCTTGGTTAGTCACACTAATAAACCAAAGTAAGAGATTTTTTTTTTTACGTCCAAAAACTCTCACCATCAGAAGGTGGGCATAGTCCACAAAGAATATTCATCAATGTACTCTTTCCTGTTCCACTGTGGCCAAGTAATGCAGTAATCTGACCCTCATATATGTCAAATGACAAATCTAGTTCAGAAAAGAAGAAGACTCAAATGTGATTTTTATTTCTGTTGAGCTATGCAAAATAATACATAATACTTGAATACTTTTGAAATAAATCAGTAAGTTTAATGTTAGATTTAAAGTTAGCATATTTAACAGCATAGTACTTACAGGATAAAAATTCCTTGTTACAGTCAATGATATGGGCAACAAGAAATGTAATAAAAATAAACATTTTTTGTTATACTAACAGATTTCAAGAACATACAAAACATTGGGGAGGGTTTCTGTGAACCCACTTTTGGGACTTTTTAAGGTAATTAAAACAAATAAGGGACAAAAATTTGTTCCCAACGGTATTAACTAGGTTAAACACTGGCAAAAACCTAGAAATTAACCAAAAGCATGGGAATGGCTGAGCAAATGCTTGAGAAATTCAATTTAAATAAAAAGAACATGGGGCACCTGGGTGGCTCAGTTGGCTGGGCAGCTGACTCTTGATTTCATCTCAGGTCGTGAACTCGCGGTCATGAGATAGAGCCCCATGTTGCACTCTATACTCAGTGGGGAGCCTGCTTGAGATTCTCTTGCTCCCTCTGCCCCTTCCCCATTCTCACTTTCTCTCTCCTCTAAAAAAATAAATTAATAAATGAAACATAAAATGAAGAAATATCACTAGATGGATGTGTCAATGATTAAAGAAGGACAAAAGACAAGGATCTGAAAACCCAGCTTTGAATCACTGTAGACCCTGATTTGATGATGGTAACCTGGGATTCTGAGTTATCCCTAGAGCTTCAGGCCAGAAGCAAAAATAAATCCCCTCCAGAGGAAGATCACATCATCAGAGCATCAAATAATCTCTACAATTTTCATAGGCAATACACAGTACTCAGTCAAAAACAACCAGGAAGGAAATAGCAAGAGAAGATCAAAACCCAACAGAAAAGACAGGTGACAGAAACAGACCGAGAGAAGATTTAGATATTGACACCATAAGATTCTAGAACAACCATGCTATCATGCTCTCAAGAGAATGTTGGCAAAGAACTAAAAACCATATAAGAGAACCAAGTGGCAAAACAAAAACTGGAAAGGGTAAGTGAAAACTATTTCCATACACAGTTTAATCAGGTTAGGCTGAACTACAGAAAATTAGTAAATGACAAGAAACGTAAGAAAATATCTAGACTAAAGCACACAGACAAAACAATAAAAAATTCAGAAAAGAGAATAAAAGACAACTGGGATAAAATGAAAAGTCATAAACCTGTAATAATAAACCTAAAGGGAGAGAAAAGAGAAAATAGGACAGAAGCAATACTGGAAAAGAAATGGCTGAGAATATTTTTAAACAGAAGAAAGACATCAAGCCAGAGAGTCAAGAAGCACTTATATACCCAAAGTGGAATAAATGTAAAATAAACAAACACCACCAAGGCCAGTGGTAGTAAAACTGCTGAAAACCAAAAAAGATCTTTAAAAACAGCCAGGGTGAACTGGCTCTGCAGCCAAAACAACGGAAACAAGAAGACAACAGATTACATTTTAAAGTGCTGAAAAAGACTAACCGTCAAACTAAAAGTACATATTCAGAGAAATATCCTTCAAAACTGAAGGTGAAAGAAAGATATTTGCAAACAAAAATGGAGAGACTATATCATCAGTAGACCTGCATTAAAGGAAAAGAGCAAAAACATCTTTTTCATGCACAAGGAAAATTATTCTTAGAAGATCAGAAAAGCAGCAAGTAACAAAGATAAATAATGTGGTAAATATACAGGTAAGTATAAATGGAACAGTCTTTTAAAAACAATGCTAATAACAATATCTCCGGTTTAAAATGTACGTAGAATTAAAATACATGAAAACAACAGCATATAAGTTAGAATAGGGATAAGTAAGAATAAAAGTAAGGTCCCGACTTCCTTTTCTTGCTTTACTATTCTACAAATACTATAAATTAGTAAAACACTAATTTATAATTCAAGAATACATCTCATAATATCAAGAGTAATTTTTTAAAAAGGCATGTAAAACTAAGAAGCCAACGGGGGGAAAATAAGAAATGGCACAAAACAAACATACAAACAAAAAACTCAATTGCTTCCAGTTCAATGAGCCTATTGAAGGATGAGAGACCATATTGAAAAAAGGCAAATTATCCCACCTACAGTCCACTAGACAAACTAGCCTATTAGCCAATGATGTGCCCAGATCACCATCCAATCCCAGATAATCCACGGACTGGTTGAAGAACTCTCCAGGCAAACTGGAGATTCCTTAGCCACAGTAAAATAATGGTTGCCCTCTGCCATTGAGCATTAGGGTGGCTAAAGCTTAACGGTTAGAGCAGAGATAGATAAATGATTCCATACCGAGAAGCTAGGAAAAGTAGAACAAATTAAACCCAAAGAAAGTAGTAATACAGAAATAACAAGGAGAGTAACACAGCTCAATAAACTGCAAGCAAATATATGATAAAACTAACAAAGTCAGGGGCTCAGTCGTTTAATAGTCTGACTCTTGGTTTTGGTTCAGGTAATGATCTCAGGGTTGTGAGATCAAGCCCTGTGATGGGCTCTGCACTCAGTGCAGGGTCTGCTTGGATTCTCTCCCCCACTCCGCCCCGGCTCATGTTCTCTCTCTCTCTCTCTCTCTCACTCACTCTCTCTCTCTCAAATAAATAAATAAAATCTTAGGGAAAAAAAGAAAACCATCAAAGTTAAAAGTTCATTCCTTGAAAGATTAATAAAATTGATAAACCCACTATAAAGCAAATGAAAAAATAATCACAAATTACTAAATGAAGAGAGGGAACATCATTACAGACTCTACGGACATTAAAAAGGTAAGAAGAGATTACTATGAACAACCTGTAACTATCAATTTGGCAATTTAAATGAAATGGACAAATCCCTTGAAAATAACTCACCAAAACAAATACAGTGCTGAAAACTTATAAATTGATTCTAACATACTTCCACATAATTCTGTACATGAGAATACAAAGTGCCCAAAATACAATATTTAAAGTTATCAAGACTAACTGTAAAGCTACAATAGTTCAAAGAGTTAGAAGCAAGGACAGATAAATAGATCAGTGTAACAAGAGTTCAGAAGTTAAACCACAATTTATAATCACTTGATTTAAATTATTTTTAAGAGGGGGGTGGTGGGCAGAGGGAGAGAGAGAATCTTAAGCAGGCTCCATGCCCGGAGCAGAGTGTAACACAGGGCTCGATCTCACAACCCAGAGTCACTTGATTTAATTTTTAAAATAACACTATTGAGATATGGTTGACAATAAACTATACATATGTCAAATAATCTGCTAAGTTTGAATGTGTATATAACCATAAAACCATCACCACTATCAAGATAATGAACATATCCATCTCCACAAAAAGTGCTGTCTCCCGCTTTTGCCAGTTCTATCTAACTCCACCCATCTCCAGGTAACCACTGATCTGCTTTTTTTCACTAAAGATTAGCTCTGCCTCTTCCATAATTTTATACAAATGTAATCATATGCTATTACTATTTTATTTCTGGCTTCTTTCACTTAACAGAATTACTTTGAGATTCACCCATGTTGTAGCATGTATTAAGAATTCATTCCTTTTTTTTGCTGAATAGCATTCCATGGTATGGGTATACCACAGTTGGTTTGTGTATTCACCTACTGATAGGCATTTAGGTCGTTCCCAGTTTTTGTCTAACAAATAAGGTTACGATGAATATTCATGTGTAAGTCTTTCTATAAAATTATGCTCTTGGCCAAATACCTAGAGGTAAAATGGCTAGATCACATTATAGGTGTATATTTAACTTTTTTCAAAAGCTGGCAAGCTGTTTTCCAAAGTAGTTGTGCCACCTCACGTTGCCTCCAGCAGTGTATGAGTTCTAGCTGTACATCTTCACCAACACTTGGTATGATCAGCCTTTTCAATTTTAATCATTCTACAGTGCTGTGTGGGGACAGATGGTAGCTACACTTGTGGTAAGCACAGCGTAACATATAGAAAATAATAATTTTAATCATTCTACTAAATACGTAGTGATATGGTTTTAATTTGCATTTCCCTAATAAGGAATAATGTTGGACATCTTCTCATGTGCTTATTTGCTATCCTTATGTCTTCTTTGGCAAAGAGTCTATTCAAATATTCTACCCATTAATTGGATTGCTTCTTATTACTGAGTTTTGAGAAATCTTTATTCTGGATCAAAGTCCTTGATCAGATACATGATTTACAACTATTTCTCCCAAGTCTGTACTTTGTCTTTTCATTTCCCTTAACGGGGTCTTACAGAGAATGGAAGTCTTTTTAATTTTTATAGTCCAACTTATCAATTAGTTATTTTATGGTTTGTGCTTCCGGTGCTGTATCTGAGAAATTTTCTTGAACCCAAGGTTTCAAAGCATTTCTCCTATGTTTTGCTCTTTTTGAAGTTTTACACTTTTAGGTTTTACATTTAGCTATATGACCCATTTTTCAGTTAGTTTTTGTATATGGTGCTGAGGACAAACCAACACTCACTTTACCTAATTGTTTCAAGAGCATTTGTTTAAAAGTCCATCTTTTCTCTACGAAGTTATCTTTGTACCTCTGTTGAAAATCAGCTATCCATATATATATGGGCCTATTTCTGTGCTCTCTGTTCTGTTTCACTGATCTATTTTTCTGTCGTTTTTATACCAAAATTACACTGCCTTGATAAGTGGAACATTTATATGAAGTCTTGAAAAAGGTAATACTAGTTCTCCAACTCTGTTCTTTTTCAAAGGGGTTTTGAGTATTCTAGGTCATTTGCATTTTCATGTAAATTTTAGAGTCAGTTTGTCAAGATCTTCAAAAAAAAGAGTCTAACAGGATTTTTAATTGCTTGGTTTACTTACTTCTCAAAGCCTCCACATTTTCACCTTTCCTTCTGTATGTCTTCTGAATACCACTGATTCTGAAAAACACCATTTTCTACTTAAGTATTTAAACTAAATTATAAGGATGTGTGTTTCCATGCATAATATTTTTATCAAAGCTGTCATATTTAATGGGAAAAATAATAAAGTACCTTTCTACTAAAACAATAAACCTAAGAGAGCTGACAATAATTATAGAATTATTTTAAAGAAACCACAGAAGTATATAGTACTCCTCTCCATTTTAAGTGTCATTCATTCATTTTTCATAACAAGCCAACTTCTAAAATACAGCATTTGGCCCAAGCAATTTATAGATTCTTTTCGTCTTTGATACTTTCCTATTTATAATTTATCAAATACTTGTTACATCGGTTAAGGGAGATTAAAAATCAAATGCTATAAGTCACATCAGCACACATTTCAAACTATTTATAAATGTGAAGTGGTTCTCTCATTCCACTTTAAATGTCTTAACATTTTAAAGAATTAATGGTTTCATTAACCAGTTTAAAATTTGCCCTTGTGAAGGCAGACCATTAGCCCACTTATTACATCCTAAGTATTTGCCTCTCTCTTGCTTTTATATATTTCTCTTAAATTTGAAAAACACTTTACTTTTTCTTCCATTTTTCTTTTATTTCTTTTCTCTTTCTTTTTCCTGTTATTTTTTAAATTTAGTTTTGAGTGATCTAGCAAGCCACAGTAGTGAATTTCTTTGGTTAATGGAAATTAAACTGATAACTTTAATTATCTCCCAATACCCAAAGGTCTATGAAATTAACAAAGGATAATACAGACAACGTAGCCTGAATAAAATTATAAAGTTAATATTTATTCTGTTTCAATCTACATAATGGAGCAAATTTTAAAACAGCTTAACTGTAAAATAATAGGTGTTACGACTTAAAAAATTTCCATTGAAACATAAAATTTCAAACCTAGCACCTTATTCTAAATGGTTACAAAGAAAATAAGAACTTAAAAGAAGTAGCCCATATTAATACTGTGTTTTAAAAATCATGAGATGTGTGCCAAATCTCTTAAGATATAATACTTATATACATTTTAAAAAAAACATTATTTAAATGTAGCAGGTTCCATCAATACTTCTTATACCTAAATTGCCAAAGATTAAATGGTACCTTATGGCTTCTTTTCCCATAAATTCTGAAGAAACAGGCTCAACAATTTCACTAAAACTAATATTCCCATTAACATTGCCCTCTGATAACTCCTTATAATTTCTTTTGCTCTTTGACCAATATGATGGCTTTAGAAAATATAAAGATGATCTCCGTAAGCCAAATTCCCCTGAAAAATAAAAAAAACTTAATTATCGTAACAAATTATTTCTAAACACTATGTTTTAAATCATAAAAGCAGTACATGAAACTTGTGACCTAGATCTAAAATTTACATAAAAAGTATTAAATTGGCATTGTGTGAAAAATATGTTTTATGACAAATAATTTTAGTCCATAAACAGTTTGAGATACTTAGAGCGCATGACGGTATGAAGGTGAGTGAAACGCATTTTCCATTCTAAGGTAACTTATATCTTTATCGGTACACATACATAACAAGCAGCTAGAACACAATGTAGAACATGAAGCATGTCATGCATGGTGCTAATAAGAGTTCAAAAGAGGAAAAGTTTATACCTAGACAGGGAATATATCCTGAAGGCTTAAATGAGTCTCATCTTAGAGAGTCTTTGAAAACAGCTAGTATTTAATACTTAGAAAAGTGGATACAGTTCATGGAGAAGACTTTTTAAAATCAGGAGAGTAACACAGCAACAGGACAGGAATAGAAGACTTAGACACAGTAGACAGTGCTGGTTGCTCACACAGTATATATCCATTTTCACCTCCTTCCTCCCAAAAACAGACCCTTCCCATTTTTTTAAATATCCACTCCTCTTCTAGAGGCCCACATCTGATCTGATCACAACTACAGAGATCCTAACTGATCTACTCAGTATGTGGCATTCTCTGGACTGTTACTGCTCCAGCTGTAAGCATGTAAACAATCAGACAAAAGCAAAGATTTTAGGTGGGGCAAAGATTCACCCTCCCTCTTCCCCTGGACATGAAGAAAGAAGCATATATAACTACAACCCATGAAGAGAGCAAACCTGCCAGACTCAAGACACAGGTGGCCAAAGCATGGAGAAAGTGGATCCCTGATGACACAGTTGAGCAAGTCAACCAATTGGGATTCTAGCCTATCTCTGGACTTCATTTTAAGTAAAACAATCAATTTCCTTCTTGTTTAAGCCAATTAAAATGGTTTTCTGTTAAGAATAACTAAAAACAATCTGATCTACTGGAGCTGTATTTAAATAGGTAAACAGGATTAATACAGAATACAATACGGAGGGAGAGAGTGAAAAGAAGGGATTAAATATATAAAAGTATTGTGAAGGACATTAATACATAAGGAGTTTCTATTTAATGCACTAGGATATGCCCAGCAAGATGATTTCTGAGCAGGTGAATAACTTGATTAAAGGGAATGGTGAAGTTTTAGATAGACTGAAGGCAAGTAATGAGATGAGAGGCATTACAATGGTATAGACTAGTACTGCCCAACCTAATCCCTGCAGTGATGGAAATGTCCTCTATCTGTACTGTGCAATATGGTAACAGCCACACGTGGCTACTGAGCAGTCAGAAGGTGACTTGCGCTACTGAGGAAATGGACTGTTAATTTAATTAATTCTAACTAATTTAAATTTTAAAAGCCACTTGTGTCTAGTAGTTACCATGTAAGCGCAGGTCTGAACACAGACAAAAGTATAATGAGAAACTCAAAGGAAAGTCAAGGGAGTGCTAGATATTTTAATAATATTTTGAATCTACAGGAGTTGGCTAGAGATGCACAATAGATAAGGGAAATGGTAGGAGTTATAAGATGACTTCATAGTTTTGTACCTTAGAGGGTAAAAGCAAAATACTTTAGCCAAGAAAGACTGACACAGGGAAGGAGAGAGATAAATTCAGTTAGAGACGTAATGTTTTCAAAGCAAACTGCTCTCTTTTTAACAGACTCTCCTTATGTTCACTAGTGGTTAAGACACAGGTACAAAATATACTTATTTAAAATTAAGTTAAAAGCTTGGACAACAAATATGACTTAGGGTACTCTGGCTAGAAAAAAAAATTTTAAGTTGACTCTGTGTGAGCAAATAAACTAAGAATCTTTAAAGTAAAATCCAATAACTACCTGCATACCTGGAATGACTTGATCAAGATAGACAGCCAAGAGGACATAGAATATACTATTAAGTGCTAGCATGACAACAGTAATAATTAGAGGATATGGGCCTTCAGTCAAATTAGAAAATAAAGCACCTTCATTAAAATCTTCTAAGTGCATGACCTGAAAAATAGAAACACCAACTTTATTATATGAAAATGATAAAAATAACTAAAAGCTAACACTAGAGTCACTCATTATATCCAGACTGGTGGTAACCAAACTGGGCGTTTTAACAGATTAAACAATCTACCAACTTAGTAGTATGAATTTACAAAGAAAACAACAGAAGCCTTACCAAAATATAAGTTTATCACAACAATCCATTTCAATCCTTTTTACTGTTATGTTTCTAAAAGTAGTATATATCCACTCCTGGGGCTTTTTATTCTAACGCGAGGAGTATCAAATGAAATAATAATAAAGTATGCTATTAATACTAACTGATGCAAACAAATGGTCCACATGGAAGTCAAACAAATTAAGTATTAGAGGATAAAATTATGATCATCCTTTCAATGCTGAAAAGGGAGAAGGTATTCTGAATAATTAACACAACTATTACACTGTACATAGTACATATACGTAAGAGAGCAAAAAGAAATATACTAGAGGCTGATGCCTCATTTAGGTCGCAAATCTGCCATTAGGTGAATAAACCTTAATCACACCACTCTAGATCTCACTCTCCTCATCCGTGAAATGAAGACGGGTTAAATAAACACTGAAAGTCCTTCTCACAACCAACAAAACATATGAATCTATAATTCTACTTCTCTAAGTGAAGGAGAACTCAGTGGACCCTTAAAATGTGTAAACAACAGTTCTTAGGTCCAACGTAATTAAAACTTGTTTAACTCAATGCTCATAAACAATCTATCTTAGATCTCACAAATCAGAATATTCTATCTAGTCAACATGAATCATCTCTTACATTAGTAATTACATTTTTTCTTTATACATTAACCAAATTTATGTTCTATTATATAAAGCAGTTTCTCTTAAGAATTTTTCCCTTAGAACCTGACTGCCCCTATAAAGATTAATAAAAATCAAATAAAAACTTTAAAAATAAATAAATATAAATATTATTTAGATGAATGACAATCTCAAGAACCCTAATAAAATAAACCCAATAAAATCCACCAGGTCCACTTATTTCACTAAGACAGTTATGAAAATTTCTTTTACTCCACACACAATTTTCTGCCAGGTACACATCCAAGATAAATTTACCAAAGTAGCAATGTAACCAGGCCATAGAGCAATCCAGATTACCTGATGCTTAAAACAACAACTTCTAACAAACTGAGTTATTGCAGTGAAACAGATTACTGAGACATACTAATGCACAGAGTAGAAAACTTGTAAACAGATCATATAAAGGAAAAACTTAGAAACGGAGAAAATGTAAATAAAACCCAGATAAAATGTACTCCAGTATTCAAACAGCATTCCTTTCTCATGTGGACATTTTAAAATAATTTCTTTGCAAATCCAAGGTAGTATGTATTGTAGTATAACAGCCCTCACAGAACTGAAGAGAAAAAATTTTTAGTGAAAGCAAGATAAATATATCACCTACCTGTGCAATACCAATCAAAAAAGTACACTGACAGAAAGGACTGAAAAGCCACACTAATGATTTGGGAAAACTTTCCATGAAGACTATCAAAAGGCCAACAAATCCAAAAGCCACAGTGACTAAAAATTCAACTATTCCCACATGTTTTGATTTTTTAAAAAGAGGTGTCAGCATTAAAGCAAAAAATATCTGTAAAATATAAATATTAAGGTTAATGCATTGTTTATATACACTGGTATGAAAATAAAATTAATTTTACTTGTGAAATAATAAGTTATTTTCATTGGAAATTACATTCATTGAAATACTTTCTAAATGCAATCAATGGTATTTTATTTTCAGGTAAAGTCATGATAAATACATAACAAAATTTAAGATGACAAACATTAAAAACTACAATTTATCTATAGGAAAACATGATTACCTCTACACTATAGAAACCATAAGCAGTCACATGTTTCTGCAGTTAGATGTATACATATGTGAACAAAACAATAAACCAACCAGCTTTTAAGCAGAGACCGTATCTTTTAAACTCGATAGGTTAATAAGATACAAAATCAGGTAATTGTATATAGAAGTCTGAGTTGTTTGTAAGTTATCATGTTAAAGAGCAAGGATGATCATCAAAAAATTTAACCGGTATAGCACAGGCATATAAGCCAATCAAAATGGAAACTGGAACCACTGGAAACAAAGGCTGCATTCAGCCAATACACTAAATGAATATCAACACTGCCAAGAACTATATTTAGAAAGGCATATCCTTATAAATCATCATCCTTTCACATAAATTAAATTGAAATAGTCAGGATTTCATAAAAACAAAGGGTTTGAAAAAAGTCTGGTATTAGACAACCTTAGTTATACACATAATTTGATCATATGAAGATAGTAAAAGATAGACTCAGAAATTGTATGTGAAAGACATATGAAAACAAGTTAAATTTGAGACTATTTTGTACCTTTCCTAAAAATATGGAGGTACAATGATGCTATATACAATTCATTTATCAGTAACCTAGTAACAAATCAACTGTTAAGTTAACCAAAGAATAATACTTTGCTATATTAATCAATTACTGTGACAGTTCTTTATTCCCACTTCAAGTTAAAATACTCACAGAAGATAACCCGTACAGGAAAAAAAGTAGAAATATCACAACGCAGCTACTTTGAGGGAATAACGAAGAAGCTGTTGCAATGACTGCCATAAGAAGGGACATAAGAAAAATCAAACTTGTATACAGAAGAACCCAGGAAAGCCTAAAACGAGAATACAAACATGGTTAAATGCACAGGCTTTAACAGTTGAAAAATCATTTCAAACAAAACTTCAGCTTTATTTTAGCAATTTTATTCTTAAAATTAAGTTTATTCTTTCCTGTGTATGCTCATTTACTGAAAATTAATGCTCTTATAACTAATTAAAAATACATTAGTTAAGTTAAAGGTAAAAGTATAATCTGACATAGAGATAAAACAGTGATTATCTTTTTAAGAGTCAAAAAAACTTTACAAATTAATAACAATTCATGACTAATTTAAATCTAATATTCTCAAAAGTTCAATAATGTGCAACATTTCCGATTTTCTTAAAATACAAAAGAGTTTAATGACAGTTTTCTTATGGCCTGGGCTATAATTAAACTCCTGACAACATTTGGTACTTTAAAACAACACTAATCAACTAATTAACACAGTCACTAATCAACAACATACTACATTTATACAATGTAAGATCAAGATCAACAATGGACTCACTATATTTATTCAAAATGTTTTCCCAAATCAGAGTTCAATGGAATTGCTACAGTACTTAGGTTTGTTTGTTTGTTTAATGTAAGCAGATCATGATTTAATGTGTGCTACCATAAAAGCACTGAAATAGGACAAAAAGATACCTCCATTACCAAAACTAACTCCATCATTTAGAGAGGCAAAACTGAGGCACTAAGAAATTGATTTGCCTAAATGTTTCCAACTACCGCTTCCTCACAAAGCACTTTAATAATTTAACACATCTTAAAAACCAATCACTACTCAAATGACAGGAGAAAAAAAACATGCAAAGAAAATATGTTATACACAATGACCCCATTATGTGAAGTGTCATTATTAAAGTGTTATCATTAACTGCTGCATTGGGCTAAATGGAATATAATTTTGTAAAATGGACTATAACACCAACTCACATGCACAGTATTAACTTCTCCCCCAAAGTGAGGTCAAAATAAATTTTCCTACTACACAGTGGGAAAAGTAAGGAAAACTCACTCAGAATTATTTATAAAAATGCATGCCTCTATAAAATCATTATATAAAAATGCTGACACATGAAAGCTCACTTGTGAAAACATTTTTCAAATTTGTTTCTCTATAAGTTATTTTGTCTATTTCCATCTTAACTCACACAAATAATTTTTTCCCCAGGGGGAAAACCCATATATCACATATGCAAACTTCAATCATTTTAATTAAATTTTTAATAACATGCATAAGTTATGTTATGGGGGAAGACTATAACACGTAATTTCTAACTTTCCAATACCTCATATGTTCTATACACTGAAATACATAGAACACACCTCATCAATTAAGACAAAATGTGAAATAAAATTTAAACATGTAATATCAACATCAGTTTTCCAAATCCCACTTCCCTTATGGTAAAAAAAATAGCCAATATATTGCTAAGCTTATTGCCTAGTCTCATATTTTAAGACAAAAGTAATCACTGTAAGTAAAAGGATCAGCACCTCCTCAAATTGAGCGAACTACAAAATTACAACACTGAAGATCTTGACACTTAATTATTAATCATACTAAATAATAAACTTATAATAACATACCAAAAGGCAGTGTCATGAAGTCCCATTATCTTTAAAAACTCCTTTAACTTTTTCTCTTTTTCTGCTACAATATGAATTGCCAAAAAGTATCCAAAAGGTGAAAATGCTATAACTAGGTATATTAAAATTACTCCTCGGGGAAAGGTATCTATCTCAACCACAGCAGTTTCTCCCATAATGACAGCTTTAGTTGACTCCAGTTCCTTCCAAAAGGAAACATTGGTCTTCAGCTAGAATTGGAAAATACAATCCATGAATTTAATTCTGATAGTGGCCCCCAATAAAATGACAATTACACCCCCAAATTTAGTATGAACCTATTACAAATATAATCCTCAAAACCACATCTGAAATAAAGTGACTGACCCCAATATCATGATATAGCATATATTACTGCTTTATTCATTCTGGTAGCATACCATAAAGTCTATAGTTGAAAAGGCTATAAATTTTGATGAAATAACTTGTCGAAGAAAATAAAATTGAACAATTATCATCTTAAGCAGACAATTATATACATCTTAACAAAAATATGCATTTATAAAATTGAGGAATTAAGGAATGATTATTAGTACCATGAAAGACTCTCTTTAAAAAAATCTTTTAAATAGTATGTCCTATTGTTTTAAATCTATATATGCAGCATGTATAGACAGAATAATGAAACTTTATGCCATATGATACTTCTATCTTGTCTAAAATAAGATTTGTTCTGCCGATCCATCCAGTGTGGTCTGGGCTGTGGATGGCTAAGGTCTTTGGCTAAAACACAAATAAGTAGTGTAACATTCTCAAAGTGATATAGATCCTATATTTCACTGTCTTTACCTTAAACTTCTATATTATTGAATTTGGGTAATATTAATATATTTATACCATCTTGTAAGAGTTTATAAGACAACCCTACACCTATCATTTGGTTCTTACAACAACCCTGTCAAGTAAAGCATTATAATTGTAGTTATTTTACTACATAGCAGTCTAATGACTAACAGAGATAGGTCTCCTATTCAAGATCTCCTATTCTTTTCTACTAAAATGTGAGACACTCAATAAGGTCTAAACATGTCTTTAGATTATAACTGTAATAGTTATATACAACCCTAGTGTCAGTACTGTATTAAAACACAAACTTGGGAGCCAAAAAGCCAAAGTTTGCATTAGCTTTGCCACTAATTAACTGAATTTTGGAAAGTCACTTAATCTCCCTGTGCTTCAATTTCATATGTAAAATAGAGACAGTAATAGCACAAATCTCATATGGTTGCTACAGATTAAATGAATTCATATTAGTATATCACTTAGAAGCAATGCTTGGCAGGCACCTGGGTGGTTCAGTCAGTTAAGCGTCTGCCTTCAACTCGGGTCATGATCCCATGAGCCCATCGTCGGGCTCCCTGCTCCACAGGGAGCCTGCTTCTCCCTCTGCCCCTCTGCCCCCCTGCCCCCCTGCCCCGTCTCATGAATAAATAAAATCTTTAAAAAAAAAAACGATCCGTAGCAAATAAGTGATAAATATTTGTTACATAAAAAATGAAATCTACTATTATGATTAGAATAAAAATACTGACTTTCTTTAAACTAACTTATTTTTATTCAAGGGGAAAAGTCTGTAACTATACATCTTTCAAAAATATTACCTATGGTCAACACAGATACAATATAGATATATGGAATGCTAAGTTCACATGCTTAGAAACCATCAAATAAAAGTGGGGTCTGAAAGATATTAAATCAGAAAACATGACTTCTTCCTTATCTTTCCTCTTAAAGGAGGTGTAACATGTATTCTGTACATTTGAAAGTACACAAACCAAATCCTAACTGTAAAGATTTAGGGCATATTGTTAAAATATGGTTTGGCTTTCTCTCTCTCTCTCTCAAATAAATAAATAAATTTTTTTTTAAATATAGGGTTTGGCTTTATTATTCTTCCTTCATCATAGTTACCTCTATAATGGCAGCATCTATGGATGCTTGTAAAACTGTGAACCCTGAGGTCCAGTACTGAGCAGCCTCACATGATGTTGAACAGCCAGCTATGGGGACAAAATGTGAGACGTAAGTATTTGCACAACATGTAAGTGCTTTCTTTTAAAGATAACCTATGGAGGGTTACTAAAGCAATATAATTAATCAATCTCCGTAGAACCGAAGAAAATAAGCAATTGCCCTTTGAAGGCAGAGAACAGCACACTCCTGATTATTTATTTGAAATTTTTGAAATAAGAGTTACATAGAAATAAATTAACTGTAAACATGGTTATTTAAAATAAGTCACTTTTCTGTTTCAAGGTAAGTCATTCTATAGTGATGTAATCAGATTCAAAGCACTTCCAGATGCCAGGACACGTCCAGGTTAAAAAGACAGGAAAAAAAATTTTTTTTTTCTAAGGGCCTTTTGGAATTAAGTCACAACTTCAGTATTCAGCATGAGGGACTTTAACACTGCTCAGTAAATGTTTGTGGTTGATAGAATCTCTTCAGAGGTTTAAGCACTGAAGGCTGTTTTCCATGATATAAACATAAACAAGGTCTTGGTCCAAGACCTTGAAATTTTAGATATGTAGCACACCACATGTGAAAAACAATTACATGGAGAAAAAAATACCAATTCAGAAAGTCATATAATTCAAGATAAAATTTTGTTTTGTTATTGTCATTAAAATAATATAAATGTATTAAAATTAAAATGGATGTTATATAAATTATATTTCATATTACATGTAGATGTAGACAGATATTTGTTTATATATATTTATGCTACACTTGAAGTTTTCTTCTCTGAACAATTAAGTACAATTGAAAATGCCAATGTTGGACCCCATCAAATTTTGCATATGAACCAAAAGCAGCAAAGACATGCATTTATTTGATTTAGAAGATTACTTATAGCTATTTACCTCTTGAATCCATATAAATAGAAGATACTGGAATCATATCAGGAAAAAAACGGAGTTCGTAGGACATGAAGTCTTTGAAAACCACACCCACAAAGTTGTTGGGCTTAGAAAGACTGGATACTAACAATTCTTTTTCATTTGCATATTCTTCAGTAATTATGACTGTAAAATATTGTAGCAATAAAGTTAAGTCACAAATTAAAAGCTTATTACCAAACAATAGACCAAATTTAACATATTTGATGAATATAGTATTTTATAAGCACTTCTGTTTTATTCTCTTTCAAGAAAATAGAGCCATTCTAAAAATATACATGATAATGAATAATAGTACAATTTCAGACACTATTTCTCAGCTGTCATCTACGTACATAAATTATGCATCTGTGTAACACATAAGTTACTAATATGATGAAGTTTAGCACATACTTTATTATGCAGTTTATGCAGTTCATTGATCTATTTCAAAGTAAAGCATACAAATAGCTCCTTGATAAGCGAATAGATATTTTATTTTCAAATATTTCTTCTGAAGAAGAAAATTCCATTATCCTCAGAAACCAAATATGTACTCTGGTAACTAAGACACAACTCTTCTTTGAATAAAAATTGCCAGTTCAACCCCATATTGCTTGTTCCTTTCCTAGAAGATATATGGAGAAAACAATCTCTACTGAGATTCCTCTCACATCAGCTAATCCCAATTTTTTAACATTTTCTTAGAGTTTTATTTACAAGCAAGTAGTCTTCACTACAGAAGCTTCAGATCATGTGGTGAAATGGAAGAACATAGGATTATGTGCTTAACTGTGTTACTTATTAGCTGTGTGAGCAGAGAGAAGCAATTTAATTCTCCAAACTTCAGTATCCTCATCCTTGATACCTAGCTGATCACACTGGTTGTTAAGATCAAATGCAATTTCAAACATAAAAATGCTCTGTAAATTATAAAGTACTACTTCAGTGTTAATTGTCATGATTTTTCTGGACCTTTAAGTGGACACAGATTGATCTGAATAAAGAGAGGGTTAGTTCAACATCTTACCAGTCATGTTACCATATATGGATGCATGTCCCACTTTCAGACAGTTCTGTTGTTACAAAGACAGAACTTTAAAAAAAAAATCTATATATATTTCTACTATTTTAGCCTCTAAGTTAATACGTACTGACTTGGATATCTTTGGTGTATATGCTTTCCTCTAACTCAGAATTACCAAAGAATTTTGTTCTCAACGTTTCTGATCAGTTTTTCGAGCTGGCTTGCTAAATGCTTATCCATGCTACTTATGCTTCAGTAAACCAACAAACATATACTAATAAGATATTAAACAGTAATAAGTAAGAAAGAAACCAACAGGGAAAAAGTTATCTGGTTCCTGATTGTATAAGCATTATCTATTCATTCAGTGATGCATTATCCAAAACTATGATGGTACATACTAGAAGTTAATTAAAAACTATCTGATATAAGACAATATGTTAATCTGTTATTTTCAACAATTTAGCATTTCATTAAATTAATCATCATAGTATAAATTGTCACTTTCTCTAGTTCTTGTCTTGGGTTCTCTCACAGCCACCTTAGGCTCATTAGTACCACATCACTCACACTCTTTTCCAGACTATTTCTTGTGAGAAGTACAAACTGAGAGAAATAGACTTAGGTACTTAGCCACAGTCATAGTCTCCAAATATGCACCACTTCTGTTTACACCATATACCTCCATAAATAGGCAAGACAGTCTGAAATGATTACTGCTTTGTAATCTTTATACCTCTAGATTATATGAGTCAGAATCAAAATGAAATATGCCTTCAAATCTTTTATTCTGTACAAATGTGCTTATTTTATAAACGGTCTCAGAATTAAATATAAAATATCAGGACCTATAAAACATGCTTCAGCAGGATTGAATGATTTTAACAATTTTTATTAAACTATTTTTGGCAAAGGGACATATCTTTAAAGTGTTAAGAATGTAATTTACTCAATAAAGCAAGCAGAAAAATATTGTTATAGATAGAATCCATATATAAGCTCACAATACCCTCAGGAAGATGGTCAGTAGAAACTTTTTGCATGATGTTTCTTGTAATATTAGTCACTGGAGTATATCCCAGAATTAGGTTAGAGAGAATAGATTTGTCCATAGGGTTAAGTTCTATGTCAGGCACTTCTTCGTATTTCTTATTTGGATGCATCATACTAATTAATATTAACCAAAATAAAAAAAATAGTGGAAAAAGAATTTCCTATAACAAAGGAGACAAACAAGATGGTTACAAAGTATACCAATGGCAGCAAATATCATCAAGATTTCTATGCAAACAATGTAATACTAAGGAAAAAACATGAGGAATTTGGGTCTCCTTTCTTAAGCACAAAAAGTAAAAGCAGTTCTATCCTGAAAAAAATATTGTGTTGAGCATCTCACCTAACTCAACAGGAATATTAGACAATTTTTCCTTTACATTCAGTTTCACTGAAATGCTTTAAAATTCAAGTCACATAATAAATGAAATGACATAAACACTAATATTTAAAGATCTTAGATTACTAAATGTAAAATATAATAAATTTACTTCCATATAACATTATTTAAATTAACTTACCAAACAGCCCTCATAGGGCTCACCATAAAAATTACTTTATTCAAATCTGATTTAAAACTCATGCCTTAATTATACCTAAATGTCTACTATTAAAACCATACTCTGTTAAATTGAATAGGGATAAACTATTGTTTTACCTTGCAGTTAATTGTTATGCTGGCTTCAGAAAAGGAACAATATACTGGTTAGCCAGAGTTATTACTTTCTTTTATCTTTTAAAGTAATGTATATTTGTTGAGAACAAATATGTGACAAAATTTTAGTAATCTTGGGTAATTCAATCCAGAACCCAAAAGATGGGAAGTCATGGGGAATAAACTGTGGAAAAATATTCCAAAGTTTTTTGTGGAATTTTTTTAATTTCATGAAACCTGGGACATACATGTCTAAAAATTCAAACTTACACAATGATATCAGAAATTAACTAAATTTATGAATCGTTATTAAAATGTTTAACATTCAGAAAGCATTAGGTAATTTAGGTACTTTTGTGTGCTGACACAAGTTTTTACTTCCCAAGCACATTAGAGAGACCTAATGACATAAAATTATAATAAAAATGTATCCAGAAAAATAAATCCTCTCTTAAAGATGGAATATGTCAGTGCAAAAACTGCAAGAAGGCATAAGAAAGTCATTTAACTTACCTGAACACTACTTTTTTTAGTCCTGCATTTGATTAGGTAATTCTTCAGTAGGAGTGTTCTGGTCTGTCTCCAAACTCCCACCTCCCTAATTGCAGTAGCCATGTTTTCTGGATCAGTCTGTTAAAAGAGAACATGAAAAAAACTGGAACCACATAATCAAGCACATGCCATTTAATAGCAAAAACAAACGGATAGATGTTTCAGTCTCAGGTTAGATGGAATTAAGCATACTACAAGCTGTCTCTCCTATCTGGACAGAAAGCATGAAACAGCAATTTGAAGACCCTGAAAAGTACATAGCAG
Source organism: Ursus maritimus (assembly GCF_017311325.1). Lineage (NCBI taxonomy): Eukaryota > Metazoa > Chordata > Mammalia > Carnivora > Ursidae > Ursus > Ursus maritimus. Next base: position 10,981,878 of record NW_024424897.1, on the reverse strand, counting down.
CACGTGAAACAAGAAGGAACCAGAATTCAGAATCCCCACAACCAACAGTCAGTTCACCACTTTTTCTCTTTTCATATCCCCCAAACTGAAATGCACTGGAAGTAGGCACTGGGGCAGAAAAACCAAGGTCCTAAAGCTCTCTAGTTCTGGCTTGACAACTCGGAAAGGAATGTCTTTTGCTCAGGGAGAATGCAAAAATACCCAATCTTTTTTTCTTTTCTACATTCTCCTTTGCCCCCATCTCCAAGCAATTACCTGATAACAGTGTCAGACTGCAGTAATGAAAGGTTAATGCAGCCCCAACTCTGAGGCAGGGAAACCTTTCTCTCCAGTAAGTGGAGCTATAGCTCCAAAAAGGTGGAGCCAGATCCCAAGGCGTTCTCATTCTCTGCCACTGGGCCCTGGATGTGGTGGATGCAGTTGCACAAGTGTGTGCCCCAATGGGGCAAATAAACCCTAGCATTCTGGCTGTAGGATGGAAATGAGAAGCCATAGGGAATCTGAAAGTAGAAGGGAGAACAAATATGAAGGAGAGCTCTGGAAACCAGCATGATAAAGTTGTTTATTAACTTCTGGACTAACTCCCAAGCTGGGCACACACGGATCTGTGTACCCAAGACCTGAGGAACTGAACTAAAAGACAGACTACTGCCCAGATCCAGACTGATCATCAGGTGGCCTACACAGGACAGATTCAAACGATACTACAAGGGCTTTTGAAAACTAAACTGAAATTAGAACCACAGCTCAAAGAATGCACACATGAAACCTGTGACCTGAACCTAACCAGGCTGGCAGCATGCTAGATGAAATTATCAACACTCTCCGTATAATCAAAACAAAACCCAGTGTCATACAATCCAAAACAACTCAGCAAAAGAAGTGGATGGAAAATATCAACTCTATTAAGAAAAGAAAAATCAAGAGATGCCAATGCCAAGATGACAAATTTTGGAATATTCAGACAAAAACTTTAAAGTGGATATTTAAAAAGTGTTCCAGCAAACAACAGCAAGCGCTCTGGAAAACAATGAAAAATAAAAAATATCAGCAAAGAAACAAGACATAAAGTAGCACCAAATAGAAACTTTAGAACAGAAAAACACAATAACAAACAAATAAACCCCATGGAATGGGCTCAACAGTAGAACAGAGATAAGAGAAAAAGTCAGTGAACTTCACAGACTAATAGAAGCTATCCAGCCTGAACCACAGACAGAAAATAGGTTTTTAAAAAAATTAACAGTGTCTTAGAGAACCATGGACAACAACAAAGGTCTAACATTCAAATTATCAAAGTTCCAGAATAGAGAGAAGAAAGAGTGTTAATGATCAAAAATATTTTGGGCAAGAGATAAAAATCTGTAAGTTCCAAGAAGCTTAGTGAATCTCAAACAGTATAAATCAAAGTAAATCCATATCCATACATATCATAATCAAACATTAAAAAATAAAGACAGTAAAAAATCTTGAATGCAGTCACAGAACCATGTTTTACCTATAGAGGAATAATGACTTGAAGGAGAGCAGATTTTTCGTAAGAAACTCTATGGCAAAACTGGAATACTCCTACACTGCTGCTGGGAATGCTGGCTCAACTGCTGAGGAAAACAGTTTGTCAGCTCCCCAGAAAGTTAAACATAGAATTACCATATCACCCCACTATTCCACTTCTAGATATATGCCCAAAAGAATACTTCGAGGTATATACCCCAAAATACTGAATACAGGGAATCATGTGCATGTTCACGCAGGTTCTTAGCAGCACTCTTAATAATAATTGCCAAAAATAGAAACAACCCAAATGTTCATAAAGAGATGAATGGATAAACAAATTGTGATACATACACACAATTAAATATTATTAAGCCATAAAAAGGAATAAAGTACTGACATATGCTAGATGAACCTCCAAAACATTATGCTAAGTGAAAGAAGCCAGACAAAAAGATCAAACATTATGTGATTTCACTTATATGAAATTTCCAGAATATATAAAGCCATAGAAATGAAATAAAATGGAGATTAGTGGTTGCCAGAGGCTGGGGAGAGAATGTAGAGAAACTGCTCAATGAGTAAGGGGTTTTACTTCGAAGTGATAGAAGCAAATTTCACCTTAATTTTTTTTTTTTTTAACGGTATGACCTAGGGGCGCCTGGGTGGCTCAGTCGGTTAAGCATCTGACTTCAGCTTGGGTCATGATCTCAGGGTCCTAGGACTTGAGCCCCAAGGCTGGCTCAATGCAGAGTCTGCCTGTCCCTCTGCCCCTCCCCCCAGCTCATGCTCTCCCTCAAATAAATAAAATCTTTAAAAACAAAAACAGTATGACCTAAATCATTGTCACAGGTCCAGTATTCCTCTTCCAGCCTAACTTTACCCTTTGAAGGTCCTTGGAGCTCCTTCTGCCAGTGGACCTCTTTTGGAGCTCTCTCAATTTCTCAAACAGGTTATATTAAAGCTGAACTCAAGAGAAGTGGTCAGAGTCTCAACTGCAATCTCTGTGGTCTTTATTCCAATTTGCTTACCCCAGTAACCTAGAATCTCTACACACCAAAGGGTACTGAGACGGCAGCTTGAAAGAGACAACAAAAAAGTCCTGTTAGGCCATCTTCTAGAACATTAATTGTTGCCTTGTTGTATATAAACTTAGTTGATGGGGGCCACTAGTGTGACCTCCCTCCAAAACAAGAACAACCCATTCCAAGCTGACTGACCATATCCACCCAGATTAAAAAAAAAAAAAAAAAAGCAGGAAACATTTTAGAGGCAGCTCGTCTTACTCAAAAAAGTAAATATAAATTAAGTTTCGATTAAATAAGTATTCTCTTTAAGTGCACAAAGACGAAAGATTTTAACAACGGAATTATAGACAACTTACTTTCTTTGTGCTTTTTTTCCATTTTCTCAATTTTCCTATTAATACGTGTTACTTATGTGCTAAAAAAATTATAGCAGTGCCTGGCTGGCTCAGTCAGAAAAACATGCACCTTTTGATCTCAAGGTTGGTAGTTCAAGCCCCACACTAGGTTTAGAGATTACTTTAAAAAATCTTTTTTAAAAAATCACACAATTAAACATACTGCAAAAAATATTAAATAAGTAAATTAAAAACAACTAATAAAGCAGTCAAGAATGGAGGATACATTAAAAATAAATTCTTCCAACATCTCATTAACGTTATATCAGATTCTGTAAAGAACTGATAATCATCTCTGGGCCAAAAAGAAGAAACAAACAAAAAAATAAAAACTACTCATTGAAGGATGATTTACTACAACACAAACAGAAACATTAACCAGTACAGCAAGAACATTCTCATTATCTGCCAAAACACATTGATTTAGTGGGCACCAATGAATTATTCATTCAAACTGAATGCTGCATGCTTAAGTAAGTCTTCATTTTTAGAAAACAGGCTCCTCATAAAGTTGCTGATGGACTCACAAATATTTTTCTTCCTTGAGAACTGCTCCTTGTACTCAGGGTTTTTGTCTTTAACAGGCTTGTCTGAAGTTCATGAAAACTTGCACCCACCCCACCACTAGTCAGGGCTTTTTACAGCAAAACTTACTTCTACCCTCTGATGTGGGAAACAAAGGCAGAAGGAGATATAGATAAAATTAAATGTCCTTATAACCTGCAGCCCATCGACAATAACTTGAGGCAGGCAGAGCATAACATTCCTCCAGGAAGCTCCCAACTGTCTTAATGTTAAAACTTTGGTAGAGGGAAAAACTACCTCAGATTAACAGTAGCCAGGCCTCCACTATCCTAAGAGTCTTCTTTAGCATATGAAAATCCTTTTGAAACTTCCCTTTGTCTTTACTTCCCCCAACCCCAAAGTATATAATCAGTTGCCCCTCACAATCCCAGGACAGCAGCTCTTCCTGCCCAACGGTCCTGCCCAAGGGTCCTGTCCCACTTCTTTAATAAAACCGAAGACCTCTCAAGAACTGGCCGTCAGCTCTGGACCCCAACACTACTTCAAAAACACATCACCCTCCACCCTCCCACCATGCCAAGAGATACACGAACCATTCCCATCCCCATACCACTTCTACAGCCACCTCTGATCTGTATCAATTCAATTTTCTCCTGGCAGTACAGAATTTTCAAGAAATCAGGAGACTGGACTCATGTAAACAGTTACATTAATGGAAACGTTTAAGAAAGAAAATTCAGGGGCCCCAGTTGCTCAGTGGGAAGAGCATGCGACTCGTTGAGTTTGAGCCCCATGTTAGGTATACAGCGTACTTAAAAAACAAAAAAAGAAAGAAAGTTCATGCACTCTTGGTACTATGCTGTCCCCTAAAGTATGATACCTCCTGTGCCCAAAACTTGGTTTTTCTTTCTTAAGAGTATGTGAAATGCCGTTATCCACCCAATAAATTTTATTTTCACATAAGCTAGCAAGAATCAGATTCTGTTCCTCACAACCAAAAACACTTAACTAATGTAACAGTGTAACGGAGTATTCATAAGGACAAGAGTGATTTTCAAAGTGAGTATGAAAAGGGGAATGTTAAAAACCTGTCTACCTCCCCTCCTTACAAAGTGAAGAATTCCACTGATACTATTGGGAGTGCCTAAGGGCAGATAAAAAGTTGAGAACCACTGAATGATGTAGAGTTCTTCAAGTTACTTTAAAATAATATTAACAGGGTAATGTTTCTATAGAAGAGAACACACAGTAACTAATCAAGGAAGTCACTTTGGTGTCTATCCAATTCTCCGTTTTATGTCCTTTCCTCCAAAGCATAAGATGCTTTCATGCTGTTTCCCTTCTGCTCCTGAGCTCTCTATTCTTTAGGTAGATTTTTCTGTCCTCATCCTTTTCCTTAGTCAAATCGTCCTGCATTACGTTGTCCCCAGGTCTCTTGGGGAGTATTTCCTACTTATTGGCTAGATAATCTCATCAATCTGAGGCTGAGTTGATCCATTATCATCTGTCATTCTCCTCCACCAAAAAAGATTCAAAATCAACGCAAACGTAAATGGGGCTAACAGCTGTTTTAATATTTATGGAAAGGAGATACTCCATCTACATTTGACTTTGAATCTTTAAAAAGATTTCTATTTTGAATTAAAATAATACCTTTTAAAGAAGAGGTTAATTTATCAGGTAAAATCCCAACCTCACCTCTTCGTCTACTTCCCTCTGGAAGAGCAGGTGCCTGTATTTAAATTGAGAGGCAGTACAAGCCATTAGGTGGCTTCTGACTTTCAGCAGGCTGGCACTGTTGTCCCCTGCCCCAACACACACACAATCAAAAAAAACAACAGGCCATAGTAAATCTAAGCAGCATCTTCAGACATGCTGAAAGAAACTGAAATCAGTAAGCATTTACATAAAAATAATACCAAGAGGAGACACCGAAGTCTACAATCCCAACAACTGACAGTACAGTATAAGAGTGTGACCTCTGGATGCAAACCAATTAAAACATGAATCCAGCCTGTGCCACTTACTATTCTTGAGACTTTGGGCAAGTTATTTAACTTTTCTATGTCTAAGTTTTCTCATCTGTAAGTGAAATAATAATAGTATCCACTTCTTTGGTTTATTAGAATGACTAAAAGAATTAATACACGTAAATAAAAATACATGAAAATGGTGTCTGATGTATGGCAAGTATTCATACACATTGAAAATCAGTACAACTAATATCCTCAAAAGGATAACAAAGAATATCATATCCATGAAATGAAAACAAGGCAATTAAAAAAAAAGCTACCTGGAACCTGGAAATGAAGCAGATTAATAGAAATAAAATTCTCAGTAGATGGGGTGAACAGCATCTGAAGCAAATCAGTGAGTTAGAAAGAATGCTGAATAAGGAAATCTCCCAGAATGGATGGTAAAAGTGCAAAGAGCCAAAAACGATTAAGAAATCTGTTATAGGAGCACCTGGGGCACGGTCGTTAAGCGTCTGCCTTCGGCTCAGGGCGTGATCCCAGCGTTCTGGGATTGAGCCCCGCATAAGGCTCCTCCACTGGGAGCCTGCTTCTTCCTCTCCCACTCCCCCTGCTTGTGTTCCCTCTCTCGCGGGCTGTCTCTCTCTCTGTCAAATAAATAAATAAAATCTTTAAAAAAAATCTGTTATAAAATTATAATGATGGATCAGTATGACTGACTGTGGAGAGCAAGATGAAGTCACCCATGCTACGCAGGAGCCTGTGTCAAACAAGAACACAATCAATTAAAGGTACTGCAGCTAGGAGATATCACCAAGATCAGCAGCAGCTGATGACACTCCGAACTGATACCAAGCAGAAGCAGAGGAGGTCTGCGGGGGCCCAAGACTGATTAAATCCCTTTAAAAACGGAGGATTTTTGCGGTGAACTGTCAGACTGTTCAGACCTGACCCCTCTATGTCTGACCACTTAAAAAGGCAGCTGCCGCTGCAGGCTCTGTCCAACTGATCTCCGAAAGGAACCGAGATTCTTCACTGCTCAAACACAGTAAGCAGTAAGTGCCAATAGCTGACCTGGACAAAACAGATGCCTTATCTCAACTGTGAGCCTACATACCGACTTCACGTTTGGTTCGTTAACTTCCTACCCTCTGTGTTATCTTGTTTGCAGTGCGACTTGTCTAATGTCCTGCTTTGTGTGCTAAGAAGCCAAGTTAATCACATGGTGAAATGTCATTGAGTTTGGAATCCTGTAACCCCTTTATAATAATGTTAACCTTGCTTCATGACTGAATAAAACAGACATTGTGGAAAGACACAACTTGGTGTGTGCACCTTCAGTGTGCTCATAACACTGGCCTAAACATAGTAATGTTTCTTAAATTCACAAGCTCTAGTCTAATCATGTGAAAACGTTACATTTCAATAACCCTGAACTTCTATCTATTCAACTTATTCAAACATCTTAAAGAAGAAAATCCAATTGGCTGCTTGTTTCCTTCGTGATATGAAACACCTGGTCTGGCTCTTAAAAAATGAAACATTCTTAACATTGATTTTTCACAAACTTTTTAGTTTAATGTTATCTAAACAGTAATTTTAAAGCTATAGCAGGTTTTTGTAAACAGACACAACAATGGACTATTTTGTCCTCCTCACCCCCACCACCCACAGTGTCTAAGCAGGCCCAACTGAAAGGGGCCTTTGGGATAAACCAGGCAACGTCTGCTCTGCATAATAATGTGAAGTACTACTCTACTGTAAAAGATTCCTTGCAAATTATGGGTGTTTGGGAAAATATTTTGCTTCCTCTTCCAGTGTCCAGACCATACTGGCTCTGAGTACGTTTGCCCTTTGGGAAGAAGACAGAAAGAAAAAGAATTAAAAAAGGGTGCCTGCGACTCCCACTGGTAGGGTAAATCACAAAAGTCCTTTCTTCTCACCCTCATCCCCAACTCTTCTGCAGGATTTCAAATGGGAAATTAGAGTGGAGGAAAGACGTGGGAAGGCTGTGCTTTCTATACTGAACCGAAAGATAAACAGATGGTCTCTGGGATGAGACCAACTTCTATGGGTGGGTGAATGAGGTTTCCTGAAAGAGGTGGAGATCCATCCAGCAGAGGTGACATGCAAGTGGTGCTTCTGACAGACGTGTGTAAATGAAAACAAGGCTTCAAAGTTAGAAATGAGTTGTGGCCAGCGAGGGGACATCTGTGAAGAGTTTAACTTGTCAGGTGCCTTCTCCTAAACCAAAAGAAAAGCCTAAATTATTTAGCACAGGGCTCTAAATGTCTTCTTTATGCACTATAATTCTCTTTAATTATCTCAAACCTTATAGCCTTATAAAGGCATTCAAAAGAATAAAAGGAAAAGGCAAGAAAGGATGCTTAGCCAGCCCCACATTTGACATCGTCTGTAAGCGGGAACAGGATCCAGGAGTTCACTCACTAGTGATGGAGTTCATGAAAGCCACGGCAGAGCTGTGAATGGTGCAGAGGACTACACAACATCAAAAGGAGCTTTCTGAATAGACAACACATGGGACTTTCTCTTTTGCAGCATATACCAGAAGAGGATCCTTGAAAGCACAGGCTAACAACTGAAATACAATAAAACTTCTAACGACATAGTTTTAACAAATCATACTTTTTGGAAAACTTATAATACCTGATATAGTTCCAGCACAAAGACGTACCAGACCAGTATCTTAATTGCCTAACAAAGCCAATTCTTAAAACAATGCTAAAAACAATGACGGATACGCAGAAATAAGAGCACACAATTACTCTTAAACATTTTAAGTTACTTCCATTGCTCAACAGCATACCTGGGGAATGCATTATGTTTGCTGTAGAGCTTTTAATAATAATTAGATAAGTTTTAAACACCTAATATCACTAAAGGTTTAATCAAATATTTAACTTTCCTAGATAAAAACAATTCATACTAAATCTATAAACTGCAAGAAAATTCAAAGCCCACTAAAGCCTATCTTCCTTTTCTAATGTACTGATAATTGACTTAAGACTAGAAATGATATAACCCAGTATTCAATATCAAATATTTATTTATTCATCTATTAAAGAAATATTGATTACTACATTACACCTGATGTGAAATATATTTTACCTTTCTAAAAGCAATAAAAAATGTTAAGGACTGTTAGAAATAATTGTTAGAAATTATTTGGAATGTATTAGTTTTATTTCTGAGAGAAATGAATGAAGATTATATCCTATAAAATAAAGAAATTGAATCATCCTGATAAGAGATGTGGTCAATCACCTTTTTAGCAAGCTTCAAAGATTTCTGGAAAGGCTCTTTGCTGAAAATGTTACCCATCTCCAACAGGTAACTGTCAGAGGTTACTCCTAGTCCACCAAGCAAAGATGATTATCACTACTTTCTTCCACTTCCATATCCAATAAGTAAACTAATTGCAGTAACCATACTGTGTCCTCATTATTTTTGTTTACATGCCTTAATCTTGAACTCGACGATGAGATTCTTGACCAAAAAAGACTGCTTTATCCTCTTACTGCAAATTCCTTTATCAGGGCTTGCTAAGAGTCCTTATAGATCAAAGGTCTGCCAACTACCATGAAGGAGGTAGGAGCTAAATCCAGGGCAGCGCCTGTTTTGTACAGCCCACAGTTAAGAGTATTTTTCACACTATTAAATGGCCAGGGAAGGGGGGAATCAAAGAATAATATTTGTGACATGTAAAATTACATGAAATTCAAATTTCATGACTATAAATAAAGTATTATTCAAACACAGCCATGCTCACTCGTTTCTATATTGTCTATGATTGCTTTAGTGCTATAACGGCAGAGTTAATTGATAGAGACCATATGGTCCACAAAACCTAAAATATTTACTATCTGGCTCTTTACAGAAAGTTTGCTGACCCCTGTTATAGATTAAAGGAGGGAGAAAGAAGAAAAGTGGCCAGTTCATCGAACACTTACTAAAATTTATGCATCAAACAATGGGGAAAAATAGACAATGTCAATGACTTTGCAGATAGATAAAATTTAATATAATGTAATAAGTCCAATTGGGGAAAGAATGGAAAGGAAATTTCAGGCAAAGGAAAAAGAAGGGGCAAGCTAGAGTCCCAGAAGGGCTTTACTTGTATAAGGAACAGGGATTCCTGTGACATGGCTGAGGCATGGACAAAGTGAACTGGGGCTAAGGGGGCAGGTGTATTGCTCTAGATGACACTGAAAAGACAGGCACTGGAGACGGGTTGTGAAACACGCAGTACGCAAAATTAGATTAGACACCTTTACTTTGTGCACCCATATAGAGTACCCTGTATTTCCTCTACTTTGTTTTTCATACCTAAGAATAATTGTTTAATTGCCTGGTAATCATGTATTTCACTAGCCCATCCATTCTCCCAATCCCCAAACCACCACTCACTTCTACCAGCAGCATCACATTCAGATTAAAACCTTAATTCTTACTTCACTAAAAAACTGAAGCAATCAGAAGAAATTTCCAAATGTCCCACTATCCTTCCACCTATAACTATGCCTACAATAATGCTAAATATTTCAATAATATTCCATTTCTGGCTAACCTGATAACTCTGTTTTAGTCAAAAATCTGAACCATAAAAGCTTAAACAGAATCTGGCGTTTAAGGTTTATTTTTTGGAAGAAGAGGTTAAGAATATATTTGGCAGATGACCTGAAAGAAATTCCTGCCAAATTACATCACTGGTTTCTCAACTAATAAAAGCACCATAAAATTTAACTTAACAGGGGGTAAATCATAAATACTCTCTTCTTCTCGTGTTTTAAAATTTACTGAAGCTAATGTAATAATAAAGCAAAATACTGTCAACATTCTTTAACCTGAATTTTATGACCATATTTTTTTGTTGTTGAATGGGAAAACAATGCAATGGTGTCCACATAACCAGTTATCCCATCCCTTTTCTTACATATAATAGGTTCCTAAAAGCTTGAGCTCACAACTATTTAAATCCAATTAATTCGCATGCTAGTAAAGATTATGATTTAGAATATTACAAAATTATTTTACATGATCATCCTCTCAATGAACCCTAGGGCAGAGATTATAAAAACTGTATTCATCTTTGTACTCTTCCCACACAGTATATGGAATAGGAAAGACATTGAAATAAACATGTATAATATTAATAGATTTGCTTTGACCCCAGCTGTAAAACTGCTTATTCCAAACCCTGTTTAAAGGGAAACAAACTGGAACAGCACACAGTCAAGGATTATTGCCTTGTTAGTTTCATTTCAACCCAAACATCCCAAGGGCCTTAACTGCCCTAACAGTGTTCTCTTGTATGGAGTCTTCCCTGAAGACACCCATTATACGGCTCTCTTGGGCAGACACAAAATACGGTGGGTAAAGAAAGCACCAGAATTTAGAGTCAGGCATCCCTAGGTTCGAATCTCCGTTCCACCTTTTTGCTAGTTGAGACCTTCCTAAGTCACTTAACCTCTTTGTGACCCATTTTCAACCTGTACCCAACCTCAAAGAGGTTGCGGTCAGGACGAAATGGGATTAACACGGAGCCGGGCTCACAGTTGGGAATCCGACACATCTCTTCTCCCCTTCTGTTCCTTCCGAATGTCCTCGACAGAAAGCACATCTTCATTCTTTCTGACTTACTTCTTCAAAAAGGCGCATGTTAGCCTCGGGCGCACAGGAGAAAACCCCCTCCGACCTACTAGCGCCTCAAACCCATACATGGATACCTCCCGCCTAACCAGCTTTCTGGGACGCGGAAATCTTTTCGTGCCTGAGCTCTGCCTTGCGTTTTTGAGGAATCAGGGCATTTCCCCCCAAATCATGTCATGAGAACTGCGCACTCTCCTCTCACCCAAACTCTCCTAACACCAGGGTCAGAAGCGCCGCGAGAGCCCCAGGGAGTGACCAGAGCTCAGCGCCTGAGGCGTTTGGAGGGAAACGTACTCGCACAGCATTTTCCCTCTCCCGCCGCCCTGCGAGGGACCCGCAGCCGTCCCGCGACGCCCCCCGCACCCGCGCGCGACACCCGGGCAGCGGCCACCGCGACCCCATCGCGGCCCCCAGCAAACCGCGCTTCCTCCCACCAAGGGGCTCTTCCCGCCCCCCTCTGCTCGCCGCCTGGGCAGCCACCGAGGCCCGCAGCACCCCGCCCCTCGGCCCCCTCCCCGCCACCCTTCTTCCTCGCCCGCCTCTCCTCCGCGCCTCACTCCCGAAGGGGCGGCGTCCCCGCGGGCGAGCCGCCGGCGCCGCTGCCCTCCAAGCCCCCCTCACCTCAGGGCCGAGCAGCAGTGCGGTCAGGCCGGGACACGCTCCGCCTGGGGAGACGCTCCGCGCGGGTGACGGAAATGGGAGTGTGTGTGAGAGAGAGCGCTGCTCCGCGCGCGCGCCCCCGCCGCTCGGCCCTCTGCGCCCCAGAGCCGCAGGGCCGGCAGCGCGCCTGCGAGGGGAGCGCGCCGCGCCGGAAGCCTCGCTCCGCCTCCTGCCGAACGCACCTGGGGGCGGGGCTCCCGAAGGACTGGGATCTGCGGACACGCGCGCTCCCGGCGCTCAGCCCCTCGCGTCCCCGCGAGGGCTGTGGGGCTGAAGCACCCGTGAGGTCTGCGCACCTGGGGGCGGGGCTCCGAGGGGGCGGGGCGATGGGGGCGCGCTGAGTCCCGAGCATGCGCGCGCGCGCGCCCAGCCGCAGAGCCTGAGTGTCTCTGGCCCGGGCCCTGGAGCTCGGGATCCGTATGGTCTGCGGAGACCTCGGCATGCTCTCCCTGGAGGCACAGGCAAAACAACGGGCCTGAAGTCAGGGGCTAGCGTTTGAGTCCAAATGCTGCCGCCTCCTGGCGTTTGACCTTGACCTGCAGCCCTCCCATTAGCCTCCCCCGTGGCATCAAGTTTTAGGGAACCCTTTCTTGTCTTTCCCGGCTTTTGAGTGGCCCTCTCCCAGGACTGCATTTCCTTTCACTCCACTGCCCCTTGTCCTCGCCGCTGCAGTGTCTGGGTTGCAGTGTCCTCGTTCTCTCCCAACTGCTGCCTAGTTCCCCCATCAGACACCGACCTGAGACATCTGGACACCGAGGATGCTTTTACTTTCTTAAGTGTCCTCAGGAGAGTCTGGGAATGTGGCGGATCCTGAATTTTCCAAACGGCCTGACACACAGGCATCTGTGGGAGATTCTAAACCGCACTTATTTTTGCTAAAAATATAAACCGATGTTTTGAGTTTTATTGCCCAAAGTGACCTAAATGGTAGACAGAAGTTATTGTAAAGGAAAGAAAAGCTCAACGCTCGCGTTACAGATTTTCTTCTCCAGATTTCCATACGGTCACATTTCTTGCAGTTATTTACTTTGGGGGAATTTAACTATTTAAAGACTTTTTAAAAATTCTGTTAATCCTGTGTATACCATGTATTTTTACATATCTCTGTTTTTCTGCTTCTCAAATTTAAACCAAATCTCTCCAACCGTCGCTGCTAAATTCTACCAAAAAAGGGGGAAAAAATCAAGGAACCGGGTTTTATTTCTCCTACCCAACGGATTAAATGAGAAATTCAAAGAGGTTTAGCAGAGTCCATGATGATTAAAAATCTGGCAGTGGGAGCTCAGGAGGGGAAATAGAAATGTCCTAGAAACTATGCAGGAAAACTGAAGAAGGCAGGTAATAAAAACTATTCAGCCCTATATTTTTTGTCTTTTGAAGTATCTAAGACATACTAGTTACAAATTCAGAAGAATAAATTCCCGATGGTCTAGGATTTGTGCACACGTGTGTCGATGGAGGTCAAAGATAAATAAACTTGGTAAAAATGTGTTACCGGAACATAGTCACCTCAACTCGGCAATTGTACTTCTCACTAGTAACCTCAACCTGCTCTAACTTCAGAAGTCTCTTCATCTTTTCTATCACCATGCGAAGCATTCGTTTCTTGAGTTTCCTCTTCTTATAAGGCTCTCTGTCATTCATTCTGTCTGCTGGTGCTTTTACTCTTGTTTCAAGACCAAAACCTAATTCCCCGAAATCCTACTCACTCCAGGCAAAATGATCTTCCTTTCCTCAACTGCACACATGTCCCCATCTTGTTCACCATCATTTTACTTATGTACTGTCTCTTTAATTAAATTGTAAGTAGTCTGGGATTAAGAGTTTCTTCTTATATCAATTTGGATTTCCAGGTCTTACGCATCATAGTGTGCGTTACGTGTTGTTGATAACGCTGGGGTTGAAAAACCACTTGTATAAGAGGTAGCAAATATTATTGTCATTATTATCCCCACAAAATAGCACCACTCACTCAACAAAATCTACGTAATAAAAGAAAGGGAAGATATTACATTGTTCTTATAGGGTGGATCACAAAATCAGGATAATAATATGGTTTGGGGAATTATAGGGAGAGAACACTAAGACCTTTACATTAAAAAACTGCTGTAAAAAAATATATTGACCATAACATATTTTACTGTCTCTTTGAGACAGCTATTTATTGGTTTTTGTGTACCTTGTAAACAATTTAGCCACATAATCTCAATCTAAATTTCCATAGTTACCAGGTCCCAGTACTAAATAAGCATCTGCAGGGAAGATGTTCCTTTCTGAGCTTCTGTATCTAAGAAATAGCAAACAAGCCATCCTGCGTGGTTGTCATGACGGCAACCCAAATCCCCATATCTCATTAATAGATTTTTTAAACAAGTAAATCACATGGGAATACATAGATCGTAGAAGTCATAGACTGAGATTTAACAAGTTGCCTAGCTGAACAAAATAAATGGTGAACCAGAATTTTGACAGTATTTAATTTAGAAAAGAGAATGAAGCTTTTTCCCAGTGTTACATCAGTACCTTATTTTGCATGATTATCAATGCTTTGAAAATTACATATACCATTTTTAAATTATCACTATTAAGCACTTTTTATAATTTCTTGTTTTTAAACATTTACCATTTCTCCAAGCTAAAAAAAGTGCCAAGAGAAGGGATGTGGTTTCTAAATTCAGGGTTTAAATTAGGTATAATTTAGAAGAGCTTCAAATTAGAATCTTTTTCTAGAATAAGGCCAGACAAATAAAGAAACACAGCCTTGACTGACAAAGTAGAAAGAGAATCTTGTGTCTTTAATGATAGAATTCCAAACTGCCATCTCAAATGGGGCTGAGATTGTTATTAAATAGCTTAGAGAAATGATTAATTAATAATCGGTGGAAGGTTGGAGATGAGAACGACTTCTAAAGGTAGTTTTAGTTTGCTTGGCTTTTAATACAGGAAAATTAGTCAAGGAGATTAATATGTGAAGAATACCTAGCCGAATTTGATATTTAAAAAACTCAGCTAACCCACAGCATATATGGAGAACCTGGTATTCTTGCTTTGCAAGAACCCTGACTTTGCAGTTGAACAAAAAAAGGCAAAGAAGTCAACAACTATTCTAAGAGACAACAAAATACATAATTAAAGAGCATCAAATGGAAGGTGATACTTGTTCCACCGTTAAACGCTGTGGTATAAACTATAAAGTGCCGTAGAGAAAACATTGAGGGCTGGAGTTACCTGGTACCTTCAAGAGGAAAACGTGGGAAGATGGGTTTAACAAGCACGGAGTATGATAGAGGGCACAGAGAAATAATTATGCCTGCCTAGGCTTTTATAAACGTAAAATTATCAATTTACCTAAGAGAATAATGTAAAGGCTAAAAAGGAGAGTTGACTCGATCTGTGTGTTTTTTCTTCAGTAAAGAAAATGGACTTTAAGGTGGTAAAGGTGAAACGAAGTACAGAAAGAAGTGAAATTCGAGAGACGTGAGGGGACAGAAGTCAGGCACCTATCTGTTTCAAACAAGT
This sequence comes from Ursus maritimus, assembly GCF_017311325.1. Taxonomy (NCBI): domain Eukaryota; kingdom Metazoa; phylum Chordata; class Mammalia; order Carnivora; family Ursidae; genus Ursus; species Ursus maritimus. The sequence continues at coordinate 10,966,614 of NW_024424897.1, read as the reverse complement.
TCACGTTTCCAGGCACAAATTACATCCCACAGCTATTCACGGGTAACCTAAGATCCATGACTGGTAAGTTCAGAGAAACTGTAAAAAATGAAAGAAAGACGACACATCACCTGCGTTCGAAAACTGGTGTAGAGGTAGACACTAAAAGCTTTAAAACAGAAAAGTAAAATTCCAGAGTTCACAGTTAAATATATTTTGTGAACATTTAGAAGACGGGTTGGTGGTCACTAAGAACTAGACTAACTAAAGATAAGTCATACTGTTCTTCTTTTTTTATGTGATTTTGAATTAAAATGGGAATTGTATAATCATGATAGAAATTAATTTCAGCAAAGCATTTAATCCAGTCTTTCCTGATATTCGTGGATGAGACTCCAACATAATGGCTTGATATAATTATAATTAAGTACACTCGAAGTAAGTTGGATAATTGTAGCCAAAGTTCTGTTCTGAAGACAGGACTAGGAAACAAAATTATATTAACAACTCGAACTCTGTGCTAAAATATAAAGATAAAATTTAACAAGAATATATGAAAGTCCCTACATTGGTTTACATTGAAAAATGAAAGCACAAAGGAAGTACAAAATAGGATTCTGGTTTAGCCATGTGAAAATCATCAAGAGGTTTTCTTGTCTGCCAAAATCAATGTGAGTTAATAATATATGTCAGATAGCCTGCAGCAATCCCTCTAACATTTCCAGTTGAAAACATTGTGCCCGGAAGCACCTGCCCCTCCCTTTCGTCCTTGGGGATCCCTTTCCTAGTATTCCCCTTAGAATTCCCTATCCCTTTGCAATAGGCAGAATATGGCCTACAACCTGCCCAAAGATGTCCACACCCCGATCCCTGGAACCTCGGAATATATTACTTTACACGGAAAAAGATTAGGTTTGCTAATCAGCTGAACTTAAAATAGGGAGATTATCCTGGATTATCCAGGTGGACCCGCTATAATCACAAGGGTCTTTAAAAGTAGAAGAGGGAAGCAGAGGAACAGGACAGAGTGATGCAAAGTGAGGATTCAACCCACCACCGCTGGCTTTGAGGCTGGGCGAAAGAATGCAGGTAGCCTCTAGAAGCGGGAAAAAGCAAGGAAACACTCTCCCTGAGAACCTCCAGAAAGAAATGCAGCCCTGCCAACGCCTTGATTTTTATCACAGAGCAAATCATATGTTCTTACCCAGAGAACTATAAGATAATAAATCCAGGTTAAGTCACTAAGGTTGTGGTTATTTGTTACAGAAGCAATAGAAAAATAATACACCTCTTACAACTTGGTTTCATTCTCTGCCTTATAGCCTTTTTACTATTTAGCATCCAAATGTCCTTTCTTTTCTTCTCTCTGTCTAAGTAAGCAACAGAATGCCATAGAAAGGGCAACGAATTATTACTTCGATATTGTGGATTCATAAACTTAACAACTCATGTGACTCCATAATCCTAGATGCGTCGTTAGCCTCTGTGATGACTAGTTTTCCAACTTGTAAAATAGGATAGAAAATATCTACCATCTTTGAGTAACTGGGTTGCTTCAAAGGAGTTTTTGAGATGAGGTGACTGAAATCATAAAAGCCAACTATGAAGCACGTAATATGTGTTTCACGCTGCTGTATAGGCCTCCCATGTAGTCTTTTATTTAATCTCTACAATGACAGTGTGAGCTATGGACTATTATTTCCCCCACCAAGGCAGAGAGAAGTATTTTGAAAGTTAGAAGGCACCAGAGATTACAAATAAATGGACATCATGGAGGAATCGATATACAATGAAAAAAAAAAAAAAAAGCTTTTTTTCTACTAGTAATATGCCTAAAAAAATGTTTTTTTCATTTAAACTTTACCGATATTAACTCTCAATATTTTTTCCTTACACATTCCCACCACAGCTATTCTCTTCATTAATCTGTCCATTCATTCTGTAAGTCATATCTGTCAGAATGCCTATTATATGTTAGGTACCCTCCTAAACATCGGGTAGAGAATAGAAAAAGAAAGAGGCAGAGTGCAAGCTGTTAAGAAGTTTAAATCGTAAGGAGGGTTTTCGATAAAATCGGGAGTGACGGTACAGTGTGGTCGTAGCATCATGGCCATAGTCGTCAGTAGGAGGAGGTAAGTGATTCGTCTAATACAGACCTGAGAGGTGAAGGAACATTGTTCACAGAAAGTCACATTAGGGTCTGAAGACTGAATAGGGGTTAGGGAAAGGAGAAGGACAGAAAATTCTGGAAGAGTACTGTAATCTGCAGTAGATCAGCCTCTTCCTCCCTTACACTGACTTTCTTATTCTCAGCTCTCTCTACAAACTCGGATAGATCCTGCCGTAAGGTTCATCCCAAAATACAATTTGATGTTAAGTCTCAGATGTGAAATTTTCACGTTTCATACTGAATAAGCCCTTGGTGTCTAAACCATTTGTATCTGATTCCACATTGTCTTAACCCAATGATCATGCAGTACTGTTTTAAACCACTTTATTTCCTTATCCAGTCAGAACTTGGCCCATTTCTATTAGCTAATCGTAATATAAACAAGTGAAAAATAAACAAGGGTTTCTAGAGAGAATTGGGATTACCTGTCATTGCCTGCTGTTACCACTAGATGACGCACGTGTTCCTGAAAGACAAACATGCTGATTCAGTTTCCCTCCCTTCCTGGGAACTAGAGAAACTAACCAATCAGAGGCTTGGGACGTGGGGAAGAAGAAACTGCCCAAACTAGATTTTAAGTGATCCTGGTTCTTAAATGCATCCTTAAATAATAAACCCAACATCTTCCTTTCCTTTTGGATAAATGGGACGGTAAGAAATTTAAAATTTAATTACCTGTACGTCCATCCACATCCCCACTCGTGCTTTATTTCCATTTCTTTCATTTTTACGTTAAAAAAAATTTTTTTTCTTTTTAAATTTTTTTCAAATATTTTTTTTTTAGTTTTTACTTTCTAAGAATACTGTCATTCCAGCATCCTAACCCGTCAAATTGGACTACTTGTTCCCTATATATGCCCTCTACTGACTCGTATCTCCTAATCCAAGCTTATGATTTTCCCTCAATTTGGAAGAGCCACTCTCTCTCCAAATACTTTCCCCTATATTATTATTACCTTTAGAAATCCCAAGGGGCGCCTGGGTGGCACAGCAGTTAAGCGTCTGCCTTCCGCTCAGGGCGTGATCCAGGCGTTATGGGATCGAGCCCCCGCATCAGGCTCCTCCACTAGGAGCCTGCTTCTTCCTCTCCCACTCCCCCTGCTTGTGTTCCCTCTCTCGCTGGCTGTCCCTATCTCTGTTGAATGAATAAATAAATAAAATCTTAAAAAAAAAAAAAAAAGAAAGAAAGAAATCCCACTCATTCCTCCAGACACCTTTCAACTACCACCTCTACCATGACATTTTTTTTCTGTTACTACCACTAGAAAATGCCTTTTTTCAGTTCTCTTTTCCTTCTCTTAACAAGCTTTGTATTTTGTTTAATAATAAATGTATCATGCATCATTCTAAAGCTGTATGCATCTCTGTAGCACTTAAAGACTTTTTGCTTCAAGATTATTTATGAACCTTTCATAATCTCCCTGCTCTAAAAAGTTTGCCTTTTGAGAACAGAGACCACCTTAGTCATCTTTATATGTCCCAAAGCATTTAGCACCGTATTATTTATTGAGTTGCTTTGAATGGTAGTCTCTATAAGACTGTTGCCGAAAACTCCAAGAATAAAAAATGAGATGATGATTCTTAGTGATAGTCTCTTAGATAATTTGGATGAAATTTGTTAGCAAGATTGGGAGAACCAAATCATCTTTCCAAGTAGAAATCACAGCCATGGCATGTGACTCACACCTCCTCTAAATTTATAGAAATAATGGATAGAATATAACTATTTTAAACTATAAAGCTGAGTTCAAAATTGAGAGAGTAAAAACTTCAGACACCAGAAATGAAGAAGAAATTCAAAGTCATGGTAAGCAGAGCCAGGAGTTAAGTTTTAACCTCCTGCAGGACCAAGAGGTGAGGCCCTAGAGCCACTCAATGAGTCTGGAGCTAAAACTGCTGCATAAATTAGGACCCTAAAGAGGTTGTCACTTTTTGAAGCCTAAGGAAATTGCCAAGAAGCTTATCTTCTACCCAGTAGCCTAGGTTGGATAGAGGTTGGGGGGGGGGGGGTCACGGTTCCCATGAAAAGAGAAAGTCCTAGTCTATGGATATCCAGTTTTACATTTGAAAACAGAAGCCCAGCCTTAGAAACAGAGAAACTGCCAACCCCCTAGAGAAACAAATATAAAACTGTGTAGTAAGGACACTTGCACAACTCAGGGCACAAAGGAATCCCACAGAATAAACTACCTTCATTGAAGATAAGTTCTCAATAGAATGTGCATGCCTTGTACACAAGGGAACAATCCACCACAAGAGAGATTCAGCAGATATACCAAGTTGAAAAAAAAAAAAAATCTGTGCCCAGATAACTTCTGTTAATAAAACACCTTAATATGACTACAAAAGAATGGTTAAAAACAAAAAAGGAGGAACATAAAATAAAAATAAAGTGAAAGAACAAGATAAGATTAAAAAATAGAAATATTGGGGGGAAATTTTTGAAAAAAATTAGACTTTATTGATTCATTAGTTCTTTCAAAAAAAATATTTATTGAATATCCACAAAGTTCCAGCACTCTCTGAGAAGATAAAATGGTGAACGAGATATACAAATTCCCTACTGTCATAGAATTCTTATATTCTATTGAAAATAAAACACTCAACGGATGGGTTTAACAGATGGACTAGAAACAGTAGAAGAGATGATTATTTAACTGGAAAATAAACGTGAGAAAATTACCCATAGTACAGCACAGAGGATTAAAACAACACGGAGAATATAAAAGTGACGTTAAGAGATATGGAGAATAGGGATGCTTGGGTAGGTCGGTTGGCTGAGCATCCCACTCTTGGTTTCCGCTCACATTGCCATCTCGTGGTTATGATCTGGTGGCCCTAAGATTGGGCCCCACATTGAGCTCTTTGCTCAGTGTGCAGTCTGCTCGAGATTTTTTCTCCTTCTCCCTCTGATCCTCCTGCTTGTGCTCTCTCTCTCTTAAATAAATAAATATTTAAAAAAAGAGAGAGAGATGGAGAATAGAATAAGAAGGTCCAATGCTCATCTAAGAGAAATTCCAAAAAGAGGGGCGCCTGGGTGGCACAGCGGTTAAGCGTCTGCCTTCGGCTCAGGGTGTGATCCCGGCGTTATGGGATCGAGCCCCACATCAGGCTCTTCCGCTAGGAGCCTGCTTCTTCCTCTCCCACTCCCCCTGCTTGTGTTCCCTCTCTCGCTGGCTGTCCCTATCTCTGTTGAATGAATAAATAAATAAAATCTTTAAAAAAAAAAAAAGTTCCAAAAAGAGAGAAAAGAGATAATGCGGAAGAGGCACTTTTCAAAGAGAAAATGGCAAAGAATTCTTCAGAAAGAAAGAAAGACATGACCTGTGGTATAATACGATGAGTCCTCAACAGGATAAATTTTCAAGAAGTCAATACTATATCCAGAAACTTCTTTTTAAAATTAAAGAACACCAAAAACAAGGGGAAAACCATAATGGGGGGGGGGGAGGAAAGAAAGAAACAAAGAAAAAACATCTACAAAGCGTCTAGAATGACGAAAAAAAAAAAATCCAGCAACTCATTGTAAGATAAGATGGAAATAAAAATTTTAAAGTGCTCAGGAAATTCTCAGCTAAACTGTCTTTCAAAATGAGGATAAAAAAGACAGTTTCAGGAAAAAAAATCAATAGAGTTTACCATTAACAGACCTAGGCTACTAACAGATGTACTTCAGCGAGAAAAAAGTTGAATCCGAAAGGACAAAGCGACGGTAAGAAGAAGGACTGAATAAAGAAAATGTCTCAAAGGTTGGGAGAAACCAAATAAGTATTGACTGTAATAATAATACATTCTAACCAAGAAAATGAAAACAGTGTCACATGAAAGAAGGAGGGTTGAAACATTTTGTGTTTCTAACTTCCTGAAGTTTTTTGAGAGGAGGCTGCAGTTACTACCAATGCTACCACATAAGCACTAAATAAATATTCATGAGACCCATGAGGCACCAGACATTGACGAGGAACGCCCTTTGGCCCCATGGGTCCTCTGCTCAAGCCAGTTAGATAAAATACATAGGAGCTCAGCAAGTCATCAGTGCTGAGTTACAACGATGGCCCCACATACCAGTCCTTGGGTCTGGTAGAGAAAATACGAATTGGCTCTAGGTACCTTCGATTGCCGAGTCTTCTTACCTCACTCTCAGCTCTGGTTCTCATAGCCACAACATTAACGGGGAAAGCTGATGTGGAAAAAAAGGGGAGGTAGGACATATGAACATTTCATAACACAAGAGTCAGGTAATTTAGTTCTTCCCTGTCAATTACACCCTTTCCAAACTACACTATTAATCTCCTGCATCTCCTCCCCCTTGCCTCTTGCCAGATGCTTTAAATGGATTCGACAGTGTGATTTCAACATCTTAATTTGGTTTGTCAACCTTTCTGGTCAGCCCCTTGGCAGTGGACTTGGAGGCTATCATTGCACCAAGGTAATTTCCCGCTGACATACCACTAAAAAGTAGAGAGAAACATATAACTCATAAGCAAAGAAGGGGGAGAAAGAGGAAGAAAAAAAGCACTGAAGTGGAAGGAGGAAAGTACTAAAAGGACTTAAGAAGTTACATTAAAAAAAAAAACTCGAGTATCTTTTCCTTTATTTCAAGAATGGATAGCCAATTTTTTATTCACATGCTGCTCCACAGAATTTGTTCGTGGCTGTGTGGAATGTGGGTTAAGAAGCGTTCTAGGGGCATCTGGCTGGCTCAGTTGGTAGAGCGTGCAGCCCTTGATTTCAGGGTCATGAGTTCAAGCCCCACATTGGGCATAGACATTACTTTTAAAAAAATTAAAAAGCAAAGCAAAGCAAAGAAGGATTCTAAAGCGAAGCCTCACTTAAGTGAAAAAAGAGTGCCCTCTTCTGTTGCAATGTCTCCTAAGAGGCACTGGAAATGAGAAGGAAGAATATGAGGCACATATTTGCCTTCCTTGACCCAGGTTTTCTAAGCTTTAGAAATCACTACCAATTCCCCGAGCTTTCAGCAACTTGATATTTTCTTTTAGTGCTTTTTTTCAATGGGTGCTCTTACACTTAATCATTTTACTAAGAGAAAAGTGAATTTGTATACTACTAGCGCAAAGAATATTTACAATATCTACAATTGCATCAAAATCATAAAGTTTTATATATATATATTATGTATATAATATATATATTGCTACTACACAGAAAAGAAGGTAGAATGATATGCCTTTAATTGGCAGGAACTTTCAGCCATCAATGCAATTGAATTCTACAAATGCCACTGAGTTCTTACTGTGATATGTGCAAGGCACAAGAGAAAGCAGTATTGAAAAACATAGTTCCTGTCCTTAGGAAACTTGAACTGCAGTGGAGGAGAAATCCACGTATACAACTGTAAAACAGAGTATGATGTCAGTAGATCCTAAACCTAGCTGGGCATCAGGATCATCTGAGAAACGTCTTTAACAAATTGAAATACATTTGACATAGAACATTGCTTAACTAAAAGCTGTCTAGCATGTCGATTTCGTACACTGAAATACTGCAGTATGGGTGCCATCGTAGCACTAGCCTCTATTTATTTATTTCTTGTGGTGGGAATAATGAAGATCTAGTCTCTTAGTAGGTTGGATGTTTATAATGTTTATGCCTTGATACATGAATCGCAATTCAGCTGGACACAGAATTCTTGTGTTTGTACCCTTTCTCCTCAAAACGTTGTGGACACACACATTGCTTTTATTGTCTGAACCATTTGAGAGTAAGTAGCATACATTATGGTCCTTTCCCTCTAAACACCATGGTGTCTATTATCTAAGAACAAGATACTTTCTTAAGCCTCCTCAGTTGAACAACATAGGTTTGAACTGCGCGGGTCCGCATAGATGCTGTTTTTTTCCGATAGATAGAGTACAGTACCATAAATGTGTTTTCTGTTCCTTATGACATTTTTAATAACGTTTTCTTTTTTCTAACTTACTTTATTATTTCTCTAGCTTACTTCATTTACGAATACAGTGTGTAACACATACAACATACAAACTATGTTTTAATTGACTGTGTTACTGGGAAGACTTTAGGTCAAAAGTAGGCTATTAGTTAAATTTGGGGGGGGAGTCAAAATTATATGTAGATTTTTGACTGCACAGGGGTTCAGCACCCTAACGCTTGTATTTTTCAAGGGTCAACTGTATAATTTTTAATCTGTTTCGTTTCACTCTTCCTTGTAAGAATATAAACTCCACTGGGACAGAACTACTTCTCTGTTGGTCCCTGTTACATCCCCAGGGGCTAGACTAGTACCTGTCATTTATAGAACAAGGCAGGCAGACTTCTTCTAGAAAAGGCTAAAGATATGTATTTTAGGTTTTGCAGGTCAAGAGGCAAAATTCAAGATTATATATATGTGTGTGTGTGTGTGTGTACATATGTATATAAATAAATATATATGCACAACGAGAGAAAACCAATTTCCACAATTTTTAATTGATAGAATTCAAAATATAATAATGATCATTGAATACAGTTTTTGTTAATATACAGGGCTGGATTGAGGGGAAGGCAGAGGGTAGGCAGCAAGGGTTTGGCCAACAGAGCATCGGTGAAGCAGCGATAGCTCTTTGGAAGGGAGAACAGCATGGGGAACAAAACAGCACTTGCTGGTGGCAGCCCCAGGACCCCTCCAGTCCTAAGAGGGTTCACAGGGGTTCTGTTATATACTCAGAGAACTAAGGTGATTTCAGAAGGCTTTCGGTTAGTGGGAGTCCAGTGAAGCGGGATCTAGGAAGGAGTTAACATATGTAGAAGAGAAGGAAGGAGGTAAAGGGCAAAGAGATCAGACCCAGTCCGTAGCAACTACCCAGCTCTGCTGTTGTAGCAGGAAAGCAGCCATAGACAAGCTGAAAACTAACGAGCATGACTGCATTCCAATCAAATCTTATTTATTGCACTGAAGTTTGAATTTTGTACAATTTTCCCATGCCACAAATTTTTTTTAAAATAAAGTCACTAAAAATGTGAATATCATTCTTAGCTAGTAGGCCGTACAAAAACAGGATCTGGGCTAGATTTGGTCCTTGTAATAGATGCTAAAATGGAAGAAAGGAATAAAAAGGAAAAGTTAAAGGGGGAACATATTTTAATGGTGAAATCATGAGTCACATACAAATACAAAATGAACACATGTCAAAGATTTTATTTAACTCATTATATAATGGGGGAATCCGTCAGATGTTCCCCCTGGTTCAAAGGAGAATTCAAGCAACACACGTGTGCGCACACACACACACATACAAATCAGGAGTGCTAAAATAGATTTACTCATGGATGCAAAACTGGTCTATATCCACAGGGTAATAATCATTTGCATTTCTCTGGACAAAATTCATGTGCATTTCTAGAGACAAGAGTCATCTGCATGAGTCTAACATTTCTGCAATTTCCAGAGTTGCAAAACAGTTCAAAGACAATAATAAGCCCATGACTCTATATTCACAGCTACGTTAGGGAAACCAAGACCAGGTGCCAGTTAAAAATTCAAGCATGAAGAGGGGCACCTGAGTGGTGCAGTTGGTTAAGAGTCTGACTCTTGGTTTTGGCTCAGGTCTTGATCTCAGGGTATGGGGATCAAGCCCAGTGTGGGGCTCTGCGCTCAGTGGGGAGCCTGCTTCTCCTCTCCCTCTGACTCTCCTGCTCATGCTCTCTCTCTCTTTAAAAAATAAATAAGTAAATCTCAAAAAAAAATGAAGCATGATGAAATCTTAAGAATGTCCTAGTTTGGGGGCACCTGGGTGGCTCAGTTGGTTTCGTGTCTGCCTTGGGCTCAGGTCCTGATCCTAGGATCTTGGGATCACCTGCATGGGGCTCCCCGCTCAGCAGGGAGCCTGCTTCTCCCTCTCCTTCTGCCCCTCCCCACCTTGCTCGTATTCACTCTTTCTCACAAAAATAAATAAAATCTTAAAAAAAAAAAAGAATGTCTTGGTTTCAAAACATCAAATTTATACCTTGTGCTGCTTTATTGGGAGTGCTAAAACTTTGTGTCCAGTTTGTTTATAAAACACTATATCACTTAGTAATATGGTAATCGCAGAAACCTTATAGTCCAATTCCTCTATCATGAGAATACTGTGTGTTGCCGAGAGGACTTTGTGTAGGACCAGAGGCAAGAGTAAAGTATCTTTCAAGAGATAGATCTCACTCACACACACACACCCAAAATGTACATCACAGTTCCAACACATACTGGCTGTGCGATCTTGGTGAAATAAATTAACATCTCTTAGTCTCAGTTTCTTCATCTGTTAAATGGAAATAGTAATGGTAACAATTTCATAGGGCTGGTATAAGAATTAAATGATGTGATAAATGGCCCACCTAAATACAGCCTGGCACGGAGTAATCACATAATATGGTTATTATTTTTCTTTTAGATCAGGGCTTGATACCATCTAATAGGTCTGAAATGTGTCTGAGCTATCATTTTGGGCAGGCTTGATAAAGCTGCGAGTTACTATTTTTTATGGCATGTTAGTATGTTACTAAAGCAAGTTCTGTTTTCTGGGGGAAAACTGATAAACTTCATTCTTTAGATCCTGGCTGCAGTGTCGTGACATGGAATTACTGTAGCTCCCCTGGGCTACCTCACCCATCAGGGGTAAACATGTCAACAGAAAGAGGAGAAACACCACCTGATTCTCTATAGGAATCAAAATGTCCTTTGAATTAGACACAACCCTTTTTCTTAAAGTCTCCACGGAAGCTACACGAGTATTATTTTCCAACTGTATTAGATCCTAATATAAGGAAACATCATTTTTTTTCTGAAAGATTATTAAAAATCTGGCATTTTCCACACTACAATGAGCACAGAGGAAGCCTTAAATTTGAACCTAATTTCATTTGAAGTAAATTACACACATTAAATTACATCTTTTCTGTTCAACTTAAAGAGCATTAGGCATTTAAGAAATTAAAATTGCTATACCTGCACTTCTAAGTTGAACAAAACAAGAATCACTGAAATGACTTTTTTTTAGAACCGGAAGAGTTTTGTTTTGTTTTTTTTCTTTTCTGAAATAGAACATTTTTCTATATGAAGAACTGGCATTTTTATTCCATACCATACCTACTCATCACTCTGCCCAAATTATCTTTCCAATTCCTCAACTCAGTGGTTTGTTGGTTTGGTCTTGTTTTGTTTTCTATTTATGGTAGATGAAAACCAACACAGATGCTATAAAAATAACATTAAGATGCAAACAGAAAGACCATAAGAAAACCTTTCTGGGTTGAGGGCATTTCTGGCCGGGTTTTCCATTAAACAAAAGTCCCTGAGGTTGGACTTTGGAAACATCCTTGATTTGACATTGGATTGCCCTCTTTGCCCACGTGGACAGTATAGGCAATTTCATTTTCTCTTTGCTTTGTTCGATTATCAGCTCTGCAGGCCCCTCTTCCGTGGAAATCCATTCCACCTCAAGAGGACCCAGGAGGGCAGAACTGTCCTTGAAATGCTAAAATGGGGAAAACAGCTTGAGAATGTTATGAGGCAAGATAGACTGACGTGAAAGATATTTTCATCTCCACTCACTTGGTGCCAACTCAGGACAAAGTTAGGAGAAGAGTGCACTGTGTGCTGTAAAGTAATCCTGAATGGAACAGGTGAGTTAAGAATGGAGTAAGAATGGGAAAGTGAGTCACTGTCAGACATAAAGTCACAGCATCATGAATTTATCCCCAAGATAATCGCCAGTGGCCGCCATGGGCAAATTTCTGCTACCATTTCATAGTACATTATTTCGGGCTATAAATATTTTCATTCTGTGGACAGCTCAGCACGCTGTTCTCCGCATGAAAGTAGATGGGAAAGTAGAATTTAGTTCTTAATTCCATTCTACCTCTTAAGTCACTGATTTCTATTGCAGGCCGAAGGAGAGAAAATTATTATTATTTTTTTTAAGATTTTATTTATTTATTTGACAGAGACAGCCAGCGAGAGAGGGAACACAAGCAGGGGGAGTGGGAGAGGAAGAAGCAGGCTCATAGCGGAGGAGCCTGATGTGGGGCTCGATCCCAGGACTCCGGGATCACGCCCTGAGCCGAAGGCAGACGCTTAACGACTGCGCCACCCAGGCGCCTCAGAGAGAAAATTATTATACGTGAAACATAACAGTGCAAAATGGAGAAAAGAGGGTGTTCTGTCAGTAAGCACGTTATTTCAAAGCATGATAAAAAGTTACTGAAGGAGAGGGTATTTTTTTCTGTTTCTATAGCAATCTTTCTATATTATTCTTTTCTTCCAAAGAGGGCTTTTTTTTTTTTTTTTTTTTTTTTTTAAGATTTTTTTTTTTTTTTTTTTTTTTGCAAACTAGGTGAGGACTTTAAAATGAAGAGAGTGTATATGCTAGGTCTTTGTCTATTCTATTAATACATGACCTTGAAATCATCTCAAGTTCTTAGTTCTTAGCGTTCCCTTTCCACGAATATAAAAATGGAGATGACAAAATGATGGAAAATTCTGGATTTTTTTCTTATGCATTTGTTTGCTTTGTTTTGGGATTCCGGAGTGGACGTTATTATCTCTCTGAAATATTACTGACACTGAGAACTTCAAAATATCCATGAGACAATGCCATGGAAGCTAAGTCTACTTGGATGAAATAACCCTTTAAAAGAAAGAGCTTTGAAACACTTTGACAGGAGCTCTCTCTATATTCAAAGAATAAAGTTAGGAGCAAGAAATCTGAATGTACTGCTGAGGGTACCTACAGGGTAGTAAGGTGTATATTGGTAACACCTTTCTAACAAGTAATTTATCAGTATGTATCAATAACTTCTAAAATGTTAGTATTAGCTCAGCCTGCTAACAAAATACCGTAACAAAATACCACAGACTGGGTGACTTCAAGAAGGGAAATGTATTTCTCACAGTTGTGGAGGCTGGCAGTCTGAGGCCAAGGCGTTAGCGTGGTTGAGGGTCTGGGGAGAGCTCTCTTCCTGGCTTGTAGAAGGCTCTCATCTCTCGGTGTGCTCACATGGTGGAGGCGGCCACAGAGAGATAATGAGACAGAGATTGCTCTCACCTCCTTTTCTTTTTTTTTTTTTTTTTAAAGATTTTATTTATTTATTCGACAGAGACAGAGACAGCCAGAGAGAGAGAGGGAACACAAGCAGGGGTAGTGGGAGAGGAAGAAGCAGGCTCACAGCGGAGGAGCCTGATGTGGGGCTCGATCCCATAACGCCAGGATCACACCCTGAGCCGAAGTCAGACGCTTAACTGCTGTGCCACCCAGGCGCCCCACTCTCACCTCCTTTTCTTAAAAGGCCATAGTCCTATGGGATTAGCCCCACTCTTATGACATCATTTAACTTTAATTACCTCCTAAATGCCTTATCTCCAGACACCATGACACTGGGGATAAGAGCTTCAATTTATGAATTTTAGGGGGACACAACTCAGTCCATAGCCATGTGTATAACCTTTGACCCAGTAATTCAACTTCCAGGAACCCATCAACTCTGGGCTACCTTACACTTTTAGGACCTACCGAGGATCCCAAAGAGCTTTGTCTCTGTGAGTTGTAGTTATCAATACTTAATGTATTGAAAATTGAAAAACTGAAAAGTTACTTTATTGATTTGAAGACAGCAATGATGAACACACTGTATTTTAACATTAATATCATCCTAATATTATTATTACATTAGTATAATTTTTACACCACAGAGACCCCGAGAGAAGTACTGTCCTAAAATTTCAGTTTGTTCCAGAATGTGAAAGAGCATAATTAAGCAGAAAACTTCGAAAGTAAATTTATTTGCTTTGATTTGTAATACCTGGGTTTCAATAAAAGCTATGAAATGTTAAAATTTATAACAAAAGTTTCTCAGTTCTGATGGTCTTGCTTCCTGGCCTTACTGATTATAGTGGCTTCACCCAGAATACCCAAGTTTACTGTTTCCCTTATGTGTAAGCGGCCTACATAGTCAAGAGTCTGTTTCATACCAGAATGATTTTCTTTGTTTTATCGTAACTTTATTATATCCTTGATTATTCAAGAAAAGAAAAAAAAAGGTTCTCACTTTTGGAAGAACTAAGAGGGTCCTTACAATAATGCTATCTTCTGTGCTTATTTTTTATATATTTATTTTTTAAATAAACAACAGAAATTTATTTCTCACGGTTCTGGAGACTTGGTTGTGAAGACCAAGATCAAGGTGTTGCCAGGTTGTGTTTGGTAAGGATCCACTTCCTGGTTCATAGGTGGCCATCTTTTTTTCTGTGATTATTATTAAATGTTACAGTGTCACTTTGGTTAAACAGTTTCATAGGCACCCATTATCCTATCTTAATCCGGTCCCCACATTTCCTTTAATGAGATTTTTAATTGCGTTCCCACAACTAGATATGACATATAAAAAACATTTTTTTTTTTTAATTTTGTATATTCGGGACGCCTGGGTGGCTCAGTCAGTGAAGCATCTGCCTTCGGCTCAGGTCAGCCCTGCATCTCCCTCTGCCTGCTGCTTCCCCTCTTGTGCTCTCTCTCTTTCTTTGACAGGTAAATAAATACAATCTCAAAATAAAATAAAATAAAATTTTGTATATTAAAAATTTTGTACATTAAAATTAAATTTTGTATATGTAATTTGAGATTTCCTAGACGGCTCTTGGAAAAGCACAAAGGTTGTTCTTTTATTTTATAAAAAGAGAGATGTTAAGTTTGTTTGATGTTACAATAGAAAGAGTTGCATAGGAATATTTGTCAAGTAAGAAAGTACACAGAGCCTAACCTAGGTTAAATATGTATAAGTAAACTGTTATCAATATAAATATTTCAGAAATCAAATGCTACATAAAAAAACCTTGGAGGCTTGTTAATGCCTTTGCTGACCATAATGTTTTACACTCAGGGTAAATACAGACAATCAAAACCCTTATGAAATAGTTATTTAATGTTCCCTGATTTAAAAAAAAATTCAGTATCCTCCATTCTAATATTATTGGTTACAGTAATAAATTAGTGTGATGATGGCTTGGCCCAAGTTCGTTTGGATGTGGTAACAAAGTCAATTTCTGGAAAAACATTGAAGGGGGAGGCTATAGATTTGTTCACGGAATTGAATATGGGTTAGTGAGAAAAAGAGAGTAGTCAAAGCCATCTTCAAGGTTGTTGGCTTAAGCAAGTGGTAGAATTGAGATGTCTTTAATGAGATGAAGAAGGCCAAGTAAGAGCATCTGGTTTGGGAGAAACTACAAAGAATTTAATATTGGACCACTGAAATATTAAATTATTAATAATAAATAAAATAACAGCACAAAATCAATCAAAATATATAACATATATAATATAATAAATATACTTGTATGTAATCATGTGTTTTACAAAATAAAAATATTTTAAATATGCAAATTTTATGAACAAAATAAAATTCCATAATAATATAAATTATAATGAGCAAAATAATAAGCTGTTAATATCATCATTCACATTACTGGTATTTATTATTAAATATTCATATTGCAGGTGTTAAGTAGGTATCTGGAACTCAGGAAACAGATTCAGACATGATATAAATTCAGAACTTACCAAATTCTGATAGCCACAAGACTGGATGAGATCACCAAGGGAGAGTGTAAACAGAAAAGAGTAAAGGTCCATCCGTGCTCTCATATGGATGTCCCAGAAGTGGGATAGCTGAATCGTAAGGTAGTTCAATTTTTACCTTTTTGAGGAAACTCCATACTGTTTTCCACAGTGGCTGCACCAACTTCCGTTCTCACCAACAGTGCACAGGGGTTCCTTTTCTCCACATCCTTACCAGCACCTGTCATTTCTTGTCTCTTTACTCATAGAGCCGGAAAAAATTTTTTTAAATAGAAAAGAGTAAAGATCCCAAATTATCAATGCTATGACCTGGAAGACCTGATTTTTCACAACGATATCCAGCTTGTGAATTCACGAGTAGAGGCCAGGAGTATACACAAGATTCAGGTCACCTGAGCACGGCTTATAACGTCTGTCCCACAGCTCTTCCCAGCTTCCTTACTAGGTTCTAGCATCCGATGGATTCCAACCTTATCTAGGATCATGGTTTTTATTTGTTTGTGTTATATATTTAATTTACAAATATTTATATGATGCCTGTAAGTTCTAGACTCTGTCCTAAACATGTTAAAAATATTAACATATTTAAACTTTATGATCATTCCAGGAAGTCGTGAGCTTTATTATCCCCATTTTACGAAAGAGGGAACTAGGGAACAGGGCAGTTCAGTGGCTGGTCCAAGTTCTCCCAGCTATGAAAAGGCAAATTTGGATCTACCAGGAGGAACCTCTTCTTTAGTTACTGCAACAATGACGTAGAGAAGCTTTGGGACAACAGGAGGTTGTGCGATCCATCATTACCATACACGGGGAGGCCTCTGTGTTTACTGAATCACTAACTCAAGACTTAAAAGTCATTTTTCTCTTCTCAAGATTAAATCCCAGTTTCATTTAACCTTGGCATTCTATATTCTCAAATCCCTATTTCCAATTTTAATGATAGTCGAGAGGCCAAGGGCAGGCTGCCCCCGAAGATGGGCCACTTTGACATAAAGATTATTTTGAGTTAAAAGTAATCAAAACCCAGCAGATGCAGGAAAAGCTGTCTGCCTTCCCCCTCAACTGCCAAAGTTTGCATCGGAAAGGAGAGCCTGTCCCAGGAAGAGAGCTATTAACAGAGACTCCCCTTTACCTAAGAAACTTATGGGCATAATAGGGCAACCTTGTTTTTCCAAACATGCCCTTTCCCCTTCCTGTTAATGGCCTACCTCCCTTCTGTTTCCTTGGCCCTACCCCTCTCCTTAGCTCAGATAAGCTTCATCTTGCCTCATCATCTTTGGAACTTCCAGTCTGTGCGGATTCCCCAGAGATATGCCCATTACATTTGATTTTGTCCTGCTAGCTTGCTTCATGTCAGTTTCATTCTAAGTCCAGATAGAAGGACCACAGGGCAGAGGAAAGTCTTCCTCCCTGATAGTTTTTTTTAGACACAAAAGTTTCAAAGAAACCTTCAAACTGTAGTACCGAAAATTCAATATGGTACTGGAAGGAAGGTCAATCAAATTGAAAATATTGAAAATATTTCAGTGGTCCCTCCTACATTTTTTATTTTTTCAAAAGCAAACTATATCTCAAAAAGCCTATGCTCTTGCCAGTACAAATGAGTTTTAAGCCAGACACGTATTAGTAGTGCAGGACGACAGTCTCTATTCCCAAGGGAGATTGCAATACTCCTCCTTGTTCACCAGAAGTAGTCCAGCCTTTGGGCCGTTTCATGGTTAATCTCTCTCCAGTAGTCATGTTGACTGATCAGTTGCTACTTTGAACAAAAAAGAAATGCTTTGTCAAAGTCAAAGTGAATGGTTTTAGAATAGAGGAAGAGACATAAATTGGATAAGTCCAAAGAAAAGAGCTTTGTGGACTCAGTCCATCCCACGAGCCTTTGCTTATTTCCCAAAACAGTAAGTTATGGGATCTGTTTCCTTTTTGTTATATTGGTCATGCCATTCTGAATAAGCAGATCAGTGGGTTTCCAGGACTTTCCCACTTGGTAAGTATGTTAAATGAAGCCATGTCAAGACCTGTATTTGCCTTTCAGAAGCCTAAGGAACTAAGACAAATTCTAATAAATTGTTTTGTTTTTATATACCTGAATCAAATCTGATCAGGACTTGATTTTTAATTTAAATATTGTAGTGCTCAGGTTAGCTATCTGTTGGATTAAATGTCAGGCACATCCTTAATTTACTAAATTAGTGTTCAAGACTGTAATTGAAGTAATCTCTTTGATAAAGTATCCTTAAGGCAAGGGAATACTTTGACTTAATTAAAAAGAGAATGTCAGTTGATGAGTCTGTCTTTTCAGAGAATGTCTCTTTGCAGATATATTGAATCAAAGAAGTAATAATCAGCTCAGTGAAACCTTACCGTTAGAGAACATTTTTGTAATTTTTCAATGAATATACCATATGTATAATTAGGCAACGTGAGTACATCACATTTGCTCTGATGGGAGAAAATACGTTTTCTGAAACTAACACAGACTCTGGTCTTATCCTGAACTATAATCTCAGGGAATTCTCCTGACTGATGTTTGCTTCAATTTATTTTTATCATAGAGGGGTAATTCATTAAACATAACATATTTAAAGGCACTTTTAACACACAAGGTTTTTCTTTTTTCTTTTCTTTTTTTGTTTATTTTAGTAATACTCTAGGAGTAAGTCCCAGTTTCTCTGTTCTTCTCCTAGCCTGTCAACAACCAGCTTTATGATTTTGACAAATTATTTAACTACAGATTCTTTCACATATAAAATGTCAAGTTTGATCTTCAGTGTTGGATTCTGGATCTATTATTCAATGATTATTTGCTTTATTTAAACATTACCTTTTGTTTTCCAAAAACTGAAGATCTTACTTATATTAAGCTGATCTTTTATTCCTATGTATCGAGTTCTAAAATCCCAAAGTTGGAATAATACCTTCAGGAAAACAGAGGCTGTGAAAGACGGAAATGGGCAGAATACTAAGTGTCCTGTTCAGAATATCCTGCTTGGTTATCCCTACCTTTCATTGTCTCTGGGCTATTTTGTAACATTGTAAGATGTAAAACACTGGTAGTGATTCAAAGAGTTCTTGCCTTAAAATGTGCAGGTTGGGTCCATGGAAACACAATTCATCATTGCCTTTGGATATGAACATGTTTTGTGTTAATTTGTAAATTCATTTCAGCATTCCTAATTGCTCTATAATTCTTTGAATTTTCCTTTGAATCAGTTAAAACATGTATTGGTTTCCTTATTAACTAATAAGTTAAATACAATCTTGGATGTGTTCATTTCTTATTTGTATTAGGGTCATGATTTATTTATTTTTATTTTCACCTTTAAAAGATTATCCTTTAATTTACCTACACGGATTACTACAAGGATTAAGTAAGATGATGTGTGTCTGTTACGTACCAGTCACAGTGCCTGAGACCTAACGATGATGATGATTCGTGTTTAGTCTACTGAGCAAGTGAGCTTTGGTTCCAGTTAACAAGCGTCTTCCTCACAGCTAGCTGGTAAGAATTGAAAATAACAAAGGCTTTAGCTGAGATGGTTTAAAGATCATTAAAGCTACAGTTACTTGAGAAAAGGACTCATGTGTCCATAAACTCCCATCTATTTTGGTTATAAGTATCCAAATATCAATCTCACTTACAGTCATGTTTTGATTCATATTAAATACTTTCAAAATCTGTGAAGGGACTAGCGGAGATTAATTTACCACCGGAAGTGCCTATGGGTACAGAGGCTCAAGAAAACCACCTGAGAGACACAGAGAGTTTGAAAGGAACCAACGCTCACTGCTCACAGTTCTGCAACTAATTGAAGGCATCCACTGGCTGAAGATTCATGAATAATATGGCTTTTGTCACCAAGAGGGAAGATATAAGAAGGACTAGCAAATAAAAGTCAAAATAAGGGAGTCAAAATAAAATCCAACTGCCCTATTTTAGCTTATCTTACCACCAAAATAAATGTTGCATTGCAGAGAAGTGAAGGATATTTTATTTCGATATGTATTTCTCGGTTACCCCAGGGAACAAAGAAAGCTGAACTGGCTACAGTGAAAGATACAGTTTGAGCAAATAGGAAGGCATCCGATTACAAGCTTATTATACACTAGAGCTGGTTTTCTGGGAACAAGACTGGCTTTCATCAAGATACATAAAGTAGATTGTTGAGAAGATTAAGTGAGATGGGCTGAAGGGGCAGGAGAAACAACCCCCCTCCCCCCAATTTCTTTCCTTCAGTACCGTGATGAGCAAAATACACAACCACCACCACGAAACAAAGACTTAAATTCAACAAACATTTATTAAATACTGCCTACGTGCCAGGTAAAATCTCTACGCTGGTGAAGCTTACCTTGGCAGGGAACCGGGAGCACCGTGGTAGAGACAGTCAGTAGGAAAAATGAAGAAATAAATGATATGGTATGTGGGAGTCATAGGTGCTATGGAGACACATGTGAACGGCAAAGGGAAGGCTGAGAGCTACAGTTTTAAATAGCCTGGTCAGAGAAGGTCACTTTGAGAGGACATTTGAACAAAGACTTAAAGAGAAGGAGCCCGCCCTGAAGACACAGGGTGGGATGGGAGGAGGGGAGAACATTCCAGGTAGAAGTTCCTGAGGCAGGAAAATGCCTGGTGTGCTTGAGGAATAACAGGGAGGCCAGCTGGCTTCAGTAGAATGAGCGAGGAGGAGAGAATTGGATGAGGGCAGGGAGGTAACAGCTCAGGAACGAGGCAGAGCCTTATGGGCCCAGGGAATCAGGGTAAGGTCTTTGGCTTTCCTCTCAGAGATGGGGAGCCACTGGTGAATTTTAAATAATGGAGTGGTATGACCTTACGTAAATCTTAAAAGAATTGCCAGATGGGGCACCTGGGTGGCTCAGTCGGTTAAGAGTCTGCCTTATAGAGGAGAGCATAAGCAGCAACGTCTATGACATCGGCCACAGCAACCTTTTTCATGACACATCTCCAAAGGCAAGAGAAACAAAAGATAAAATGAACTTGTGGGACTTCATCAAGATAAAAAGCTTCTGCACAGCCAAGGAAACAGTCAAAAAAACTAAGAGGCAGCCCACGGAATGGGAGAATATATTTGCAAATGATGCTACAGATAAAAGACTGGTATCCAAGATCTACAAAGAACTTCTCAAACTCAATACGTGAGAAACAAATAAACAAATCATAAAATGGGCAGAAGATATGAACAAACACTTTTCCAATGAAGACATACAAATGGCTAACAGACACATGAAAAAATGTTCAAAATCATTAGCCATCAGGGAAATTCAAATCAAAACCACACTAAGATACCACCTTACGCCAGTTAGAATGGCAAAAATAGACAAGGCAAGAAACAACAATTGTTGGAGAGGATGTGGAGAAAGGGGTCTTCCTACATTGTTGGTGGGAATGCAAGTTGGTACAGCCACTCTGGAAAACAGTGTGGAGGTCCCTTAAAAAGTTAAAAATTGAGCTACCCTATGATCCAGCCATTGCACTACTGGGTGTTTACCCCAAAGATACAGACGTAGTGAAGAGAAGGGCCATATGCACCCCAATGTTCATAGCAGCATTGTCCACAATAGCTAAATCGTGGAAGGAGCCGAGATGCCCTTCAACAGATGACTGGATTAAGAAGTTGTGGTCCATATATACAATGGAATATTACTCAGCAATCAGAAAGAATGAGTTCTCAACATTTGCTGCAACATGGATGGCACTGGAGGAGATAATGCTAAGTGAAATAAGTCAAGGAGAGACTATGGACTCTGAGAAACAAACTGAGGGCTTCAGAGGGGAGGGGGGTGGGGGGATGGGATAGACCGGTGATGGGTAGTAAGGAGGGCACGTATTGCATGGTGCACTGGGTGTTACACGCAACTAATGAATCATCGAACTTTACATAAAAAACCAGGGACGTACTGTATCGTGACTAACGTAATATAATAAAAAATATTATTAAAAAAATGAAAAAATAAAGTGTACAACATGAAAACAAAAAAACAAAAAACAAAAAACAAAAGAGTCTGCCTTCGGCATGGGGCATGATCCCAGGGTTCTGGGATCGAGTCCCACCTTGGGCTCCTTGCTCAGCAGGGATCCTGCTTCTCCTTCTGCTTGTCTCTCTCTCTGTGACAAATAAATAAAATCTTAAAAAAAAAATTGCCAGAGGAAAAAAGCAACAACTGCTCAAAAATGAAAGAATCAACAAGAAATTAGAGAATCTATAGAGGAAACAATGGGAAGTACTTGGCTCTCAACCTGCCCTTATGCCACCCCCACCAAACCCCTACAGCCAAAAAGCCATACTGAGAAATTTCCTCTCCCAAATCTGGAGACTACCAAGTTGAGTTGGTTTATTCACTTTTTTCTCTTTGAACCAAGGATGAGGAAAACAGTTTATTTCGGTTTCTGCACCCGATTCCAATGTGTGAAGGGGAAGATTTCCCTCCCCACATTTCTTGGGATACCAGCTGGCTGTCCTACAATTCAACCAAAATCGATGCTCTCTATCTGGAGACAGCATCAGATCCCACAGGTAAGGCTTTGGTACCACAAGACTGCCTTGCTCATCCCACACCAACTGCAAGCCAGACTGTTACTTGTGCTTCTGACCAACTGGCTATAAACCAGAAGTTCCCTCCCCCTTCCCCTTGGGTTCAATTAATTGGCTAGAGTTCAATTAATTGGCTCACAGAACTCAGGAAACCCATTTGTACACTAGATTACCAGTTTATGACAAAGGATATTAAAAGATACAAATCAATAGTCAGATGAAGAGATACACAGGATGAGGTCCCAAACAAAGAGGTTCTGTCTTCCTGGAGTTTGGGGCCCAACATAGTGGCACATGGAAGCGTCTGGTTCCTCAACGTGGAAGCTCTCTGAACCCCCTCCTCTTTGGGTTTTTAGTGGAGGCTTCATGATATAGGCATGATTGATTAACTCATTGGTCATTGGTGATTGATTCCTCCAACACTTCTCTCCTCCCCGGAAATCAGAGAACTGAAAGTTCCCCCCTCTATTCTTGGTTGGTTCCCCTGGCAACCAGCCCTCATTTTTAGGTGCTTTCCAAAAGTCACCTCATTAACATAAACCCAATTGTGGTGGAAAGGGGCTGGTTATGACTATGGAGACACCCACTGCAACTTGATGCCTTTGAAGCATTTGCAGGAGATAAGGACAAGAGACCAAGTGTTATAACAAAGGATGTTCCCCTTGCTCTTGTCGCTCAGGAAGTCCTAAGGATTTTGTGAGCTGTGAGTCAGGAACAGTGGATAAAAAACAAATGTATATGAGAAATATATTTTGGTCACCCGAATGACCAAATACATATATTTCCCATAAATCACAATATCTCACAGTTGTTGGGTTCGAGGGAGATAGAGAAATGAATAATGAGCTTCACTCTCTCAATGCGCTATGCTCTGAATTGAGGGAACTGGTCCAAGGTTGAATAAACAGGTGTAATGCACTATGGGAAAAGAATCAAGAAGTGGTCATATTATATCAGGTGAGAGAGAGGCACTCAAGTCTTAGCAAAAGGGAGTAGTTTGGTAACTTCAAGTATCCTATGGAGGGAAGAGTGAGTATAGCATGCAAGAGGCACAGAGCTACCTTACAGGAAAACATAGTTCAAGAATGGAATAAGGAAGGGTAATACCGACCTAAGGAAAATTATCACACAGTCCAAAACTATGTAATTACAGAACCAAGTAAAAAGAAAAAACTAAAGAATAATTAATAGAATAGACACTAGTGAGAATTGAATTACTGGTAGAGAGAAGTTTTGGATAATCGGAGTAAATGCATATAAAAAATAATACAGAAAATAAAGCAATAAATGAAACGACGAGATCCAGAACACAGACCAAGATAATTCAATCATAAATTTCTCTCCACGAAATTGGGACCCATCAGATGGTACAGATGTGCACAAAAATATAATTCAGGATGAATCTCCCATAGATGAAGAAAAAGGCTGCATTTCCAAATTAAAAATAACACACTTTTTTTTTTTTTTCCAGGAAAGTCTGAGAGAGAATGCTCAAATCCCACATGATGACTTGAATCTCAAGGACAGAAGAATTCTTTAGAGGTCCAGGCAGAAAAGCAAATTATCTTCAAGAGGGGAAAAATAAAACTGGCATTCAGCTTTTCTGTTGCCACATTCAGGGTCCAAAGACAATGAAGCAAAGTCCTTAAGAATGCTGCTGAGTGTGGGATCCACAGGTCAGTAGCACGGGTGCTACCTGGACCCACGTGAGAGTTGCAGAATCTCAGACCCGATGCCAGGCTTCCTGAATCTGCATTTTTAAAAAAGATTTTATTTATTTATTTGTCAGAGAGAGAGAGAGCGCACAAGCAGGGGGAGCAGCACACAGAGGGAGAAGCAGCCTCCCTGCTGAGAAAGGACCCTGATGTGGGGTTCATCCCAGGACCCTGGGGTCATGACCTGAGCTGAAGGCAGCTGCTTAACCGACTGAGCCACCCAGATGTCCCCTGAATTTGCATTTTTAACAAGTCCCCAGGTAATATCGACACATATGAAAGTGTGAGAATTCGTCATCTACAATGCTTTGACGGAAAGAAGGCATCGGCAGGAATATTCTCTTTCCCTTAGTTTGCTGTTCTATTTCTAAGGTCAGATGTTCAAATATGAAACGACTTACTCAGTGCCATGGCACCACGAGCCTTTCTGATAACATAATTCAGATGTCGCAAAGAATTCAGGAACAAAGAAGCAAGAAGTGAAAGCAGCGTTAACTTTGAATCCGTTTGATCAGACAGCAGAAACAACCACGAGGATTACAGTGGGAAGCCCCGATGGTGTAAGAGTGATACAACGCACCCCAGGGAAGACGGGGAAGAGTATCCCTACGGCTCACAGCACGCAGTCTATAAATACCTCCTAAATTGGAAGCATGGATTTTTTTTTTTAATGCATAATGACTCCAATAGCTTATGTTTTTAATGTTCATATCTGTACTTTTTTTTTTAATTAACCTTAGAGACATATTTTAGGAAATGAGTTTTCCTGTGGTAAAGAGACATGTGAAGTTCAACAATTACAATTTCACTTCCTTTTATTTTTCTTACACTACATTCAAAAAAATGTAATATTTTATTTATTTATTTATTTATTTATTTATTTATTTTACTTGTTTATTTTTAGAGCGAAAGAGAGTGAGAGGGAGGAGGGAGGGGCAGAGGGAGCGGGAAGAGAGAGTCTTTTTTTTTTTTTTTTTAATGATTTTTTATTATATTATGTTAGTCAGCATACAGTACATCCCCGGTTTCCGATGTAAGGCTCGATGATTCATTAGTTGTGTATAACACCCAGTGCACCATGCAATACGTGCCCT
>NW_024424897.1:10894726-10941524 GCF_017311325.1 Ursus maritimus | reverse complement strand
CTTACTACCCATCACCGGTCTATCCCATTCCCCCACCCCCCTCCCCTCTGAGGCCCTCAGTTTGTTGGGAAGAGTCTTACGCAGGCTCCATGCCTGAAAATCAAAAGTGAAACTGGGGGTAAAGTGGATCACTTCATAGGGATAAAACATTTCCTTTAAAAATGAAGGAAGAGGAAGGAAACCATTCTACACTTTATGTACACTTGATAACACAGCCTAAAAAGAAAAAAGAAAAAAGAACTACAGAAGAAAGGAAAATACCCATAAATCGTACTGTGAAAAAAAAACAACCACCTTTGAGTAACTGATGCAATAAATAAAAAGTCAGGACAGATAGATATAAAAGGTTTGAAAAATATGATTAACAAAACTTGAATAGATATTTATAGAGGATTGCTGGTAACAACCATAGATTGTACATTCTTTTCAAGAATATAACATATACTTCCCCCCCAGATACTCCTATATTTTCTGGAACAACATGCGGATATGTGCAGCATACACATATACAAGAATGTTTATAGCTGCATTATTCATAAGAGCCAAAATGTGGAAACAACTCAACTACCTATCAACAAAGAATGGATAAATGGGGGTAAACCCATTAAAGGAATATTATAAGACAATCAAAATGAACTATAGTCGGGCCAGTGTGGATATATTACATAAGTATCTTGAGGGAAAAAAGCAAGATACATAAGAAGATATATAGTATGCTTCCATTTGTACAAAATATAATAAAAGGTAGAATGCAATAGCTCTATTTAGACTCTTAGAGATATAAAGAAAATCAAGGAACTGATTTCCATAAAAGTCCGAATATCAGCATACTGATTAATTCTGGAAGGCGGAAAGATCATCATCAGGAAAATACTTTCTGTAGTGACAGTAATGTTCTATTACCTTGAAAATGCCTCTGGCTGTACATTCCAAGGACAGGCGATGGGGGTGAGGAGCCTCCGAGTGCCTGGGTCCAATGCGGGGCTCAACCGGCAATCATATCCTCTCCGTGACCTCCTCTAATAGTAGTATTGCCAGATATTAAAATATACTCTAAAGCAGGGATTCTCAACTTTTGTTTCCCCTCCAGGGAACACTCAGCAATGTTTGGAGACATTTTTGAATGTCACAGCTAGGGGTCAGCGTAGGAGTCGCAGGTGGCACCCAAGACAAGCCACGTGAGTCCCCTTCTTAAAACCGCCACCTGTCCTTCTGGGGTGGCCTGTCTCTGTCTTCTGTCTCTCCTGGTCCTCCCTGTAGGGGGCAGTGTGCCCCCCCAACCCATTCTCTCCTTAGTCAGGATCTTCTTGTTTAATTCTCCCCAAGCATTTTATAACGCAGGTGTCTAGTTACATGAAAACACATCATACTATTTCTGTGGGGATTACATTACGTTTGTGGATGAATGAAGGGAAAACTAAAATTTATACGATGTTGAGTATTCCTATCCAAGAACATGAATATTTATATTTATTTATATTTATTGCTATTATAAAAATAGCCTATATATGCAAGCTATTGGTATGGTGTGTTAATTTTTAAAATTCGGGACTTTCCTAATGTTTTAATTGTTTGTAGTATTTTTTCCATTGCTTATTTTGGGTTTTCAAGTTCAATATATATATATATATAATCTATAATAGAACTGTCCAATAGAAGGTTTCATAATGATGGAAATGTTTAACTTCTACCTTATCCAAAATAGTAGCCACTACCATGCATATGGCTATTTTTTTAAAAGATTTTTATTTATTTATTTGATGGAGAGAAAGACAGCCAGTGAGAGAGGGAACACAAGCAGGGGGAGTGGGAGAGGAAGGAGCCCGATGCGGGGCTCGATCACAGGGACCTGGGATCACGCCCTGAGCCAAAGGCAGACGCTTAACAACTGAGCCACCCAGGCACCCCTATGCATATGGCTCTTAAGCACCTGGAATGTGCCTAGTATGACCAAAGAACTGAATTCTGACTTTCTTTCACTTATAATTAACTTTTTCCCCAAAAAACTGTTTTTATTATTAGACCTTGGGGGTGCCTGGATGGCTCAGTCGGTTAAGTGGCTGGCTCTGTATTTTGGCTCAGGTCATGATCTCAGGATCCTGGGATTGAGCCCTGTGATGGGCTCCAAGCTCAGCAGGGAGTCTGCTGGAGATTCTCTCTTTCTCTCCCCCTGCCCATCCCCCGCTTTCTCTCTTTCTCTGAAATAAATAAGTAAATAAATAAATAAGTAAATCTTTAAAAAAAATAATAAACCCTGTAGTACAAATCTGAAAAGTAAACAAAAAACTGACAACACTTTTTTTTTTTTTTTAAGATTTTGTTTATTTGAGAGAGGGAGAGAACACAAGCATCACAGAGGGGCAGAGGAAGCAGAGACTCCCCACTGAGCAGGGAGCCCCATGTGGGGCTTGATCCCACGATCCCAAGATCGAGACCCAAGCTGAAGGCAGACTCTTAACTGACTGAGCCACTCAGGTGCCCCAAAACTGACAATATTTACTTTAAATGTAAATAATCACAGGTGGCTATTGGCCACCATATTGGATAGCACAGGTCTCTATAGTTTTACTTCTTGCTTTTTAATCTATGTGTCTTGATTGCTAACTCTTATCTAAGTTTATCAGCTAATACTCCCAACATAATATTAAATAGAAGTGGAGATTGTAAGCATCATTATATTGTTTCTGAGTTTTGCAGGAAAAGCTCTAATAATTCCCCATTAAGTAAGGAAAATGCTGATACCGTGTGTGTGTGTGTGTGTGTGTGTGTGTGTGTGTGTGTGTATAGTTCATATGTAAGGAAGTATCCATGTATCAATATTTGAGTATTTTTGGAAAGGTATTAATGAGCAGGTATTAAATTTGTCAAATGTCTTTTTTACATCTACAGAGATGACTATATCATTTTCCTGTCTAGCCCTGTAAAGGTGATAAATTTTGGATTTTCTAATACTGAGCTGTCCTTGTGTTCCTGAGGTAAACTGCACTTAGTCATAATGTATTCTGGACTGGCCTCCTACTGTAAGCCATAGTGAATAGCCAGCAATCTCATCTACCGTTTCTTTTTCTCCCTCAGCTACCCAACATCTGATTTTAAGTTTTTTTGGTCCTAAGACCACTAAGAAAATCAGCAAGTTTATTCTACTTTTTACATAAAGTCCCAATTCTTCACCCTTGAAAATAATTGTACTATATCTACAGTATAATACATTATCCCTTATAACTGTTCCTGGTTCTTTTTTTTTTTTTTTTTTTTTTGAGAAAGAGAGAGCGAGCAGGGGGAGGGGCAAAGAGAGAGGGAGAAAGAGAATCCTCAAGCAGACTCCCTGCTAAGTGCAGAGCTTGATGGGGGGCTCAATTCCAGGACCCCAAGATCATGACCTGAGCCAAAATCAAGAGTCAGACGCTTAACCGACTGAGTCACCCACGTGCCCCATCCAATAAATTTTATATTTGAATTTATATTATAGGAATATAATCTTATATTGGATTTATGCTTTAAAAATATGTTTCTCTTTTACATTTCTATAGATTTCCTATATTTTGATTCCCTGTGAGCCTGTTCTCTTTTGCCTCATTCAGTATAGTTACAATAGTTGCTTTTAAATCTAATCTGATTAATTCTAACGCATCGGTCATTCTGGAGTTGGCATCAGCCGATTGTCTTCTCCCTTTAAAATGGATCGCATCTTTTCTGGCTCTTTGTACGTAGAGTAATTTTGCATTGTAACCTGGACATTGTGGATTCTGTTATTTTCCTCCAGATTGTGGATATTTACATTTTCACAGGCAATTAACTGCAAGCTGTCAACACCTGTGTTGGGTCGTGCCTCGGTTCTCAGTTCAGACTGACTTCAGTCTGTTTTGCTCGTGTGTGTTGCCAGGGTGAACCAGAAACTTGGCAGGTTTTCACACTGACTTTGGGGTCCTCCACCTCTCATGTGATGAGACCCTTTCTGGGGTTCCCTCCTCACTCTGTGGAAGCTCTGATTGCCCCGGACCCCTTTCCTGGTTTGCCCAACCAGGAAGAGGGGGAGCTTTCCATCTGAGTTTAAGCCTTCCAAAATCTGCCTGCTGGTGCTTGCTGTCTTTGGTGTTTGGCTCAGAGTTTATCTGCAGGCAGGCCGGGTAGGCTGTCACTCCATGGCGTTCAAAGCTGAACTTCCCTGGAAAGAATCTTTGATGTGCGAGTTTCCTGAGCTTATGGAGACTGATTCCTCAAGTATCAGTAGACATGATTAGACCTTATGCCGTTGTAGCGTCTTTCAAATACTCATGAATTGAATCCAGCAGAGTCCTTCCTAGTTTGGGCTGCGGCTCTCAGCAAACACCTGTGGAGATCTGGGGGTCCTCCGATTACCAGGGTCATCAGATGCCACGTTCCTTCCTTCGCTGCATCCCATGCAGATGGTGATTCCATGTGGACCTTGCAGATCTGGGTGATGCAACACCCAGAGTAGGGCTGTTGAAACAAATGACCACAGACGGCGTGGCTTCAAACAACAGAAATTCATCGTCTCACAGTTCTGGCAGCCAGAAATCAAGATGTTGGTGGGGTTGTGCTCCTTCTAAAGCTTCCTTGCTTCTTCCTTCTGGGGACTGTCCACAGTCCTTGGTGTTGCTTGGTTTCTAGCTGCATCACTCCCATTGCTGCTTCTGTTGTCCCATGGCCTTCTCCCTGTTTGTCTTCTGTGTGCCCAAATGTCCCTTGCTCGATAAGGATACCAGTCATTGGATTAAGGCCCATATTAATCCAATACGATCTAGTCTTAGTTTGAGTGCATCTGCAGAGACCTATTTCCAAATAAGGTCAAATTCACAGGGGTTAGGACTGGAACGTATCTTTTGGAGAGTACAGTCCAACCTACAACAGGTGCTTAATCTAAATGAGCTGATGATGTAACAATTACAACCTGAATAAATAATTTCTGTGACTAGGGGCGCCTGGGTGGCACAGCGGTTAAGCGTCTGCCTTCGGCTCAGGGCGTGATCCCAGCATTATGGGATCGAGCCCCACGTCAGGCTCCTCCGCTATGAGCCTGCTTCTTCCTCTCCCACTCCCCCTGCTTGTGTTCCCTCTCTCGCTGGCTGTCTCTCTCTGTCAAATAAGTAAATAAAATCTTTAAAAAAAAAAAATAATAATAATTTCTGTGACTAACCAAGATTCACGATACACAGATTACCATCAAAATCTGTATAAATTGGATGTAAAAGACTATCCTCAATTCAGACACAAATGCCCAGAATGAAATCACCCATTGATGTAATGCAGGGGCAGATGTGCATACGAGTTAAGAATGAGCTTTGGGGAGCCCGGGTGGCTCAGTTGGTTAAGCGCCTGATTCTTGGTTTCAGCTCAGGTCACGATCTCAGGATCCTGGGATGGAGCCCTGCATTGGGTTTCACGCTTAGCGAGGAGCCAGCTTGTCCCCCTCCCTCTGCTCCTCCCCACGCTCTCTCTCTCTGTCTCTTTTTCTCTCTCGAATAAATGAATAAATAAATCAATAAATAATCTTAACAAGGAAAAAAAAGAATGAGCTTTGGCTTTGAAACGAACTGGGTTTGGATCTTGAGTTCTTGTCTTGCCGGCTGGTGAAGGTCTTAAATCTCCTTCAGCTCCTGCTTCATTATCCAGAAGTGGAGAAAATACACTTAATTCACAGGTTCTTGAGAATGTCTAGGATCAAAACAATGCCTGACACTTAGACCTTCGGCTATGGAATTGTCCAACCGGATATTGAATTAAATATCGAATTATTCGATTGTTGACGAAATAGTCAAAGAGTAAGAGGTCCTCCAGAGATCCTACTGTACAAAGCATGCTGTGGACCCAACTGATCAGACCCGGGTTGAACCTTGATTGTACCGCACTCTGGTCTACCTGGTGGTAGCATTTATTTTTAAAAATACTCGAATGGGGACTTTCAACCCACAACTTTATCAGGATAATAGGAATTAGTACTTATAAATCATGAAACTCAAACCCTTAAATAAACTCTACTGTATTACCCATTTTGCTTTTATATGCATTTAAATACAATTATATGTAGTCATAAACATGGTGCGGTCCAGAATTTAATTCTCCCTTCCCAGATTAAACTTCAGGCAGATGAGGGAAATGTTTTGCGAAAGGTACTGATCTTCCCCTTCTCTCATTGTCTGGGCCCTGGGCCTATGCCGTCTCCTTGTTTATACTGATCTCTGACCGGTTTGTCATTTCTTGTTCCAGGAATGTACATCTCAGACCGCATTACTCAAAGTTCACAACACAGTCTTGAGGGATGGCATTTATTTTTTGCACTGTTCTTCAAATCTTCTTAATAGGTTCCTTCTGTTGAGAAATGTGCTCGCCCAAGCTGTCTGAGGCAGGTGCCTCTGGCCTTTTGTGTGACAATTCATCCAGATGGGAGGTGACATCAAGGAAGCCTTTCGGAGAGGTTACGGCATGGCAGCCGAATCCTGAAACCTGTCAGGGAGACCAGGCAGTGGGGCAGGGCATCCCAGGAGGAAGCAGCAGCCTCCGTGTGGCCAGAACACATCCTCTCCCACCAGCCTCGTTGGTGAGAAAGGCAGTTTGGAGGAGAGTGGCACCAGATAAATCTGGGCAGAAAGCCAACGTATGACGAGCATCCCATAGCAAGCTGAGGAGTTGGCGTTCCACGTGGCAAGTGTGGGTGTCTGGGATGCGGAACCACTAGCATGTGCCATGGCTTTATGTGGCCATTCACACTATATTTGCGCTGTAGCACGAGGCTGATGATGGACGGAGACAGGGCAGCAAGAAAGAGCATCTTAAGTCTTATCCCGCCCCCCCCATCCATTTCCTCCTCAATCCACTGCAGTCCCCTTGTGCTCCACCAACCCCTTCTATTCCTCTAGCCCACCTCCTGGCAATTTTCTCTTTATTGCAAGCATCTCGCTCAGCCGTGCTTACCTGTTCACATGTGCGTATCCTCTACTAGACTGTAAGCTTCTCGAAGGCAGCGGCAGGACCACACTCCGTTTTGTACATGCAGTATCGAGCCCAACGCCTAGAAGAAAGTAAGCATTCAATAAATTCATGATGGCACTCCTTTGGTATTTAATGAGTGTCTACTATGTGTTTCCCGGAAAACTGCTAAAGGCCCAGAGCGCAGCACCGTAAATAAAACAGAGAAAAATCCCTACCTTCACGGAGCTTGCATCCTCACCCTGAGAGCCACACAATAAATTAGGGAGTAAGTAAATAAATAAACAGGTAAAATTTTAGTATGTCAGATAAGGAGAAGAGTTATGGAAACAAAATAAATCGAGGGAGAGCAATTGAGGGGGGTGACTGTAAGTAGGGTGGTTAGGGAAGGCTTTGCTGATAGTAGAACACAAACTCGAAAAACAGGGGCGCCTGGGGGGATCAGTCGGTGAAGCATCTGCCTTCAGCTCAGGTCATGATCCCAGGATCCTGGGATCAAGCCCTGTGTCGGGCTCCCTACTCAGTGGGGAGCCTGCTTCTCCCTCTCCTCCCTGCTCATGCCCTCTCCTGCTATCTCTGTCTCTCTCAAATAAATAAATAATATCTTTAAAAACAAACCTTGAAAAACAAGGGAGCAGCTACGTGGATATCTGGAGTGGGGGGAGCAGGCGGGGGCAGGCAGAAGGAACTGACAGAGGGAAGCCCTGAGGACCCTGAGACAGGACCTGATAGGGTGTCCAAGGAATAGCAGAGGCCAACACAGCTGGATTTTGGCTTTTACTCTGAGTGGAATGGGACGCCGCTGAAGGGTTCTGAGCACAGGAGTGGCACAATCTGACTTCTGATCTGACATGACAGCTTTGGCAGCTATGCTGAGAACAGCCTGAAGAGGGACACACGTTCTGCTGGGCAAGAGAAGAGGTGGCTTGGACTGATGTGGAGAGAGACGCTAGACACGGCACACGGTTTGAAGGTGGTTTTCTTTAACTGGACCTGTTAGTGTTCGGTCGGGGTTATCAGGAAATGAGAGGGGTTGCGAACTTCTTCAGTTTGGCATGAGCAATTAGAAATACGGAGTTGTGATTCCCTGAGACCAGAGTAAATGGGGGAGAACCACTTAACTCCCTGTCCAGATTATGACACCTTTGAGAGTGAAAGGACATGCCCTAGAGCTGGGAAAATGTAGGGACTGTCTTGGAAAATCTGTTTACCCTAGAGTCCTGGCTCTCAATCAGGGGCGATTTTGCCCCCAAGGCCACGTCTGAAGACATTTTTGGTTGTGACAACTGGGGGGCTGCCACAAATACCTGGTAGGAGGAGGCCAGATTTCCTGTCTCTGACAGCACCTCTCAAGAAAGAATGATCTGGTCCAAAATGTCAACAGTGCGAAGATTGAGAAATCCTGTCCTAGAGATAGGAAACAGGACGAGAAGGCCAGATTTGCTGACATGCACAGAGATAAAGATCAACGTAGTCAAAGAGATATGTCATGAAGATGCTCAGCTCTTCATTAGTTTATCATTTCTACCCAGCTACTTACCCAAAAAAGCATATACCCTCGAACACAGAAGAATATTAAGAAATTATACAATTGAAAGAACCTACAGACTAATTAGCCTTATAACCGGGGGTTTTCTGGGACCCTCACCCATCCACTCCTCAGCTAGCCTTTCTTTGGCCCAAGGCTCAGTTCAGCTACAACACCATTGGTACTGGTGGCTTCCCGGATTTCCAAATAATAAAAAAAGGAAGTTCAAATGCAATTTTAAGAAAGTGATGGCCAGGATCACCAGCCATCTAAATACAGTGAGCTGTACATGATTTTACCAGCAAAACAGATATGGGAACCTCTCCGGAAGAACAAGATTGTCAAGTGGGATGCCCGAACTCATTCTTCTCCCCACTCCATCTTCCCTCCAAAGCAGAATGAGTGAATGAATGGATGGATGGATGGATGGATGGATGAATGAATGAATGAAAACACCATTAAATGGAGTCAGAATGCAAGGGGTTGACTGCCAGATCTCTGTGTTCTTGCTTTGCCCCCTTCATCTGTGTGGACCATTTGTGAAGTTATAACTAAGCCTCCCACTGGCTGACCTAAAAGCATTCTTGGAGTCCCAATGAAGGTTCTCACAGTCTAGTCATCGAATGAGGAGGAGTCCTAGACTCCTAGAGGCGGATATATCTGAATAAGCCTGTCGGTTTCTGAGCAGTTAGAATCTGAGAGTGAACATTCCAACTCTTAGGCTGATAGAACAAATTAAAACTTTCAAACCAGCCTTTATTTTTCACACTCAGGTCTAAGAGAGGTTCATGAACTCAAACCCTTTCCTGTCTTGATTTTCTCCTATGATCTTATCATGGGATCCCGGGCTTTAGCAAAATGCGCAACATTGCCTTTCTGTCTGTGCCTAAATACTAAGAGGGTGCCCAAAGGTTTTCTTTTTGGTCAGCATTCTATCAAGGCTTCGTTTTCTACTATCCGCAGGCACAAGAGGGCATTCACAGCTATTACATAACATGAAACTGGGTAAGGGTAGTGTGTACACATTCAGAACCCTGCCCTCTGTGTGGAATGTGAAGAAACAAGTTTAAGCAGGCATGTGCCCCCAAACATGGGGGACCTTCAGGGGAAGCGCAGGGAGAGAGTCATCAACCGATCCTCACGTCCTGTGCATTCAGGTTAAGTTTCATGAACAGGGAGGGAGAAAAGCTGTAAAATTTCTGGGCTTCTTGCAATCCCCGGATTTCCACCTTGGATTTTTTTTTGTCAGAGAACTATGAGCATTTCATCACACGGACACTATTCCTACCTACGCTGTGAGGGAAGCAGTTCTCTGGCACTGCTGGTACACTTAGAGAACAAACAAAACCACGCGTGTCCACATCGAAGGGAGCATCCGATGAGCAAAGCTACAGAGCTACTTCTGAACGTTGGATTCCCCTCCAGTGGGATACTCGGTGCTCCAATGCATGCCATGGTCCGGGGCAGCATCCCAGGAGGGGGTCCAGATGTGAGGCACCTCTCTCAGCCCTGCACATCCCCCCGAAGTAAAACAAAACAAGCAAAATGGCTACCAGGTACCAGAAGGATTAATAAATTGTCCTTATTCGAACTTTTCCTCCCTTTCATTTGAAGACAACAGGTGGGTGGTTGACTGCAGTCACACAGAGATCCCGTCCGATCCTGAAACCTACTTGAAGGATCATCAACAGATCAATTGGATACCTGTTTCCCCAAGAATAAAAGATACTCATGTGCAGAAGCTGATGTCTGGATCCGTTCAGCCCTCCATCTTTCACAACACTCACTGATAATTACTACTTGTCAATGCTTGTTAAGAACTGCCTACATCTACTTTCTGAATCTCGGAAGAAAAAATATACATGGTGGGCATGATTTCTGAGGCTCAACGTGGAGGCTCTCCGAATCTAGCACACTTCATTATCTAAATGGGACAACAGGAAAATCATTTTTTTTTTTTTTTGCATTGGTAAAATTCAAGAGTCTCATCACCTTCAGGGAAATTGGTCTTTGTTCTTGGAGTATTCCAAGTACACTGTATAAATTGCCTGTGCCAATGAATACAGAAATAGAACAAAGAGCGCACATATAGCATCTTGAAAAATGATTTCATATTACTCGTTATTCTGCCTCCAAAAGCATTATACCAAATTGATTGAAGAGCTATCTAGAATATCATCTACCACAGCTCAGCTCTTCCTCTCCCTTATGACTTATTTTTAAAATGCTGTTTTTAAGACACGAGGCGCAATTCATTTTTTGGAAGGCACACTGATAGATATTTGCTCGGCACTTGTTACAGAAACTTTTTTTTTCTTTGAAGGAATCTGTCATGGGGAACACGAGATCTAAAAAAATACCTTATTTTCCTCACTTAACTATCTACTCGAAACCAGCATGGATCATAAATTCCTAAAATAATTCACCCAGATAAATGAAAGTTAAAAGGTTAAACGTATACATTTTTAGTCAAGTTGAACGTGTCGCTTCACAGTCCATAATAGCTGCAAAAGCTGACACTAATATTGGGGAACGAAAGCAACAGAGCATGCTACTGGTAGGTTGGACTTCTTTAAAATTTCTGAACACTAATGAAAGCCTCAGGGTCTCTGTACCTACCCTTTGGAGCTTCTGAAGATTCTTACTGGATGATTTTTCATGTCTGGACTTCTCTTAACATTGATAAAGGAAGAACAGTTATTTTCTACATGTATTTTAAAACTCATGATGGAAATTAACTCTTCCAGATAAAAAAATTACCTAATTTTGTCTTCTGGTCCTTTCCTCTTACCCCTGCCTAGTTCCAAACAATTCATGTAGATCATTTTGGAGAGGTTCCAAATTATTTCAAACATACAATCAATGAATAAATCTTTCGTAAGAATTGCTCCATTTTTAAATAATAATAATAATAATAATAATAATAATAATAATAATAATAATAATAAAACACCTCCCATACATGCTCACGCCTCTTCTTGATTTAATTATCAGCCAACTAAGTCCCAGGGAAAACATTTTGATTTTTAAAATATGTCTAATATAAATTTTAAAACTGAGCTACTTTAGTTAATTAACAACTTAATTAGCAGAAAGGCAGACCCATTAGTAATGGTTACAGTAGAAAAGTTCATACAAACACAATGAATATAAGAAATATAGAGATTAAAGGAAATGAAAGGATTTAGAATAGTAAGGTCCTAATGCATATGCAAATGATTGGAAAGAACTAAAATACTGTTATCAGTATATTTCTTTAATAAGGAAAACCGCGTCTTAAGAACAGACCATTGAAGCCTGATGACTCTTTCCACCTCCCATTAACTACTACTATGCCCTCTGCTGTTTGCTTTGTTAATCTATGACATTACATGGCCGAAGGCCTACATAATTCATGCCTGGGCTATTCAGTTGTCTTTTAAATCCATTCCCCGCTGTGGAATGGAATGGTTTTCTCCATATGGCCTCCATTTCCTCTTAACAAGCATCCAACAGTGTTTTGATTTGCTGCAGTAATAAAAATATTTCTTCTCTCTTTCCCNTCCATTAAACTAAGCTTTTCTTTTCACATTTCTTTATGTTGGTGGTAACCTTTCTCTAATTTCAAAGCTTTCTTCTTGCCTTTATCACTTGCGAGGAGGAGTGTTCTTATATCCCAATTTTCTTCCACTCTACATACAGTATCTTCGTTCTCAAGAAAGGAGCCAATGCTGAGAAATTTAATAGTAATAAAGATAACCAAAAGCCTCAATACCTTATAGCCACTGAGCATATATCATGGGCCGGGCACTCTTCTTAGAGCCTTAAGTCTATTAGTTCATTTAATCTTCTCGACTACCCCATGAGGTAGGTACTGTTATCGTTGCCTTTCTACCTGTAGGACACTGAGGCATAGAGAAGTGATCTATTTTGCCCAATTCACAGAACTAGTATAGATAGACCCTCGAATAACATGGGGGTCAAGGGCACCAACCGCCACCCCCCCAATTGAAAATCTACGAATAACATTTTTTCAAATAAAAAATATTATTAGATTTTTAAATTTTAATTCCAGTGTAGTTAACATACAGTGTTATATTAGTTTAGGTGTACAATTTAGTGATTCAACAATTCCATACATCTCCCAATGCTCGTCCTGACAAGTGCACTCCTTAATCTCCATCACCTATTTCACTCATCCCTCCACCCACTGCCCCTCTGGTAACCATCAGTTTTTTCTCCATAGTTAAGAGTCTATTTCACGGTTTGTGTCTCTCTCTTTTTCCTTTGTTCATTTATTTTGTTTCTTAAATTCCACATATGAATGAAATCATATGGTATTTGTCTCTCTCTGACTGACTTCTTTCACTTAGGCATAATACTCACTAGCTCCATCCATGTTGTCGCAAATAGCAAGATTTCATTCTTTGTGATGGCTGAATAATAGTCCATTGTGTATTCCGTGGTGTATGTATACCGCAACTTCATTATCCATTCATCTATGGATGGACACCTGGGCTACTTCCATTATTTGGCTGTTTGGCTATTGTAAATAATGCTGCAATAAACATAGGGGTGAACATATCCTTTTGAATTAGTGTTTTTGTGTTCTTTGGGTAAATACCCAATCGTGAGATTACTGGATCGTAGGGTGGTTCTCTTAATTTTTTTGAGGCACCTCCATAGTGTTTTCCACAGTGGCTGCACCAGTTTGCATGCCCACCAACAGTGCACGAGGATTCCTTTTTCTCTACATCCTCATTAACACTTGTTATTTCTTGTGTTTAGGATGTTAGGCATTCTGACAGGTGTGAGGTGATATCTCATTGTGGTTTGATTTGCATTTGCCTGATGATGAGTGATGTTGAGCATCTTTTCATGTGTCTGTTGGCCATCTGGATGTCTTCTTTGGAGAAACATCCGTTCACGTCTTCTGCCCATTTTTAATTGGATTCTTTGCTTTTTGGGTGTTGAGTTGTAGAAGTTCTTTATAATTTGAGTGTAGCTGACACACAATGTTACATCAGTTTCAGGCAAATCCATGAGTAACTTTTGGCTCCCCCCAAATTTAACTAGTAATGACATACTGCTGACTGGTAGCCTTACAGGTAACATAAAGAGTTGATTAACACGTATTTTGCGTGTTACATTTATTATGTACTGTATTCTTACAATAAAGTAAGGGAAAGAAAAGTGTTTAGAAAATCATAAGAAAAATACATTTACAGTACTGGACTGTATTCATTGAAAAAAAATTCCACAAATAAGTAGATCTGTGCAGTTCAAACCTGTGTTACTCAAGGGTCAACTGTAATTAGAAGAGCCAGGAGTCCAACCCAGCCAGGCCGTCTGGCTTCAGAGTCTGTGCTATAATCCCTTCACAATTATGGTCAACTTACACAGGTCTGGTGTCATCAAATTATACCTATGAACAACTAGCCAATAATGGAAACTGACTTGGTGATGGAAACAAGGGCTAGAGCTGTATCAATGTATCTGCTTCCATGGGATATTAGAGAGGAAAACTGCCATCTGCTGATGCTATGTTCTTGGTATTTGACACTTGACTCTCTCTACCAGAGTCCTCTCAACATACAACAAGAGCCAAAATTCACATTTACGTGAACTTTTATTGCAC
This sequence comes from Ursus maritimus, assembly GCF_017311325.1. Classification (NCBI taxonomy): domain Eukaryota; kingdom Metazoa; phylum Chordata; class Mammalia; order Carnivora; family Ursidae; genus Ursus; species Ursus maritimus. Next base: position 10,927,431 of record NW_024424897.1, on the reverse strand, counting down.
CTAATTCTTCTCAGTATTTACAGCCTAAATCACACTATTTATAGCCTAGACCACAATGAATGGCATCTCAGCAGCTCATGTGACTTCAGTCCTCAATCGTCAACTGTTCAGTTGAGGGGAAAGAAGGGTGATTTATAAGTACAGCTAAGACACACTTATCTACTCCTAGATGAGGCAGGGACCATCATTTTCTATGAAATAGACCTGGAGTAATTTTATTAATTCAAAGTCGATTACTTTGCTTTTTTATGTATGAATTTGGTATTCGAGGTATACGTTATAAGTAGATAAAATACACTCCAAATTATTTATCTGACTCCCTTTGATTTTTCTTTTGATCTACGTCCGACCATATCTGCTAATTCTCGTGAAATATTTCCATATAATATCATTCTGAATTTTTCTGCCTTTTCCAACCTAAACAGCTTTGAATAGCACACTTGACTTTAACAAATATTCATCATAGCTGACTCTTCTATTAATATAAACTTTTAAAAACAGGTAGGATAGGGATTAATTTGCTAATTCAAATTCCCTTCCTAAATTAAATGTGAATGGATGAGAAAATAGCTAGTGGGAATCCTTAGAATCATTTTTTCATGTGACATCTGTTGATTCATTATCAAAAACGGGTTTGAAACAAAACATAGGAACCATATTATGTAGAAGGGCTCCTGAAGAGCACCATCAGCCAATAAATTCCATATTTCAGAGTCACCCCTGTCCTTGAAAAATAGTCCGTGACCATTGGTTATATAAAGACTTGAGGTCGAATTCGTTAAACATCTTTCTAGAACACGGCTTTATGCCTCTGAGTTGGGAGGTGTATTAATACGTTGGTAGCATCCAAAGAGGTACAATCTTATTTTAGTCATGTTTTGGAAAACTTTGTGCCTCTGTTAATTTTAAATATAACAGAGAATCGCTCGTAACAATTTTAGTTTCACCCTGGTATTACTCCTAAGTCAACATCATATAAATCAGGTCACTTAAAATTGTGACAGTGAGGGTTCTCAGTTTGCAAACTAAAACACTGCCTTCAGCTTACTAGATTAAAATCTGAATTAAGGGGCGCCTGGGTGGCACAGCGGTTAAGCATCTGCCTTCAGCTCGGGGTGTGATCCCGGTGTTATGGGATCGAGCCCCACATCAGGCTCCTCCGCTATGAGCCTGCTTCTTCCTCTCCCACTTCCCCTGCTTGTGTTCCCTCTCTCGCTGGCTGTCTCTATCTCTGTCAAATAAATAAATAAAATCTTTAAAAAAAAAAAATCTGAATTAACGTCAAACCCCCCCCCCCAATGTTGATGAAGAAAGAAATAGATATTTACAGATACAGGACTAAATAGAGAAATATATTTTACATCTGAGGTGGTTTTTGCTCACATCCTGTGAATTATAATAACTTTATCTTAGTTTAGAAGATAGTTAGATGTCGTAAATATATTCTGCTTTGGGTGCCTGGGTGGCTCAATCAGTTAAGCCCCTGACTCTTGATTTTGGCTCCGGTCATGATGTCAGGGTTGTGACATCCAGCCCTGTGTCAGGCTCGCCCGCTTGGTGGGGAGTCTGCTTGTCTCCTGGTCCCTCTGCCCCCTTCCCCCCTGCATGCACATACTCTCTCTCTCTCTCAAGTGAATCTTGAAAAAATATATATTCTGCTTTCTTTCATGAACCTACCTATAATGCCGGGAGCATTTATTGTGAATATACAGCTGCCCTAACTTCAAACCCAGATACACTTCGGTTTGCTATCTCATTAAGACGGGGTAAGAACTAATATTATGAAATTCATACATCCTTAGACATTTTTTTACATAGCACATCTTAAATAACTACTATGAGAAACTCTACTTTACAGAAAATTAATGAGTCATTAAAAGTTAAGAGCCAAGCATTCTATCTTTTCATAAAGCATTACCTGGGTATTTAAAAAAAAATCTTCCACATGCCTATTAAAAACCTGTAGACCGAGCTTCCAAAATCATAGATCGCACGGAAAGCAGCTTAAGAAAATTGTACACAACGCTTTCTGCAATTTTCTTTGAAATATCCACCAGCATTTCAAAATTTACTCAGTGCCAGATGGCAATATGCCCAAAACTGTTTAATACATGCACTTGATATTTATTTGGATTCGAACAATCCAGAAACAGCAGGATAAATAAGGCCCTGGAAAATGGAAATCTCTGGTTGCCTTTTGCAAATGTGCCGGTTTTTAGATTTCTTCATTTCCCACCTAAATGTCAGTAAAGCAAGGCTGATAGAAAGGAGCCCTAAAGGAGACTTCCAAACAGTTCCAGAGGCAGGAGGTACAATCTAATCGACCTCTGCTGTTTTACTCCTTATGTTGTAGGCTACAGAGTCCATGGAGCTCGGGGCTCACGCTATTGCACCATGAAGAGGTTCGCCTTAACCCTCTTTATGGTAGGAAGCCCAATCTATAAAACACCATCAGACACTCATTATATTCTCAAATTGCTACTTTCTAATACTATACAATACTTATAAAACCCTATTTGGTTCTAAGACAGACTAATTGAACAACTATATAGAACCCACTGTTTTTAGGAATTTGGCTCAGAAACAAAATCATGAGTCTACCACCTCAAAGGAACGGACATAAGGAGAATTAGCAGTATTTTCAACTTATCTGCCGTATGCTGTTAGCAATACAGCATTTCCTTTGGACTCTACTCCAAATGGAACAATTTAAGAAAAAGCTGATTTAGTATGTTGACTCCCTATAATTATTTCTATAGCGCTGTGTAGTTCAGATAGCTTCTTAACATTCTGTGAACTGTTGAACTTTCTCTGTAACTTGCATAGATCGCTTATCTAAAATATTTCCCAGAATATTTTATAGTTTTTAACGAAGTGCAGCAGGTCAGTATGACCGGAATTATTCAGGTCTGTGACTGAAGCCCAGAACCATCTATTAATATCAATGTAAACAGATCAAGGAGCCTTGAAGGGCACAACACTGTCCAATATCAGTGTTTCTAACTCATTCTCACATAGCACAGGATTTACTGAATCGTCACAGTGCGTTGGCTACGGTACAGAGTGTAAAGGAGATACACGGATTTATTGTGGGCTTTCGAGTCCTGAGCTGAGCTTGTCCCATGAATAACTAATACAAAAACGGGGCAAAATGTTACCGAATGAGTCTTAACCTGAAGAAGGTACAATTTCTAGGGCACTGACTACAAGCTACCTAGCTTAAGACGAGACCGGATAGCTGAAGTAAGAGACTAGGGATCGGAAGCCAAGTTTCTACATCTGCAACCAGACAGTTTTAAATCACATGTTTTCCCATCTTGTCCAAGTAAAGCAACAACATGAGATGATGATGATAAACCGGGATTTAGGGACAACCCACTTCAGTGTCTCTGTAAGGATAAAATGATATATGGTGGATGTGGAAAGCGCCTGTAAACCTTGAAATATTATAAAAATGTTACTAACATTACCCACAGGATTTTAAGTTTCTCAGAACAGAGATCATACTTTTTCCATTTTCTTAACCCATGCCACGCTTGTCATAGCTGTAGGTCTTAATGAGGGTCTAGTACTTTTTAAAATGTGCTTCTCTCTTTTCTTTTCTTTTGGGCTCCTGGGATAAAAAGATTTGTGAGATGTAATGTTTTATAGCTGGCATTGCCTGTATTTTATATTTTGATTTTTCTTAATCCTTCTTTGGTACATAGACCTAGTATTTAAACATCTGGCATTTGAACATGCTGAGAGATGTGCAGGAAAAGGAAAATAGACGGAAAGGCAGAGATACTCCAGGAAAACTGAGAGCTGATACTTCTTATGTTACAAGACTCATGATTCTTATAGGAAATGCTCGATTTAATCAGTCCATCAAGAAATACTTAGAACAGGCTGGCTCTGGACCCCCCTGCTGTGCTCTGTAAGATCTCCAGGGTATTCACGAGGATTCTCAAGGACTTTACAATATAATTGTGGAGTTAAGACTTTTGTACGAGAAACAATTCAAGCACAGGGTGACTGTAAAAAAACTGAACACCTTTGGAAATGCATTAATTAGTAACTGGGGTTTAGAGGAACATGCAGTCAAGACCAATTTGCAAAGAGGGTCTGCACGCTCATTCAGTTAAGGGCCAGAAAGTAAATATTTGAGGTTTTGCAGGCTAGCTGGTCTCCATTTCAACTCTGTTGTAGTTCAAAAGCAGCCGCAGGCAATACCTATGTGAATGGGCATAGCTGTGTTCCAATAACATTTTATTTACAGAAACAGCAGGCACAGTGAATTTGGAGCATGGGCCATCATTTGACAACCCTCATTGTAAAGAAATTCTCCCAGCTCTCTCTCTACGTTTTTTTTTTTTTAGATTTAGATTTAGGGAGCTTGAGCAAGCATGAGTTAGGGGAGAGGCAGAGGGAGAGGGCGAGAGAGAATCCCCAAGCAGACTCTGTGCTGAGCGCAGAGCCCGACATGGGGTTCAATCTCACAACCCTGAGGTCATGACCTGAGCCGAAATGAAGAGCTGGACGCTTAACTGACTGAGCCACCCAGGCGCCCCTAGCTCTCTATAATTTAATACATGTTTGATATGTGCCTTTCATGTCACTAGGGCATGCACCAACCATCCCCTGACACCTCTGTAATCTATCACTTCGGACAACCGCAACGGCAGCCGTGACAAGATCCTTCATTCCTTCAAAGTTGAAAACGATGACGTGGTACCAACGTGAGGTTCTGGAGGTATTCTCTCTGGAAGAAGTTGCCAAGTGAACTATCTGGGTATCTGGGTGGCCAAGGTGCAGTTCTTTTGGACTCACCCTGTATAAGGCAAACCAACAATTGGTTAAATATGGAATTGATTAGGAGTGTTGCAAAGGAGTTCCAAATTTCAGTGTAACTTGAACCTCACGTACGGAGCATGACCATTTATCTGGCTTTCTGTAGAGCTCGGTCTTGTTCAGATTTTCAGAAGCCAGATGGGGCAGGACCACAGAAGAAAATGAGCGAGTGTCGTATGAGGGAGACAGCAATGCACAAACACATACACATGCGTGTATATATGTGAGTGTGTGTGTGTGTGTATCTACAGAGATGGAGATCAATTGATTTGATTGTGGTAGAAGGAGAAGAAAAAGTATATGCTTGTGTTGGATTAGACATCATTGCAATTTTCTCTCTTAAGAGAATTTGAAATCGTTTTTGTGCTCCCCCGTATTATTTAATATAATGACTCAAAGCTGTTCACTATTTGCTCTAACACACTGTCTAGATGACCACGAACAGCTTATAGGGTGAATACTAGGCAGGAATCACTTCTTTCTTTCCTAGATACTACGTCCTTCGTCAGTCAGCTCATGTAATATGTCTGGTTAAGACTCAATTTGGTTTTGGGGCAAGGTTGAAACAGCATCGCATTGGAGCTCTATATGGCTCCGTGACTGCTTAGAAACACTGAACATTCATATTACAAATTTTTTATTCAATAAGAATATAATAATGAGGACTCTTGAGAGTCAGTCAGCATTTCCATTAGATCAGACACTTGTATTAAAGGTTGTTGATAGTAATCTGAAAATCTAGAATCTTAATAGGAGCTTAAAGTATTAGTCAAACACTTTTTAGATAATTATATATAATAATTAAATAAAAATTATTCTTCCTAGTAAATCCCTATGGTGGCATTTTTTTAACTTTTAACAAAATGCTAAGATAAGCTAACCAACCCATTTTAGGTGAATGCATTCAGTGTGTAATAAATCCATCCACATATCAGCTAAACAAGTATTAACTGAGCACCTATTCTGTGCATGACATATATTTGACCTGGGGCCACATGATGAAGATGAAACTTCCCTGCCCAAGCTTAGAACAAGGGCCAAATATAGACAAATAAGGTCTGCCCAAGGGAGTAGGTTAGGAACGTGCAGAGAATAAAAGATTTAGCAGAAGAGGTAAGGTCTGTACTTAAGTAATATTTACTGCAAGACAATATTAGATATACAGCCCACAAGAGCTAACAGATGCCATCAGAATTTAAAGGGGACAATCTTCTTTAAGACAGAGGGATGTGATCAAGGACAACATAGAAGAGGTGACCTTGAACCTTAAATGAAAGGTAGATTTTAGGGGCAAAGACCTAGAATAGTGTAAGTTAACATACAAAAGTGGTGACATAGAAATTCATAATGAATCCTGCTTTGACCAGATCACTTAAGCAGAGGAATCACAGAGCATATGAATGAGTATAGGAATAAGGCAGCACAGGTAGGGGCGCCTGGGTGGCACAGTGGTTAAGCGTCTGCCTTCGGCTCGGGGCGTGATCCCAGCGTTGTGGGATCAAGCCCCACGTCAGGCTCCTCCGCTGTGGGCCTGCTTCTTCCTCTCCCACTCCCCCTGCTTGTGTTCCCTCTCTCGCTGGCTGTCTCTTTCTGTCAAATAAATAAATATAATCTTAAAAAAAAAAAAAGGCAGCACAGGTATACCTGCGTCTTACTGGGGAGGGCACTGGAAGCTAAGCTGAATCTACCTTGGGATTTCTAAAATTTCTACCAACAATCGTAATTCATTGTGATATATTAATGCAGTGAAAACAAAATTAGTGCTTCAAGCTATCGTACAGTTGCAACTCATTGTCTCAATGCAGAGATAAGTCTCTGATCTCCAGGAGTCAGACTCTTGGAGGACACAAAGATGTAAATGAACACCTGTCAGCCCTATGGTGAGTATCAAGAAAGAGGTGTACGCTGCCATGTTTCTCCCCAATATACGTCATTATGTATGACATACCTCTTTATACTACAATGTTCTAGAATCTAGGAAAATAGATATTCAGAGTTGAACTCTTAGCTTTAACTCTAGCACCTTCTTTCCCATGTTTCTGACATCCAGCAGCCATTGTCGGAAAACATTCATAAATGTCACATACAGATGAGCATTGCTATCTGGAAGGCAATATTTCACACTGTAATTTGAATATTTCTTGTCTCATCTCTTAAGGGCTATTGTTATGACAGTCATTAGTTGGCCTGCAAGAACAAGGGATCCGGAACCCTTAATTCCAATGCAAAAAGTAGAACACGTGAACACACCTCTCTTCCTTTAAATTTTTGGTGGTTTTAATCAGACACTGAGCTGGGTTTACATCTATGGGATGTTAGAACTGGAATTTAGTCTAACCCTCCTTATTTTAATGGAACAAAAAGAGGTCCAGAAAGGTGAAGTAACTTGCCTTAGGAGCCACTGCTAACTTTTTCTACAGCCAGGACTAGAACCCACATACCAAATCTCATTAGCTTTAAATTAACTTAAAAATACAGTGTCAGTGACTTCTCAAGGTGTCACTATGTACCAGCGTTTCTCAAACTCAGCCCTACTGACATTTGGACTAGAACAGGGAGCCTGACACCGGGCTTGAGCCCAGGACCCTGAGACCATGACCTGAGCCGAAGGCAGACGCTTAATGGGCTGAGCCACCCAGGCACCCCTGCCCAGATCATTCTTGGTTGTGGGAGGCTTCCTGTGCCTTGCAGTACGATTACCAGTATCCCTGATCTCTAGCCTGAAGCCAGTATTACCACTCCCACCCTCCCAGTTGTGACAACCAAAAATATCTCCAGACGTTGCCAGATGTCCCTGGGTGGGGGGCTAAATCACCCCGGGCTGAGACACCCTATCCCCCCCCCGCCACCTTCTCCACCCTGCATATACTTCTAGAATAATTCTTTCTGAGCCAGTCTGACTTAACCTAAGGTCATCCTTCTACGAATCACACCTCTAACCTGACAGCATAGGGCTTTGCGCAGGTGTTCTAATTTCCCCTGCAGGTGTTATTATCATTGGAATCTCGTTATTCCAGGCTGTCCATGGTCACAAGTCCTTTCCCTATTTATTGCATGCATTATTTCAGTATGCATTTGAGGCCCTATTATATGCAAGAAACAGGGTACTGGGAATGCAGAGATAAGTCTCTGATCTCCAGGAGTTCAGACTCTGGGAAGAGACAAAGATGTAAATGAACACCTGTCAGCCCTATGATGAGTATCAAGAAAGAGGTGTATGCTGGGAGCTACTGAATTAGAGAATGCACCTAATTCATACTGAGGGTGCTCCTAGGGTGATGGGTCACAGAAGGCTACCAAAAGGAAAAGGCCAGCTAAGCTCGCTCTTCAAGCACAAATTGGAATGAGCTAGGTTGTGAATGGAAAAGGCTTCCCAGGTAGAAGGATCAGTGTACTTAAAAGAAAGGAGAAAGGAGAGAGGCTCTAGCATCAACATAGGGTGAGAAATGAAGTTGGAGGGTAAGCAGGGGACAGGTCTCAAGGAGCCAATTATACCATGCCAAGGAGTTTGCCATTGTCTTGATGGTCACTATAAGCCGGGTGGGGAGGGGGGGGTGCATCAAATTTGCATTTTACAAAGATCTAAAGTACAGGACATTTTCAAGACAGGGGATTTGAAGCAGGAACCCAGGCCACCTCAGGATAAACACCTGATGTACTGTCTAATAAAAGAACCATGTGCCAGATTTTGCTTCCGCTTCCTTACACCACCGTGGGAAGGACTCCCCACGACGGTATAGAGGGACAGCTTTTTCCGCCACCCAGGACTATGGGAGGAGGACAGCGTTAACCACCAAGGCACGAACTTTTTCTTCTGGAAGCTAAGACTTCAAAGAGAGGTTGAGTTCCTTGCGGAAATTCAAAAAGCATTTTTCCCAGAATGAAAACATGATAACTTTTGCTATTTTTATTTATCTTTTTAAGTAAGCTCCACGCCCGACGTCCGGGCTTGAACTCACGAGTCGCATACTCTACCAACTGAGCCAGCCAACTGCCGCGATTTTGGTATTTTTAACCACGCAGTTCAGCCAATGTATGGGTCGAAGGTGTTTTGCATACATGTGTACGAGTGAGTATGTGCACTGGCTGTGGATCACATCGTTTCTATGGGAATATGAATCACAGATGGGTTTTCGGAACACGATCCGTTTGCCAGTGGTGAACTGTGCATGCCATGAAGAGAAAGTACCAGCACAAACGACAGCAGCAACATGCACCAGATGGGCTGCGATCAGAACTCTCCCATCGAGAAGGGGGTCTGGGGCAATTTAAGAGCAATGCTGCTGACCATATGAAGTGCAAACTCAAGGGAGCTCTAGGTTGCTGCGCAGGCCCTGGCCGGCTGGGTTCAGTGAGTCTGTTTGCAGTTCCGGTAGCTACCCCAGGGCCTGGCACTTAGCAGGGGCTGCGTGAACGTTTGCAGAGGTGAACGGGACGTATAGACGTGCATCTCCGCCCTCATACGCCTCTTGGTTAAACGAGACTTCGAAAACAAAAATGCCGGTTTAAAGATGTGCCGAGTCTGTGTGTGCCAGGAGAGGAAGGGACAGCAAGGATTTGCCTAGAAGGACAGTGAAAAAAGTGAGCTAGGAAGGCCCTGATCCTGTGGCTCCTGGGACAGAGACCTCTTGGTCTTAGGGACAGAAGCTAATATGAACCCAAGGTGACCTTGATTAATTCTCCGTAACGCCAGTATAGGAGATCAATCTAAGTAAATTAATGTTCGTTCCATCCCCTATCGCGTATTTGTTTTTAGAGCTGATTTCTAGCTTAAACATGGTGGCCATCGTCCCTCTGATTCGTCCATTACTCAGAAGGCCCCGGCTTCCTGGAATTCCAAACAAAACTGCCAAAGTTTTCATTAGCAGTCTTCAGATCTGGCTGAATCCTCCTTCAAAGTGCCTCTTTTTATTTTCCACTACTGACCTGACTTATCTCTAGACTCTCCCAGTTTCGACTCACCGCGATTGTGGAGAGCAAATTTACCTTCTCAAAACAATGCTTGGATTCAGTTACGCCCCTCAAAAGCCTTTCCCCACCTCCCAGGTACCTGTGGAATAAAGGCCAAACCTCTAGTTGGCCTTTACCACCAGGTACAGTCCTCACCTGTAAATTCTGTCCACCCCTACGTTTGTATACAAGGCAACATAGTATCCTCACTGTCTCCTGAATAGGCTTGTCCTCATTTCTTTACTGTGCTTGGTTCACACCTCAGCAGCCTGAAATCCTCCATTTCTCCCACTCTCCCTTGAAAGTACATTTCTGAGTCCGGTCTACTCAGTGAGGTAGAAGTCTGAGCTCATTTCAGCCCACGCCCCCTCGCTCAGCTTCATCTCTTGCATGGCATCGTTCTGGCTTCCTTGTGAAGGGGGTGGCTCTGTCTACCATGCTGCTGCCCAGCCCCTAGCCATGAGCAATACCGGACGAATGGATGACCCAAGACCCTAGGAAGGTGCCTGGCCCATCCCAGGGCCTCAACAACTTTCTGTTAATTTTGTTGAATAAATTCAAGATCTCTGGTTTGGTTAATTTAGGATTACCTACTTTCTCCCTTAGACCGGGGGCTTTCCTCCTCCATCAGGTGAGAAAAAGCATCTAAACATTGTAACTTTGATAAAGTTAGCTTTGACACATAAAAAGCAGAACTTCCTCTTTAACTTTTCAAGAAATGAGAACTAGCCCCCATCCCCCCACCCCACAGAAATGAATTTCAGGCTCCTTGAAAATCACCAACCTGGATCATTTCTGCCTAAAAATTTTGCATCTTCTCTTCAATTGCAAAGGTAACCTTACCTCTAGGCAGCCAAATCACCAACCAATTCTCCAAGCGAGAAAAATGTTTTTAAAAATGGAGGTGTGGGGGGTAAAACGTCTACAGGCAGGGACATTACAACAGGTGCTGCCCTGCAAACACGGAACACCCAAGCCGACCTTCTCAGCGAGCCAAATGCTTTTCAGCTAACCTAATGTTCTTCAACTGTTGCTTTAGCGGCTTTTCGGGAACAAAAAAATGCTCCCTCGCCTTGGCCCTGCCGTTTTTGGCCCCATCACTTACTACCGATTGCGTGTCTGACTTGTTTATCTGCGCGCACCCAGTCATCTCGCTCAGCGACCTCAGCGACCACGTTTCCTTAAATCAGAGCCCCGTGGACTCTGCTCGGAACTACATTACCCAGAGGCCCCCGCGCCCTTCGCAGGAAGGACGTCTGCGCACTAAGATACTCAGTTCCAAGTTTGGAGCTTTTAGCTGCCAGCCCTGGCCCATCATGTAGCTGCAGCACAGCCTTCCCTAACGTTGCAACTGGGGGAAAAATCACTTTCCAGTCTGTTTTGCAAGGTGTGCATTTCCATCTTGATTCCCTGAAAGTCCATCTGCTGCATCGGTCAAGAGAAACTCCACTTGCATGAAGATTGCACGCCTGCAGCTTGCATCTTTGTTGCAAAACTAGCTACAGAAGAGAAGCAAGGCAAAGTCTTTTGTGCTCCCCTCCCCCATCAAAGGAAAGGGGAAAATGTCTCAGTCGAAAGGTAAGAGCCTATTTGCATTACTTGCAAAAATGCAAAGGGTTGTGCATGCATTTGTGAATGCATGGATGCAATTTTCGCCTGGCGATTGCATTTTTAAGTTTGAGGTTTTCCACAGCTCAGTTGCATTTCCTGTTTAGTATGTGTCTTTTTTTTGCAGACACAGAGAGTTCCTGTAAGGCAGGGCTTGCGGCTCAGCTGTGCATTGACGTTATTTGCATTCTTCTGCTAGGATTACTGAGCTCTTTTTGCCTTTTGCACAGTCAGGAGAGATAGAGCAGGTTGGTAGCGTCTAAATGTGCAGTGCTTTATATAATTGTAAAATTCTTTCGTGTGCACACACATTATAAGTAATTTCATGTGCAACAGGAATACAAACTTTTAAAAAGTCTGTAGGTGACGATGAAAGGTAAAAGTTGAGTTAAACTAGTAGGAAATTAATGTAATCTTATATTCCTTTGGGAATAAACCGTTGCGGTGCCCGTTTTTAGCTAGATTTCCATTGATACCGCTTTGAACATTAAGCAACTTTTGATTTTTAAAGGAAGTAAAGGTGAAGTGTGAATAATAACATATTACACAAAAAGCAGCCGAGGACTCTTTCTCTTCTGAGATTTTGCACTGTACGCCAATTGCTTATTGGCTCACAGTATTTAGAAGCAGCTGAGAGGACATAGATGTTTTATGTCTCCCCATTTGGGAGATGCTTTGCATCTCGGGGGAAAATATGGGGAGAAAAACTGTACTTTTAAGCATGACACCAACATGGGGGGAATGTACTGTTTCGTCGAAAATCATAATGAAATCTTTTAAGTGTGTAATTACGTGTACTTAGACAGCTATAATAGGTCAGAAATTCAGGGTTATGGTTGTTTTCATTTTTTTTTCTTTTTCTTGAAAAATTTTTTTTTACACAGTTGTATTTTGCAGACTTAATGTCATACTGGAGAGGGGATTAAAAAAATTCCTGACATGGCATCAGAGAGCTGAGGGGTTGCTGTCAGGGGCCTCTGGGACCCTAAGTCACTACTTGTTTTCAGAACAAATCCTTCACTCCAGAGAAAGCATATGCCATATGAGAACGTATGGAGGGAAAAGGCGAGTTAGGTATGGGTGAGTAAAGCTACCAGGGACACTACATGCCTGGGTAAGATCCAGTGAAATTAAAGTGTCTCATAAGCTTGCTGCCATGTTTTTGGATTTTGTTGAACCACTTTCTGGTTCTACCTGATGGGAATCACCCATCTCAGACCAAGAAGGAAGTGATATGTGTTCTCAGGAGTTCGAAGTAGGGCTGTGTTTTCCTTGACCGTTAGGAGAGAATGGGAATCTGGAAAGCTTAGAGTGCTGGAGAACCTAGGAATTGGCATTATGAAGTGCAGATGTTCCTTAGTAGAGGGGAAACCTACAGTCTCCTGAGTGGAGACATAACAGCTTAGAATGGGCATTCCATGCTTTGATGTATTGAAGAGTTGGCATCTTGTTACTCTGTATTTGGTATACACTCATTTAGTCAATTCAGCTTAATAGATGTATAAATATGTGTGTGTATGAATATGTATGTATTCATGTATGTGTGTTGTATATATGTAGATATGATGTAGTGCATAGGATTTGGGGGCATACAAAAATATTTAAAATGTACTTGTTTCCTTCAGGGAACTTACCATTTATAAAGCATGTGTGCAAATCATTATGATACAAGATAATTGCATAGATAGTGAAAAGAAATGGCCCAGTTGGGAGTTTAGAGATGGCAGTGATCTCTCTGGGAGATAGGAAGGTTTCATGAAGATGATGATATTATAGTGATCTTATCTTTGGACCTTAGGGTCTAAAGTAAATCAGGTTCCTTTTCTACTCTTTTTTTTTTTTTTTGGCGCACTCTGAAGGTAGCTCTGTCCCAGTAGAGCAAGTTTTTGAGTTGAGAAACTAGAAGATACTAGCATGGCACGCTTCCGTTAGGAGTGTGCCCATTGTATTTGGTTTACACTCATTTATTCAATTCAGTTTAATAGATGTATAAATATGTATGTGTATGTATATGTATGTATTCATGTATGTGTGTTTTATATATATATTAATATATTTTATATATATTTATATATATTTTATATATATACACACACACACACACACACACACACACACACACATATATATTAATCAGTTCCCAGTCAGCCAAATGGTTTTCTTAATCGGGTCCTCTTTGGAAGATACATCTGGTGTCAATGGGAGGTTCCTGCCCAAAAGGAAAATTATCGATAGAAGGAAGTGGATGATCATTTCAGAGATGGCATGGGAGCCTTGGCCTGGACGTTAAGTGTGGAATTGGTCTAATTCAGCCACGGTATTCTCAAGCGGCCAAGACATTTTTCGCAGTACCAAACTGCTTTGTAATACTATAACCAAATGGAATGGGAGGCAAAAGTGAAAGGTGGACACAACCTCATAGTATTGAAGAATTTAACAACATGTTCAATTCAAAGAACCTTTACGAACTTTCTAGATCACTATAATTCGGTTTCACAGACCTCTAATTTAAGGCAGAGCAGAGGCAAAAGAATTACAGACTCCCCGGGAGCTGGAAGGACGGGGCTGCTTCTTTCCAGCCTTACCAACAGTGAGATTCCGAGAAAGAATTTCTTAAAAAGAAATTTTGTTTTCCGCAGTTGTAACTTTAGGTGGTATGCTTTTCAGCTTGTTTATATTAGCTGTCTGGGGTTGAGCTGACATTTTTTAAATATTAAAGTGGTAGAATGCCTTTTGAGGAAATCTGAAATGTAAGTTAACAGGAAGGGCACCCAGAAAGTGCAGGAATTCCTGCACTTTACAGGAAGACAGGCTACAGGAAAAATGTGTCATCTACATTACCCGGAGAGAAAAACTATTGTTATTAGCCATGATGATTTGAGGGAGGAAGGGAGAGAGGGAGGTCGGGAGGTCTGGCAGCTCCCAGTTCACCTGAAAATACAGAAAAAGTTTGACTCTGTAAGAAATGCACTCTCTCTCCCTTCTCCCTCTTTTCACCTTGTAAAAATATTAGCCTCCCTTAGTTTAAGACAGTACTAGGTAAATCGTGTTGGGGGAAACACACAGAAGGCATAATTCAGAAGCATGTAGGAGTGGGGCAGGCACTCCTAGGGGTTCTTTTCTTCTGTAATTCATTCCACCCTGGGAAATGAAATGTGTAAATTTCTCATTCTGTGTAAATTCCTTTGTTAGGCTCTACCAGACAGACTTGTCATGCTTAGCCTGAAATCTGAGCCAGGATGTTTTATAACCCCGTACATCTCAGGACACAAAATCCGAGTAGGTACTGGTGTGGCATTCAGCACTTCACGGCACGCTGGGTGTCAGCTGCCGGGGCTTGGAGGGGCTCTCCTGGTGGTCCATTTAATGCTGGAATTAAAAAGGGCTGAGATTTATATCATTGGAACTACTTTCTAGTGTTTTGAAATCTGAAAGATCTATAAGGAATATTTTTAGAACCAAAGAAAAAAGTACCACGTAGCACGTGTTCATTATCGAAACATTTGAAAATAAAGAAAAGAAAAATGAGAATCGCCAGTGGCCACAGTATACATTTTGGCATATATCCTTTTCCTACTCCCTGTATATGTGTATGAATAAATCTAAAGTATATATAGAACTAATGTCTATTTAGTTACCTTTTGTTTCACTTACCAATATACTGTGAAATATTTCCAAGTGAATATATATATATTTTTTAATTTTAACTTTTTTTTGAGAGGGGGGATGGTAGAGGAGGGACATGGGGAGAGAGGGAATCTCAAGCAGGCTCCAGGCCCGGTGCAGAGTTGACGCGGGGCTTGATCTCATGACCCTGAGATCATGACCTGAGTTGAAACCAAGAGTCTGACACTTCATTGACTGAGCCACCCAGACGCCCCCCCCCCCAAGTGAATGTATTTCTACATCCATAATATTCAGGTCTTTTCTCTTTACTTCAACAGAACTTTCATGTTTATTAACTTTCAATATTATGAGGTTACCATGATGATCAGACCAGCTCATATGTTACTCTGTATACTGTGGCCTTAGACGAAATCCCAGGTTCTGGATATCAAATTCTTCCCCACTGACATTTTCTGTTCCACCTTTTAAAAATAGCTTTCTTCTTATTATAAAAATGATATATGCTCATTGAAAACAAAATTCAAGCCAAGGAGAATTTCATAATAAGAAAATTAAAATCACTCAAAGTCACAGCCATCCAGAACTAATTACTGTTAACTTTTCGGTAAACACTTCCTTGCGTTTGTAACTACATACATACGCATACGTGACATTTTGCACACTATAAATGATACTTTGCAACTTGCTTTATACTCCGCCATTTATCTTGGGCTTCTTTCCTTATTCACACACAGTTATCCCATTCTTTTAAACAGTTGCTTATTTTAATTTGTAAGGATGTAGCTGTTTAATTAATCTCCAGTTGGACTTTCACATAGTTCCATTTTTTTACAGCTCTAAGCAACATTGCAAGGAATACCATGAACATACATCTTTGTGCATTTGCCCAATTATGTCTTTAAAACTGAATTCCTAGAAATGGAAGTGTTAGGTCAGAGGGCAGGGACATATTGCCAAATTGCCCTCTAGAGACCTAACACGAATTCTTATTCCCATCAGTGTTTGGGAGTGCCCATTCTCTGGTTTAAGCATCATGGTAAATATTGCCGAATAAATTGCTCTCCAGAAAGGCTATGGCTACTTTCCTTCATCCTATGTCTCATAATTTGGAAAAAAAAAAAAAATCGTTGCCAATTTGCCAAAGGTGTTAATACTTCACTGTCATTTGAATTTTTTAGTAAAAAAAAAAAAAAGTTGAATTTTTTTCTCTTTTTTTGACATTTGTGTTTTATGTGTTTGAGTTTTTTTTCTCATAAAATGTATCTTGAAATTTTAATTTGGGGATCAAATTATTTCCACAGTTAGGACAGAACATTCCAATATTGCAAAGCTTAGGTAATCATGGGTTGAGAGTTGGGTCCCATGTGTCTCAACTGTTTAGTTCCCTTGTGAGTTCTAATTTTAATTTTAGCCGAAATGTCTTAAATAAACATCACATATTTCGTAAATTCATTTTGTTATACTTTCTATAGCTATCCAGACCCGTATGAAAATAATAAGAAAAAAATGTAATGATCTGATTAAAATTCCCGTCTGGGAAATAACTTACTTCTGGACATTTGTACATTTTCAGTTAATCTCTACAGGCAAAAGTAGCTTTTCTTTAGTTTCATAAATAATTCTTAACATAGCACCTGGCTGTGTTCTATGCACTATTGCAGAAGAATTGCCTTTTTTTTTTTAGCCTCATGTGCAATCATGTGCTTCATAAAAGGTGGTTTAGTTTATGAGATTTGTTAGAAGAATTAAGGCTGTGGTAACTTTGATGACCCCCCAAATTATATGTCAATCACAACGTCTTTTTATCGTAGCCTTCTTTAGTGAACGTGCTTATTTATGCATCCCGATATTCAGCGATAGAACTTAGAGCTAGGAAAGCAGTTTTATAGTCCAATCAGCTCATTTTACAAATGAGTAAACTGAAGCTTTGTAAGACAGCGATTTGCCTGTACACAGAGCCAGAGGCGGAACTTCGTCCCCTGGATTCTCCGTCCCAAAGTTCTTTTCACTAAACAACACACGGAAACTAGTAATTCACATGTATAAAGCATTTTTTTTTCCCTGCAGAATCTTTAGCATATTTCACACATTTTTGTTTTGTTTGTTTTTGAGGGGAGCATGCTGGCAAAGGGGGCTGACGGGCCAAAAAGCCAGGGGGTCTTTTTCTGTACCCCCAAGAAACGGTGATCCATGAATCATGGTGGTGGGGCTACTTACCAGTTCCCTGCTAGAGGATATTTTGCAAATACTCTCATTTTAATTCCCCGTGCTTACACTATACAGCTGCGAGTTTTAACCACTGTAATTGTTATTTGCCTTTTATGCACGATCTCTGAAAGCCCCTGCTGGGTAGCTAACGTTTCTTCTTCTACGTCTTTGCACCCGTCTCCAGCTCTTTTCGCATTGTGCTTATAAATAAGAAGTTCTCAATACATGTCTAACAGTTAAAGTATTTTTAATCCGTGGGGGTCTCTATCATGTCCCTCCACATTTCATCAGAGGTTTGGGGTAATTAAATTATAAGGTAATTTTCTTCCTCTGCTGCCTTGTTGGCATTAATATTCCCATTAGATCTTTGCTTCATGATTTAGAAGTTGCAAGAATAGCAGAAAGGGCAATTTAGATGGCTGCAGATGTGTCATTTCTCTTACCTAGGTCCTCTAGACAGATTTAGAGGTGGCCTGATCCTTGGTTAACTTTGTCTTTTAAAAATATGCAGAACTAAGATGAGCTGTCTAAAGAATCCAATGGGATAGGACTGAAGTGCATCCCTCCATCCTGTCCTGGTTTCAGAAGCTGTTTGTATGTTACCTCAGCACTTGAGCCTCTGAAGGGTTGTCAGAGATAATCTGAAAGTTTTTAACAGCTGGCGGCTCAATGACAAAACAGGGAACTCTGCAGGGATAACCCCCAGATGTGACAATTCCCCACTTCCTCCTAGCCCACTGCCGCGGTCAATGCTGACCCCCCTTCTGCCCTGGGATTCGTTTCGCCCTGTCTCCTCATTGGGTCTTCCTTTCCTGAGCTGGTCCATACAGTTTGGTATGCAGCCCATAAAACCCCTCTTTCTGCATTGAAAGGATGTTCAGGTTATAACCTCATCACATGAAGACTATCAAAGCATCTAATGGAGTCAACCTCCTTGTGAATTGAAGCATTAAATAGACCCTTGCTGGATAGTCCATTGTCTGTTTTATAATCTAGTCTCTCTATCCCTCCGTAAGTCGGATAGCTGGATTGGGAGCAAACTTTTTTTTTTTTTTTTTTTTAAGCTGTAGGTCTAGATGTTGATCCCAGCCCATACCCCAACCCCCCATGCTATTATCATCCTCATCCTCATCACTTCTATTACAGGAGTCACTTTTCATGTGTTATGCCTTTGAACTTTGGATAAATCCTCTGGGGATCGATATTATTACTATTAATTTACAAATGGGGAAACTGAGGCTCAGGTGAGTTAACAACTTGCCTGTGGCTGGATAACCAGTAACCGGCAGAGGCAGGATGCAAAGAAGACAAACCTGTCTGACCACAGGGCCCATGGTCATTATCAGGGAAGTTGCCAACCATAGCCTCACCTGTGTTTAAGGATAGCTCATGAGCTAAAATGGGAAAAACAACCCAAAAGAGTAATATTTCATGACACATGAAAATTATATAAAATTCAAAGTCAGTGTCTACAAATAAAGTTTTATTAAGACACAGCTGTGCACATGCATGTATATGTTGTCCGTGGCTGCTTTACCGGCAGCATTGGTAGAGTTGAATAGTAGTGATGGAGACATTATGCCCCACAAAGCCAAAAATAGTTACTATTTCGCCTTTTTCAAAAAATGTTTGCCGACCTTGCCCTTTATGACTTTATTCAGTCAAGTAATGGAATCTTTTCATGATAGGGCTTCCATATTACGTTCCTCTTTGGCTTTAATTGGAAGTTGTTAACCTGGACAACTACTCCACCAGCGACCTTTGGGGCCCAGCCCACAGGAAATGTCTGAGTGGTGCTTCTCCTGGTTATGAGATTTGTAGGCCATTGCTCATTTCCGCCGAACTCAGCTACCGGTCTCCGGCAGCCCATCCTGGGGTCCTTTCCCCTCAGCTGCGCTCTTCCTGTTTGCTTTAGATTTCTTTTCTCTATTTCCCCTCCCACCGAGAAGCTGTTCATTCGTTCTTCCCCTGGTCCCTTCCTTCTCCCCTTCCTGATTTCACATTTTGTTCAAGAAGCAAATAAAGTAAAAAACAATTCTCACTACCGTCATTGCCAGGCTTTGTTGATTCTGATCACGAGCCAGCCCACGAGGTCCCTCATTTCTTTTGTGTGGAGAGAAGATGGAAGCCTCCCTTCATAGTAAGATAGCCTCCATCTTACCTAGAGAGCTTTTGGTTTATTACCTCCTGTAAAGGTTAGAGCTGGTTTATCACATTAACTCCCCCACCCCTGGGTGGACAGTTTCGTTTGGGGAGTTGAGTATCCTTTTGCTTACAGAGTCACTTAACCTGTGGGCATTGTGTGTACTTAGGAAGGAGGGTCCTGGGAAATGTTCTGCAAAAGAAGGGAGGGAAGAGGTGGGGATGGAAGCTATATGGAGACTGAGTAGCTTCCGTAGGAGGAGCCCAGGTTTGCTCGCCATATCCAGAACGAGGTACGTTGAAGTCACAGGGGAGTGCTACAGTTCTTACTCTCCTAGATGGTAGCCATGCTGTAGATTCTTTCTATATTCCGGATGCTCTGCTTAGCCATGGATGTGAGTTAGCTCATTCTCCCCTTACTAGGGCCTGGTAAGCTGATGCTCCATTTTGTATATGAGCAAACTGAGGCCAGAGAGGTCAAGGAACTTGCCTTCGTTGGCAAGGTTGACCGTGGCCAAGCAGTAGCTTTAACCAAGGTCTGTCTGAGCCTAGAACCCGAGCTCCTGGCTGCTCCCCTGGAGTGGTCAGCCCATCATACATTTATGAACCCATTACCCAGAAGTCATGGTCGGTGATAGAGAACATGAGTGGATTCCATGTGAATTTGTATTCCCTGGGGCTGGGTATGGTAATTAGGAGGGGCTGACCTCTGTCTGCCTATATAGAGGTTCCTTTTGACGTGTTCCTTTAAGCCTCTGTTGATCATGGGATAGCAAGTCTGACTCATTCTGAGCGTTAAGGTTGAATTCCAAGTACAAAGTACCCATGGGTAGAAGGAAGCTGGTTACAACTGGTCTACTGATAGATACCGTACAGAAGGGAAGTTAATGTTAAACATCAGTAATGAATATTGATTCCATTAGCTGTCTTATAGGCTGTAACTAAGCAGGTCCAAACTTTATGTGTTTCCCTGCACATCTAAGTTAAAAAAAAATTTAAAGCAGTGGTAAGAACATGACCAGTTTGGCAGCATACCTAAGTAGAGGCAATACTATCACTTGTGGCTTAGTGATTTCCTGTATTCCTGGTTCTTTCTATGTAAATGTAACAAGTGTTATTTCCTTGAAATTGTGAGTGAACCTACATGTTCACTGCTCTCCTCTTGTGCTGGATGGTGCGGAAGAAACTAGAATTCTCTCTTTTTGTGGGAGGAGGCAGCTGCGGAAGTGGGGAATGATTTTGTCTTTAAACCAGTGAATTCTCTCTCTCGACTTTCTCTCCAGCCAAAGCAGGACAGTCGTACCTATGCTTCAGATGTTTCCCAGGATCCCATGCGGAAGCCATGGGAATAGATAGTCTGGATGTTGAGTGACAAGTTATTTTTTCCCTTCCTTGATTCTCCATGCTCTAGTCCCACATGAGAGGATGAGAGGAATGAGTTAGAGATAAGGGTAAGGCTAGAATCTGAAGAACCAGTGGGAACAGAGTGGTAGAGAGTATGGGAATTATTTTGGAGTGAAGGTGCAGAAACAGCCTCTCTGTGCTATTTGAAGTCATTAGAAGCATATTCTCCCTGCTTTCTTCTCTCCTTCTTGTGCCCCAAACTCCAGTGCCATTTGGAAAACATAATCCCAGAGACTCTGAACATACCTAAAGCGAGAACTTGTATAAGGGGTTTGTCCAGATTAATTCAACCAGTCAAGTTTGCGATCGATGGTTACACATAAGACTTTGCGCTTGTGGAACTAGACAGAGGTGCGTGCCCTCTGCTCTTCTGCTTACTCGCTCTGAGCCTTGAAAAATCTACTTGCCCTCTAGCTTTGGTTTCCTTACCAGCTACATGGAGAGACTGACACTCATTCACAGGATTGTTATGAAAATTAGGCAAGGTTGTGTACGTCCTGTGCTTTGACCAGTGCTTGGCATCATTTATTCAACAAATATTTAATTGAGGACGCTGCTGGGTTTGAGGCATTTTGCTATAGCAGACTCACTGTGAACATAAATTTGCTCCCCTCTTCCTTTCTGTCTAGCCCTAAGAAGCTTATAGTCTAGTAGGAGGCAAGAAAAGCACAGAAATGTGTAAAATAGAAGCTAAAATCCTAGATATGCCCAGAAGAGATACTGTGAGTTGGTGTGTCCCAGGGATGAGAAGGAGCTCAGGGAAAATTTTTACAATGAGTGTGCAAGTATCAACATGCATTGCAGCGTTGATGAGGAAATTGTGCCCGAGATCCAAAGTCGGAATGGAGAAGGAGTCTTGACTTCAAGTATCCAGGGGCACCAAGAGAATGTCCATATAGGCACAACAATTCCTTAGAAGAATAAAAAAGAGATGTCTTAGCAAAATATCTGAAGCTTAAAAGACCTCGCTTGTGTTTTCTAAGAATTTCCATTTTCTTACCAAGCTATACACTGTCGTTATTACTTATGATCACAATAAGTTAATAAATGGAATATAGCCTATCTCATACTTTCAGAGCTTTTTTTTTTGGATTGTGGAAACTCCAGGAAATCCAGAGGTTAATAGTTAAACAAGTATATCATATCACCTGGGTTTATAGGCACACTGTAATTATATAAGCAAGCTGTTGGTTCAATAATCAACGTCTAGCTAAGTCAGGGAATATTTTCCAGAGGGTGGCCACAGCTGCAATTTTCATTTTTTATAACCTGCCAACCTGCCTTTTCCATTTCTTAGCGCTTTTCCTATTTCGAGACTCATCAGAAGTCAGAGAGGAAAACTGTTCGATGCATTTCTGAATGGTACTTACCTTAGGGGAGGTGTTCCAGAAGGTTCTTTGTTTTACCAAACTTGCTCTCTCTAGCAGGATATAGGGTCCTGGCAAGAGAGTTCATAAATTTTGTGTGTGGGTATTTTTAATTTCAGAAAAAATCCGTTTCAAAGATAAATATATGGAAACAATTGGTAGGTTAAATTAACTTGTCTTTCATTATCTTGATTTAAAAAATACAGTGACCTATGGCTTTGAAGCTCACAGTAGGCTCTTTCTCAGTGTAACCAGTCCTTAGTCACCCGCTTTCTCCTCAGCGACTTCATTCAGCTCAGGGTCGGTAGAGTGGGTGAGGTGGGTGGGCCGACTCACCCCCATTTAGAGTCAGGAAAGACACAGGGCTTTTGCTTGTGTGGTTAAAGAACACGTAGGACCCAGCCAGCTAGAGAGGACCTGCCAGCGATATCATCACATTTGAGTGCCTTGCCAAGTCCTGTTGCTTGGAACTTTGTTCCTGAATGAGCTTCCATTTTTATAGGTAAAGTAGAAAAAAAAATGCAGATTTAATTCTGGAGTTGATTTAAGAATGAGATTGAGAGCTCCTGATACATTAGGGTTAGAATAACTTTCCCATCCCAAATTTCAATCTTTTTTTTTTTTTTTTTTCCCTGACGTGATCTGACTAAGGACAGAAGAGTCAGTGTTGGTTGGGTAGGGAGAGGGTCGGGGCGAGATGGTTGAGAGGGCTGGGGGTGAAGGAGACCATATATGTTTTAGTCGAATTTAACAAACATTACTGAACAATTAAATTGTCTGCACCTTGCACTGTGCTATGTGAATCCCAGGATGAACAGAATTCCATCTCTACCCTCGAGAAGCTCCACAGTCTGGTAGGATGTATTCTTTCTCTACGGCTGCCAGAGCAAAAAACACAAATCGGGTGGCTCACACAATAGGAATTTATTGCTTCACAGCTCTGGAGGCCAGACGTCTGAGATCATGGCGGTGGCCAGGTTGCTCCCTCTGAGGGCTGGGAGGGAGAATCCGTTTCGTGCTTTTCTTCTAGCTCCTGGTGGTTGCTGACAATCTTGGACATTCCTTGTAGGCATGTCGATGCATCATCGCCCTGACCTATGCCTTTGTGTTCACGTGGCGTTCTCCCTGTGTGGGCGCCTGTGTCTGAATGTCCCCTTTTTCTGTTGACGCTGGTCATATTGGGTTAGGCCCCCCCCCCCCCTTAATCCCACGTGGCCTCATCTTAGCTGATGCTATATGCCGTGACCCTGTTTCCAAGCAAGGTATCTTCTGAGGTACTGGGGGGTTAAGACTTCAGCACAACAATTTTAGGGGGACACAGTCGAACCCATAACATGGGAAGATAAACATGGCAGCACGCTCATGCCGCGCTGTGTGATGCGCACGTGAGTTCTGATACGAGCTACAGCTGGGAACCCAAGGAAGGTAAATGGTCTAACTTGACCTGGGAAGATGAAGAAAGCAGTCGGTAGGGGGACGACCTTAAACTGGTAATAATGGAACTTTAAGTGTGGTTCTTCACAGGAGAATAAGCAAGTACACCAAGAGGCTTGCCATCTGGTCCGCGAGCAGACTACCTGCTCTTCCTTCTGATTTTCTATTGTTAATGACAGACTGAATGCTTCTAAATTGGGGGGTGTTAAATTGGAAAACACGCATACACACACACACACACACACACACACACACACACACACACACATGCTGTTGCTGTATTGATTCCCAAAGCTGAACTCATGTTTGGAGGTAATGGGAACTATGAAACGCTTTCTGTGGTTGTCACAGGCAGCTTTCATGGGTAGACACAGAGGTGGTGTGCTTCGAGGCTGGGGGAAGAGGGCGTCCTTCCCTTTGTAACACATGGTTCTAGTCCTAGTGGAACAAAGCGGAAGAGGGAGTAGGAATGAGTAAGAACCAAGGATCTGTAGCCAGGCAAAACTTATTTTTAGAAAAGGCCTGTAAGCCTTTAAACAAAAAAAAGTTCTACTTTCGTGTTCCCAAGCTCTTAAGTATTGATTTTTTTTCTTTAGAGAGAGAGAGAGAGAGCAGCAAGCAGGGCAGAGGGAGGGGCAGAGGGAGAGAGAGAATCTTAAGTAGGCTCCACGCCCAGCACGGAGCCCGACTGGGGGCTTGACCTCACGACCTTGAGCTCATGACCTGAGCTGAAATCAAGAGTCGGATGCTTACCCCACTGTGCCACCCAGGTGTCCCTCTTAAATATCGATTATTAACAAAAGGTCTTTTTAACTCTGTATATTATTAGAGTTAATAGTTTTATTTTCTTAATGTGATCAGAGTATGTTTAGCATAAAATTACATATGAAAATACTAGGATCCAGCTTGGGTGAGAAGGCACAGTATGGGATGAAATCGTCAGGGCATGTTGCGTGGGTAGCTGGGGGTACGGTTGGTGGGAAGGAACTTTCCCAGCTTAGAACAGACGTCCATCCCCTGTTGCCCTGCTAGGGTGTTGGTGGTGGCATGCTTCAAGTATGGGTGGGTTGCGGGGGCAGGTGGGTACCCCAGAAAAAAGCTGCAGGAAGGTAAAGCCTCCCTCAGAGCTCGGTGGGTGGTCCCAGGACAGGCAGTCCAAACAGCAAAAGGACAGGTGGGCAGCAGAAGCGAGGCAGAAAGTCAAGTATTTGATGAGTCAATGTGAAAAGGGAAGAAAGAAATAATAAACAGGGAGATCAGTTGGAAAACCGGGATCGGAGAGTCTAAGGGTCCAAGCAACCAGGGTGCAGAATTCAGGCAGGAGCTCTGCTATCTCCCTCCCCTACCAGCCCTGCGTGTAAGAAATGAGTATGCACGTCACCTGTTTCTTACAGCTTTGGAAGGAGTCTTGGTTCACCTGGCTGGTGATGCCCTCGTAGGAAGCCTATGGAGGTAGGGTGTAAGGTGTGTGTAGAAGGAGATGCAGAAAACGAGCAGCAGAAACGACTTTGGGGCTTGTTTGAAACGAGCCCAGACTGTTCTCCATGGTGAGCACCTGCGTGCAGCTCGAAGTGGGACCAACAGAGTCCGAGGAAAATAGGAAATAGTGAATCAGCTGGATTGTCCGCCTCCGTGGTTTGTAGACTGAAGCCAGCTACTGGTTTTACGTCCCAGGGTAGGAGTCAAGCGCGGTCTTCTGTGAGAAAGCAGCCCCAAGTTCTCAGCATCCAATTCTTTTTTTTTTTTTTTTAAAGATTTTATTTATTTATTCGACAGAGAGAGAGACAGCCAGCGAGAGAGGGAACACAAGCAGGGGGAGTGGGAGAGGAAGAAGCAGGCTCATAGCGGAGGAGCCTGATGTGGGGCTCGATCCCATAACGCCGGGATCACACCCTGAGCCGAAGGCAGACGCTTAACCGCTGTGCCACCCAGGCGCCCCGCCTCGGCATCCAATTCTAGGGCAAAGCTGGGACGAAGAAATGTGAAGTGCAGAGGGAGCGCTTGTGCTCTTCTGTCCTAAAAATATGTCAGGGGGACGGAGAGACTCAGTCTTCGCCGAAGCCGTTGGGCAGGTCAAGAAACTGGTATGATTTTTGTTCCCTTTGATTCAGCATTTCCGTTTTGAGAATCTATCCTGTAATACTAGTGATTTTGCCGTGCCTGCCATGTGCAAGGCTTTGTGAGAAGCACTTTACTTCTTAGTTCTAATTGTCATAAAAACCTGAGAGGTAAGTAAAAGCATCCCCATCTTACAAAGGAGGGAATCGGGGCGCAGAATTCATAACCTGCCTAAGATCAGAGTTAGGGCTTGCGGAGCTGGGCTTTGAATCTAGTTCGTTTAAATTCCAAAGTTCATGTTTTTCACTATGTAACTGCCATGACAAAATAGTGAAAAATAGAAACAGCTGACTCCATAATAATAAAGAAATAGCTACAGTTACAGATACCTACCCGAGATGTAACAAGTTACGGACACAGAGCAATAATGTTAATGGGAAGATGCTTATGACCCAGGAAGAATGGCTATAGCTACATTGAGTGATTACACATATATGTAGGTGTTTGTGTCTTTGTTTTTGTTTTTTGTTTTTAACTTCAGGTCAGAGTGTTCTTATTAGGGAGAGTTTCATTGACTCCAATTGTAGGAGGTTTAGCTGAGCCTGGTAGGAGCTAAGAAATGCATTTTCTGACTCTGTCTGCTTGCTCTCCTTTTGAAGGGGGCCTCATTCTGTTTTTCTCGGAGGGTCTTTTCTGTTTTGCCCTGCAGACTCATCAATAGGCATGTAGTTTGTTATTTTTTAATTTTATTTTTTTAGGTAAGCTCCGTGCCTGGCATGGAGCCCAATGCAGGCCTTGAACTCACAACCTTGAGATCAAGCCCTGAGCTGAGAGCAAGAGTCGGCCGCTCACCTGTCTGAGCCACCCAGGTGCCCCTAGGCACATAGCTCAAAAGAGCTACTAGCCCTGTATCTATATGACTTTGTGGTGTCAGTACCCACCATTCCGTGGCTTGTTACAGTGTCTGGTCTGAGATCAAATTCTCTGTCTTGCAAAGGAAACAACTATAATGAAGAGTAGCTGGGGGACTGGCTGGCCCTGAGTCAGGCATCCATCTCTGGGGGCCTGCGGGGTCAGCGCGGGGCCTGCTGCTACTTAGAGGTGCTGTAAGCACAGGTCATCTGAGTAGGGGGCCTAAGTGAGACAGAAAAACGGATTGACTTCATAAGCGCGGGAAGAAATACAGGAGAGAATGAAAACGACGATTATGGCCACCGAGGCTTTAACGCTAGCGAAGCTTTGACCGAATTGTGACCTGTGGTGTTTCAATCATTCTTTTAAAAAAAAGTCATTATAAATTTGCCTACTATAAGGCACTTGGTTAATGAGGAAGGACATGCGTCTCCTTAGAGTCTCTCATAGTCTCTGCGGGTGGAAGAGACTCAGACCCTCTGTGCCGTCCGTCATGTGTCCTGCGGTCGGTCTCCTTTATGAGGAGCCATAAAAGGAGTTTGTCCGGTGAACAAACTGAGTCCGTGCCCTTGAACTGAAAGAACAGCACAGAAAAGGCACTCTGGTGCTCTCTCCATTGGCTGAGTGATAAATACAGGATTCATTTTCCGATGATGTGACACAGTTGCCCACATCCGTGGGACAGAGAGTTTGGGCAATAGATAGCTGGCAAGGCATCTAGCAAGACTTCAGAAATCATCTAGGTTGAACACCTCGCTTTAAAGATGAAGCGAGTGTGGCCGAGAAAGCTTGAGTAACTGAAAAGGTCAAGGGGAAGGCAAACTAGATCTGGAAGACAGATCTCTGACACCCACACCTGGGTTGCTGTTGGCATCCCAGGTGCTTCCTGATGCAGAGCCAACCTTTGACTCTCTGGGGAGCCCTCATGCTCTTCCTATAAAGACAGAAACTAGCCCCTGAGGCTTAAAGATAGAACATAAGCGAGAGCACCGGGCGCAGTGGAAATCAGGACCTCTGTTTATTCAGTGGGGCATCCGAGGATTGAATGGGTCTTGTTCAATCATGCATGCAGTCATTCATCCATTTATTCATTCTCTGAACATGTATTAGATCCTTCTCTGTGTGGTTCACGGTGAGGCACCAGGAAGTGTGTGGAGAGAGGATTCCTACTGGCCAGAAGCTCAGATTCTAATGGGGAACAGTTGTGTGGACCCACATTTGTGGTGTCATGATCGCTCAGAGGAGAGGGATTATCTGCGTAGATCTCGCAAAGCGAATGGGAGAGTCGGAGATTGGGGTGGGGAGACAAAGCAGACTCAGCTCTGGTCTGTGGGCAGTGTGAGGTGGTAGGAGTGCCCCAGAAATCCAGAATCTCTGTGTGGTTGGAAGGTAGGGGTCATCTCGCAGAGCAGGGAGAGATGATGTAGGAGAAATAGGCTGGGGCCCAGGTATGGAAGACCTTGCAAATCAGAAGGCTTTCATTGTTGATTGCCTGACTCCAATACCGAGTACCAAGTACTGCTGAGAAAGGGTTTCTTCCAGCAGCTAGAATCATATAATTTTGTATTTTAGACTCAACTATGCATCTCTGTCCCTTAGCAACAGGTTTTGTTAATATTCTGAGCTCGGTATGAAATGGAGAGCCAAATTAGCATTGAAGAGCTTTCCTTTGGCAAATCTACCATGAACTTTCTGTATCAGGTAGAAAAAGAAAAGACATGAACCTTTGTAGGGACGAGAGTTTGCCCGGGTTGATTGGTATTAGTGGTTTTCTTTACCATTTGATGACTCAACTCATCATGACATTTTGTTGGCATTTCGTCAACTAGCACTTGCCTTTGTTCTATAGGGCATGCCTCGAGGTCTGATGATCGAGTTTTTATTCATCTGGGCATGTCTCCCACCCTGCTGTTTTGTTTTCTAGTGAACTAACTTGACTTTCCTGCCTGCCAAGACCCTGCGAGCTTGCCTTCCCCTCCGTTGCTTCCTCCATGAGGTCAGGTGCGTGCTACTCACGTATGAGGGCCTGCCGTTCTGGAGGTTTTCTGGAGCAGAAACCCCAGCCTGTGTGTTCTAGAGCTGGACATTCCAACCGCCCACTCTTTGGAACTCAGTCTTGATCTGTGAAGGAGAGGGATGCTCCCGGGTTCCAGAGTCACAGAAGTGCAGGAGGGAGCGCCCAGGTGGTGATGGAAGGCAAACCACACCGGAGGTGGTCTCGCCACATTTCATAAGCACCTACTATTATTTTTGTGTTGTTTTTCTTTTTTTTTTTTTTTTAAGATTTTATTTATTTATTCGACAGAGATAGAGACAGCCAGCGAGAGAGGGAACACAAGCAGGGGGAGTGGGAGAGGAAGAAGCAGGCTCATAGCAGAGGAGCCTGATGTGGGGCTCGATGCCAGAACGCCAGGATCACGCCCTGAGCCGAAGGCAGACGCTTAACCGCTGTGCCACCCAGGCGCCCCTTGTGTTGTTTTTCAACTTAAAAAAATGTATTTATTTGAGAGGGAGAGCTGGAGAGCATGCATGAGTGGGGGGAGGGGCAGAGGGCGAAGCCAACTCTCAATCGATCAGGGAGCGCCACGTGGGGCTGGATCCCAGGACCCCGGGATCGTGACCTGAGCCGAAGGCAGATGCTTAACCGACTGAGCCACCCAGGCGCCCCTGAACTTTTTTCTTTTTTAACTTAGAATTTTCCAAGTGTGTATCCACAGCCTTGTATAGTTCTTAGCAATAAACTTAGCAACAAATCAGAGAGAAAAAAGTTAACTGGTTATCTGTATTTTTCGTGGGATTTGCGATCTCATCGACCTCCTCTAACTTGCTTGGGTCTCAGTTTCCTCTCCTTGTAACTGAATGGTTACTACGTTCTGTTGTTTTCAAGAAATAACCTGATTTGATTGGGAGGATGCATTAAGGCCGGACGTGGGGAGAATACAGAGATACGGTGCAGATACAGAAGCATAAAATGAAGATGGGCGAATGCTCGCAGATGAAGTATTTCAGACATTTTTACCTTCCCTCCACTCGCGTCGGGCTCAGGAAAACCATCCATGCTTTTGTTGTTTTGGGTACAAGTTTGGAAGGAATTAACTACTTAAACCGTACTTTAATGGTAACCTGAGTTTACATCTAACTGGACTCTTGTTTGTTCTCCAAAATGCGTCAATCCATTTTCACTCTGCTAAGAATAAAAGGTAAATAATGGTGAAGAACTTTGTTCTTTGTGGAATAGTTGTAAACGCGAAGATACATGACCCAGAAAGTTTATGAAGTCTTCACACAAAGGACAGAATCAGCTTTATGGGTTGGTTTGGAGCCAATGTTCGTTTAAAAAAAAATCAAAAATATATTCCAATCATTTGGAACTGATTTGAAAGAATAAAATAGATGGGCTGCCAGCAGTGTTATACTGTTCCACTACAAGCAACACGGTAAAAGAAGTGAACAGCTGTCACCCTTCTCTGTCCTCTGTGGAGATTTAGCTTTGGAAAGATAACAAGTTTGCAAATTAACAGATCTCATCTAAATTCCATCCCTTTTCCCCTGGAGCTTCTGCCACTCCAACCCCACCCCCTCTGAGAGCACAGGCCTTTGGTTCTCTGGAAGCAAAGAACATTTGACTCCTTTTCCTCGCTGTTGGATGTGTTAATAATCAGGCAGTTTTGAAATGAGAATGAATGAAGTGGTGCGATCATATATTTTTAGTTTTATAATAATGACTCCACAACAGATATTTCTCATGCATATTTATAAAAATGACTCGATGGGGATTTGTGCTCTGGTTAATTATAGATTGGGAAAAAAAATGGGAAGAGACATTTCTGTCCTGTTGACTATTTTATTTGCAGAGCCCAGGCTCAGTGCCTGGCACATAGTAGGTTCTCCACAAGGACTGTTGGAATCAATTATTTGTTTGCAGTGTGCAGGCTGAGCCTTATGCAAACATGGCAAGTGAACTAAGAGGGCCTTTGGTGGATTCATTTCTCAAATGAGAACTTCTCATCACACCTGTAGAATCCTCTGTGTCTTCCGTATATGTCTATCATTTTTTATTATGGTAAAATACACATAGCATAAAACTCACCATTTAAATAATTTTGAAGTATACAATGCTGTGTTTTTTCGGTAGTCACAAGGTTGTGCAACCATCACCGCTATCTAGTTCCAGAACATTTTTATCTCCACAGATGGAAAGCAGGCACCCTCCCCCCGCCCCAGCCCCTGGCAACCACTAAGCTACTTTCTGTTTCTATGGATTTGCCTCGTCTAGATATTTCCTATGAATGGAATCATACAATGTAGAGCCTTTCGTATCTGGCTTCTTTTACTTAGAATCATGTTTTCAGGGTTCATCCGTGTTGCGGCACGAATCAGTCCTTCATTCCTTTCTGTGGCTGAATAGCATTCCATTGTACGGATATATTACGTTTTTTCTTCTTTTCTATTTCCCATCAAAATCTGGTGTCGAGAGAACCGCTTACGAAGTAAGTAGGAAGTTACATCTCAGTCTAGCTAATAGAACTTAAATTAAAAACCCGTCCAGGGTGGGCGCCTGGGTGGCGCAGCGGTTAAGCGTCTGCCTTCGGCTCACGGTATGATCCCGGCGTTATGGGATCGAGCCCCACATCAGGCTCCTCTGCTATGAGCCTGCTTCTTCCTCTCCCACTCCCCCTGCTTGTGTTCCCTCTCTCGCTGGCTGTCTCTATCTCTGTCGAATAAATAAATAAAATATTTTTTAAAAATAAAAAATAAATAAAAAATAAAAACCCGTCCAGGGGAATTTGCATTGTTCAAGTGGAAAACAGCTTCAAAGAAAATAATACATTTCTAATGGTGACATCTCAGGGATGGGGACAGGGGACTTTTTTAGCAGCGAATTATGTCAACATGAATATCTGACTTCTTGTAAAGCCAAGCCTACCGATGGCTACGGGACTGGGAAAGGTATTGAATTGAGTAGGTGGGCACCAGGGTTCTGGTCCTGGGTTAGCTGTGAGTTAACTCTGTTACCTGCATCTCCTTGGATGTAGTGTTTTCTGTGCTTTGTTTTGGTTTGATTTCAAGTGAGGCCCCTTGCTAAGCTCTTCTACGTGCATTATCTCATTTAATCCTCCCCGAAGTTGTATGGTGCAGGTGTAATTTTTATCTGCCTTTGATAAATGAGTCTGTAAATGAGGAGGAGGAGGAAGACAAAAAACCATAGCCCAAGTTTCCCTTCTAGTAAATTGTGGGGGCAAAACCCAGACTCATGTCTGACTATCTTTAGCACGAGCTCATAACCAGCATATGGCAGGGCTTGGCAAACTGGGACCCACCGTGTGTTTTTGTACAGCCCAAGAGCTAAAATGGTTTATCCGTTTTTAAGTGGCTAAAAAAAAAAAAAAAGAAAAGAAAAAGAAATCAAAAGGAGAATATTTCATGACACGTGAAAATTATACGGAGTTCCAATTTCTGTCTATAAATAAAGTTTTATTGGAACATAGCCATGCTCATTGGTTTACGTATTATCGCTGCTTTCATGCTACAGTGACAGTGTTGAGTTATTGGGACAGAAACTGTGGCCCACAGAGCCTAAAATATCTCCCGGTCTGGCCCTTTACGGAGTAAATTTTCTTGTTTCCTCATTTATAAAATGGAGGCAGGGAAGGAATTCAATTAAATTATTCTTCAGGTCCCTTTCAGCTTTAATGTTCTGCTTTCTGGTGAGGTCGCCAGCTCCCTCTGATTCCTCTCTCTCAACAGATGAGTTTGCCTCTTTGCTAAAAATGAGTGCGCATCAGTCCCGCTGAGGGCCATGCATCCATGCCCTGACCTCCCGTCTCGGCGGCTATCCTGTCCTTGATTCTGCTCTTCTGAGTAGTAACAAGATTTACCCTTTGTTACATGCCTGTGATGCTCGAGCCCTCAGTGGGGCTGTGAAGAAGGCTCAGAGATCATGGATGGAAGGTCAGATTTGTTATTTCCCCTTGAGAGCTGTGCGGACCGAAATGTGGGGAGGGCACACTGCGTCTCCAGGACACATCAGTCAGTCAGTGGTGGTGCTGGAGTGTGGACCCCAGATCACCCCTCTCTGATCCCAGGGCCATTCCTCCTCTTGCCTGATGTTCTCTTTGCCCTCTGTCTACTTAAGCGATCTCCCCGCCCCACTCTGCACCCCCC
>NW_024424897.1:10818953-10894716 GCF_017311325.1 Ursus maritimus | reverse complement strand
CCCCCCCCCCCCCCCCCCCCCGCCGTTCCTCTATGCATACCCTTGTCATTTTCCCACCCCTCTTTCTGAAGGTCTTTTTTTGTGTTAAGCTTGCATCCTGAGAACAGCATTCCCTTAGGCCAGCTCTTCTGGTCACACCTGCCAACTCTACGCCACCCCCCACCCTGTGTGAGATTCTCCTCCTCTCGGGTGTGCTCAGGGCAAAAAAGCATGAGTTAAATCTGGTTCTGCCGCTTGCCGCTGTGTGACCTTGACTGTTTGACTCGACTTTGCCAAGTCTCGGTGTCCGCGTCTGTAAGATGGGATGGGGAATAATCAACCGCAGAGGCTTGATTTGAGAATGAAATGAGCTCCCTCACGTGTGAGCCCTGACCATGCTTGGTGGTAGCTCTTGGTCTTCTCCCCATTATTAGAAAACAGTATTTTCTATCCTGTTGCCCAGTCCCAAGCCCCAGAATTACCCTGCTGGGTTTTCTAGAGTAGTTCGTGGTTTCTCTCCACCCTGCTGTCCAATTTATGTTCAGCTGATTTTTCACTCCCTGACATGCATCGTCTTGCACCATTAGCCTCTTTATCTTTATTTTTCTTCAGCTTCTCTTACCTTGGTTTGATCCTTTTCCCCACCTTCCCTTCCAATCCTGTGCATTGGTCAGGCCTCCGCTCCGGCACTAGGGTCTCCTGTGACTGAGTCCTTCAGTCCTGATCTCTTCATTTCTGAACTTCCTTTGAACGTGGAGTTGCAGAGCCACGGACCCTAGCAACGACAGGCATCATGTTTTTCTTCCCACTTGGCCAGGTTAAGTAGCTTTGGTAAGGTTATTCCGCCTGTTTGTGGCAGTGTCAGCTGCTGCCTTCCCTGTCTTACATAAATCTTCTCTGAATCATATACACCTTCTTGTATTATTCACCATTCCGTCAACAAGAGTCGGGGTGCTTATTCTATAATAGGCTCTGAATTAAAGAAGGACAGATGGTAAAGACCAGTTTTATGCACTTGCACGTGAGAGTGAGTGCTTCTTTAGGAACCTCGCTCGCCTTAACCTAATTCTGGCCCTGGCGAAGGACCTTCACTTGTCCTAGGAACTCACAGTTGGAGTGGGGTGGAGGGGATGGACTGATACTCTTAAAAAAAGGGCAGGATCATGGCCACAGGAGACATTTCAACAACACAGAAGAAGTAGTGGTTAATTTAGGGGACATTAGGAAAGCTTCCCAATGGAAGGGATTTTTGAGTTGGGTTTTGAAGGATGAGTAAGAGTTCAATAGTAACGAGAACACATTTTAGTCGGAATGAAGAGCATAGGAAAAGCGAAGGAGGTTGAAGATACATGTCCTGTGTGGTATGTAAGTTTGTGATATTGGCAGGCTGTGTCTGGGATGTATTGTCCCTAGGGCATTGGAAGAGAGGCAATAATGGAGGGAGTAACAAAAATTCAGATTTAAAAAAATTTGGTTTTTTTCAATGAAATAGTCCATGCTCTAATTCTGGCACCTCGTTCTACTTCTGTGTAAAATGTCTGAGTAGAGTGGGTCCTAAAACATTTTTAGATAATCCAACCTTCTAGGTTTGTCATTCTGTACCAGTGAAGTACAATGTGGTTATTTTCAGGCTCTCCCTCTGCCCTTTTCTTTTCTGACCCCGTGCTTGCTATGTGATGTGCACTGTGAATGGAAAGGTTGATAGGGTCACGAGGCTTAGCGGCACATCATCTGGAAATTTCTGGATGAAGTAGGGTGCTCTGCTGGTCTTGGTTGATTTCTTAGCCTTGAGGATGGTTTCTGAATTCATAAGATTTTGTTGCCAGAATGCACAGAAATGGATTCTTGCTGATCTTGGTGGGAAAGGAATCCACTGGAAGAATTTGGGGTGGTTCATACAAGCTCCCAGAGGCTCAGAGAACTAGCTAGAATCAGAAAACCCCAAAATACACCAAAGAACGGGGCTGGTGCAGACACTACTGCTCCCACCAGGGGCTACAGATACACAGCTTGTACCACTCACTGCTGCTGGCCGTGGGGTGGGGTTGTCATCAGAACTGCTGCTGACAAAGCTTGCCCAGCCTGGATGGAGCTGCCACTACCGCCGTCAAGTGTGGGAGCAGGTCATGTGCTGCCCCTGCCGGTTTATCTTGCTAGGGACTGGTTCCAAGTGAGCAGTGATTGCCCTGGGCTTATGCTGTCATGCAAAGGATGCTGGGAACATGTGTATCCTGCACGTTTAGCTTCTGTGATGGGTGGCTGGCTTTGCCTCGTGACGTGGAGGACTCCAGACACAGGCGGGGGGCTCGGATGCCAAACGCATGACAGATGACCACTGCAGTCTCCAAGCTGGCCATTGCGTGCATGCCACCAACTGACTTTAGCTGCAGATTTATGGGAAATCCAAAGTGCATTTGCATCGGGAAAAGATTTTACCAACTCTTTGAGATAGAGGAAGGAAACTCGACTCAGGGGAAGTGAAGCAGCGGAGAGAAAACTCTCGAGTCTTAGATTACTTACTGACCTCAAAAGCAAAAGGGCTGCCTCAGCCTTCGCTCGGGCTGTCAGTGAGCTAATTCTAGTTCATTTAACAAAAGTGACGTTTTCCATGTGAATGGCATTGCCTTGATTTGTGCAAGATTTTTAGAAATCATAGATAAAATCATAGATAAAACTTCATTTGGTCCTCATTAAAAACTTGATGGAGTAGGCCAAGTACTTTTCTCCCTTCACCAAGAGGAGAATAACGGCATGTTTAAATAAAGTAGCTTGTTTTGGGGGCTGCGTAACTACCCAAGGCTGGGACCTGGTCTTTCCATTTTGTCTTTTAGTATTCTCCCCACACCACAGGCGTTTCCCTGTAAGAATTCCCCTTTCTTTGGGTAACCAGTGAATTGTCTGTAAATGCCTGAGTTCCATAAGGAGTATTAAAAGAACTCTCGAGTTTATGCGGAACAGTTGGGTTGGTCGGACACATACAGTAGCTGTGTTTCTCTCGGGTGGTGGTTTGGATGAGGGACGTGTTGTATTTCTGTGCTCCAGCTTGAACACGTGAACCTCATGAAGGGGTCTCTTCCTTATTTTGAGATACTTACGTTACGGACTTCAGTTTTGAATGTATCCATCTTGGCTTTCGTTCCACTTCATTTCAATCCACCATACCAGGTGAGCGGGGTTGCAGAAGTCTGATCCGTACCTACACGCCCAAGGAGTTAAGAGTTGAAGCCAGAAAGCAATGTTGTTTATTTTTTACCGTGCAGCAAAGGTATTTTGGGTATGTAGCATGTTGTCTTACCAGCTGCTGCCTCTTTGGGTGTTAGCTGAGCGGTCCTTGCTGTACTGGCTTCTGGTGATTAATGGAAACTGGGGTAGGGGAGGGCGAGTCCATCCCTTTGTCTAAGCATACCAAGTTTACATAACCCAGCCCGTAATTGACAATTGACGGCTCGGCAGCAAAACTCCAGCCTTCTCCTAGGGAATGAAAACACGGTGCAAGGATCCAGCTTGGGTTTAC
This sequence comes from Ursus maritimus, assembly GCF_017311325.1. Classification (NCBI taxonomy): domain Eukaryota; kingdom Metazoa; phylum Chordata; class Mammalia; order Carnivora; family Ursidae; genus Ursus; species Ursus maritimus. Next base: position 10,891,223 of record NW_024424897.1, on the reverse strand, counting down.
GTTAGTCAACAAGTTTTTGGAGTGACGCACGGGAAGCCTAAACTATACTAAGTGCTTGGAGATTGAATTGCTGGATTAAGAATCGTGTTACACGGGCTAAATCAGTAGTAGCAGGACTGGCTGAGCCAAGTCACTCTCTGTACCTCAGTTTCTCCACCCATGTTTGAAGGCATTTGCTATATGCTGGACCCTTCGTGTGTGTTAGCTCATCGCCCCTTCCCTGCTGACCTTTTTGGTGGGTGTTCTCTCTCTTTTGCAGGTGAGGAAATGAAAGCCCAGGGGGGCTGAGTAATTAATTGTCTTTGAGGTTCAGGAACCAGTTCGTGGAGGGGGGGGGATGCAGACTTAGATCGGGAGCTGAGCTACCCAGCTTCCTGGCCTTCTCTTACCCACGGCCTTTAGGCAGCATTTCGGCCCTGCCTGGAATGCCCACACTACACACTCCCTACCCTTTTGCGGTGGCTGTGTTTTGAGCTTATTGGGAACTAGGTGCTTGAAAACACAGTTGCCGGACCCCACTGACCTAGGCAGTTCCATCAAGTGGTCGTTGAATTTGATACCTTGAGCAGATTTGGTGATGTGGGTGATTTTTATAACTCCGTGTTTCATTATGATCTTTGCTTCCTACGTAGGAAGGGGTCCTCAGCGAAGGTAGGTTTGGGAAGTGGAATTCGGAAATGGCGTGGAAGGCAGTTTAGTGGACAGGTAGGGGTTTGAAGAAGGAGGGCATGAAGGCAGGAAGAATTGGAGTGGCATTCAGAGCAGTGAGCCTTAGCTGAGCAGGGGGTCGGTTAATGAGTGAGTTCAGCGTTCATCAGTTAATGAACTGATGCATCAGTTAATAGCAAGAGAGAACAGGAGGCAAGGGGCTCGTGGCCCTAGCAGAGGCCCCAGGCTAGGCAGCCGTGCGAGAGACGGGGCCGAGTCCAGGGAAAGGCAGACCAGCCAGACCGTTGAGGTCAGTTGGCAGACAGGCCCTTTGAACCTGAAATTGAGAGACTGCGTCTGGAACACCACAGAAGGAGGACTCAGCGGAGGGATGAAGGGAGGTCACTCAGTCCGCCTAGGACTGACACAGGGAGGCATCTATAAGCTACGACAGACTCACCTGAACACTGTTACAGCAGACCTCTGATTGGCCTTGCTGTGGCTAATTTCTATCTCAGGACTCCTTACCCCACCGTGAAATCAAGCGAAGCCCCCCTTATCTAGCTCCGTAGGGAAATGTCCTCCAAGCATTTATTTATTTATTTATTTTGAACTAAAGTTTAGTCCTCTGAGCACAGAGGCCTCACATAACCCTGTTTTCCATGAGACTCTTTNAATGGCACGGTTTTTTATTCTTTTCATTTCAACGTAATCTAACTTTTTATTACGAAGCACAGCCTCGTGCTGGTCTGCGGGGCACGGAGAGCCCAGGCGAGGTTGCAAAGGTCCGGGACCTTTCTGTTCGCAGCCGTGGTGGGTGACTCCCGGGTCTCCCCACGGCCGTCCTGGGGCCCTGCCACAGTCCGTGTCACCGTCCTGGCCCCGCTCCCAGCTGCCGCCACCGCCGGCCAAGGCTCTTCCCATTTGCCGTTGTATTTTTCTTCTGCTTTTCTCTTCAGCCACATCGTTGCTCTGGGCCCCTGTGGTTTGCTTCTTTGGTCCCCAGGTAACGAGAAGGCTCCTTCCTTCTGGTCAGTGAACACACTGTTTGCAGGCCGGATGTCCTCTTGGTGGCTTGTCTCGTCTTGGCTCCCTTCAGCCTTGCTCAGAGCGTTTGTTTTCACTGCTGGCCGTGGAGGCGCTTCCTTTCCTTCTGTGCTCTTGTTTCTCCTGTCATCGGGGTTCGTGGCTTTTCCACATGGGGAAGTTGCTAAAAGAGAGCGTCCCTCGACAACCGAGGTGTCGTTGGGGTTGCGGGGCTGGCTGAGGGACGCTGTTGCTGGTGATGGGCCAGCGCCCCATGCCAAGGTCTAGGGCGGGGACCGGCACTCCCAGCTCTGAAAGGGACGCGGCCAATCCTTTGGTGACAGTGGTGAAAAGTCATAAAGGAGACTGTTTTTTCTCCTCCTCTTAACATGATCAAGAACATGGGTTGTGGAGTCAGGCCGCCTGAGTTCAAATCCTGGCTCTGTATAGCCTGAGGCAAATTACTTAACATCTTTGTTTCTTAATCTGTAAAATGGGGGCAATACTTGATATGTTATAACATAATATTATACATCACAATATATGATATATTTTGTTTTATGTATTATGATATATAACATACAAAACAATGTTATATATAATGGCATTATATTACATGGATACTCCAGTATTATATTTGTAGATATTATATCATTATATATATTGTGTTATTCTGTTGTTATAATATATAGCATACCCACTTGCATTTGTTTTATATAACAAGCTACTATTATATAATAATGTATGCCATAACACTACCCGTAACTTTATTATATGTCATACACATAACTTTACATGTGTATATACATAACTTTATGTGTAATATATAGTATACATAACTTTACATGCGTAATACATGACTGTATGTATGTATAATATATAGCATGTAAATAATACAGATACAGTGATTATATGTAAAGCCTTTAGAACAGAGCTCGTATACAGCAAGGAGCTGCTATATCAGAGTTTGAATTATTAATTCTTTGTCTTTGTGGAGGTGTTGTTCTTTTTTTTTGGCGGGGGGAGTACATTTTTGTTTTTGGCTTAAAAGCAAAGATGATTATTATTCCTCAAACTCCTCTGAGTGGTTGGTTACCATTTCTATCCTGCTTTTAAGGATGCAGTATTTTGGGGGGCATCTGGGTGGCTCAGTTGGCTAAGCATCTGCCTTTGGCTCAGGTCATGATCCCGGGGTGCTGGGATTGAGCCCCATATTGGGCTCCCTGCTCAGCGGGGAGCCTGCTTCTCCCTCTCCCTCTGCTTGTGCCCTCTCTCTCTTTCTGTGTCAAATAAATAAATTTTAAAAATCTTAAAAAAAAATAAACACTCTTCTCTATTAAAAAAAAATGGGTGCTGTATTTCTCAAGTAGTAGGCTCCCAGGGAGTGTGTGAAGCTTGGTTGAAATCTCAAGCATAGTGAGAAGCTGGTGTGAGCCCTAGTCTGAGGCAGCAGCGTTTGGGAAGGTTGGTCTCCACGCTGCCTGGTCAGGGGGTAACCAGTCTGGCCACGTGGGCCATCTCCTGGGGCCTGCAAATGTTGCTCTTGTTTCCAGGGCTTTTCTGCTCCATTCGGAGACTACTGGCTTTGACACGAAGCTTTAGAGGTCATGCTCTGGCCCCGCCTTTATCTGGGCTTTGTCTCTCTGCAACATTCTGGAGGTAGGGAACCACTGTTCAAGTTTGGGGTAATAGGGTATTTTTTCCTTGAGATATCTTTCTTTTAAGATCTGTGTTTGATGAGAACATTGAACCAGGAAGGAAGTGAGCCTAGTTTTTAGGTTGTTAAAAAAATACATTTTGTGAGCCTCTTATATGCCAGAAAAATATAAATAAGACCTACCCTCAGAGAAGTTACAGTCTAGACAGTACAGTTTTGTAAACATGCACACATATACATAAACACACAAATATAATAGAACACTGTGGTAGGAAAGTATTTTTGGTACTTATGGACACAAAAGCAAGAGGGTTCTATTTAACCTTTGAGTGAAATGGGATGGGGAAGGGTGAACCTTGAAAAAGTTTATGGAAGAGATTTTGTTTGAGCTGAATCCAGAACATTGAGTAGGTTTGCATGAGTCAGAGAGAAAGGAAGCATATTCTAGACAGAGAAAACACCATGAGTAAGGGCACAGAACCTCAAAGCATCCTGGTGGTCTGAGAATTGTGAGAATTTGTCATGGCTGAGATGAAGTATGAGTGAAGGAGAACAATGAGAATTAACAATAGTGAATGGCCAGGGGTTATCAGTGGCATGCCGGAGCTGGCTCCTGTCTGGTTCACGGGAGCTGTTTCTTAAATAGCCAGTAATTTTGTAAGCTGGTCGTTAAAATGGTGGTGGTTTGAAACGGACAGTGGTGGAAACGTTTACACCATGGAAACCAGCAAATATTATAAATGGGGGCTCCTCCTGCAAGGAGCTGCATTACCCTACTCTGCTGATGGGGATGGCCTTGGATGCCACTCTGATAATTATTCTATTTTTGTAAAAAGGATTTTATTTATTTATTTGATGTGGGGGAGGGGCAGTCCAGGTTAAAAATGATGAAGGCATAAACTAAGGAGGTAGCCATAGGGATGGGCTAAAGTGTGGAAAGGTGGGGGTCTGTGGGGCTAGTTCCCCTCCTGTAGTAGTTCTCAACTAAATGCCAAGGCTGCCTGGCCCCCCCCTCCTCCCCCGCCCCCCCGGGTACGTTTGTCTATGTCTGGAAATGTTTTTGTTGTCCTAACTGGGAGGGATTGTGTGTCTGTGTGGATGCTACTGGCATCTAGTGGGTAGAGGTCAGAGATGCTACCAAGCATCCCACATAGTACAGGGCAGCCCCATAACAAAGAATCAGCAGCCCCCACACATCGGTAGTGGCGAAGTTGATATGATATTAACAAGAAAGGAATGGTATTTGGAGTAAGGGAAGGAAATGGGAGAGGTCTTCTTTCCCTGCCCCTTCCCTGGGTGTCTGGGTTTCGAGTCCCTAATTCAGTCCCGGATTGCTGAAGTGGAGACAGTATTTTACTGACAGTACTTTACAGAGAAGAGAAGAAATTTGGTCTTACGAGCAACTGTATATCATTGAGTCACTCAAGCCCTGCTTGTCTCCTATGGAAATTTTAATTCTAGGTAGCAAGAAATTCTCATGTCTTTCCCTTTCATCTTCCTTCCGAAAGATGACAGTAAACTAGAGCTTCATTCTGTGTTGAAAAATACAGAAGTACAAGCAAGCACATAATAAGGGAGCTCTCAGAATCACCTCTGATTTTTGCCACCATAGTAAAAGTTTTGTAAAACAATGGTAGAACTGAGGGGATACGATTAAAACTCATTGCTTGGGTTTTAGTGAAGTAGTAAAGCAAAGGAAGAACATTAAATTTAATGAGGCGAAACCCAGAAGTTGATTAGGGAGGTTCGAACTCAGGTCGTGGAGAAGCAGTATGTAAAATATCTTTGCTTGCTTCTTAGAAGGAGCACCTTCAATGAGAGCACGTTGGTGAGAGCTTTAGTGCTATTTAGTTAATTAATTTATTTTTTGGCTGAAAGCTGGTTAGGGCACAGGGCGACTCCCCTCCAGGTGCTTTGAGACATCCTGGTCAGAGCCGGAGACCCGACTCCAAGCAGGTTGGATGGGGCAGAATGACTCTGGGAGGCACGGCAGGTGCCCTTCGATGGGTCCGAGCAGGCAGAGCGGCGGTGCTGGCAGGAGCAGAAGTGCAGAGCTGTGGTGTGGGCGCTGTTAGCGGGAGAAGCATACAAGGGGGATACAGTTATGCCTGGTACTAGGATACTAGCTGATAGACTACAGCAGTGGTTGAAAACTTTTTTGGAAAGGGGCAGATATTAGGTTTATGGGCCAGATGGTTTCTTCACCTCTGCTATAGTGTGGAAGCAGGCAGGTAAGATGGAAATCAAACAATGTGCTGTATCCAATAAAACTCTATTTACCAAAACAGGTGTCAGGCCAAATTTGGCCAACGGGCAGTAATATGCTGATGCCAGACGGTCTTGAGGAGCCTGGTACACTTAAATAGCATATCAAAATCTTTTTTTTTTTTTAAGGAAAGTGTGGATATGGAGACATAGGTACAATTAAGATCTATGACTAAGGGGCCAAACACATTTATTGTCTTTCTTTACTTTTGGTCTCTTACTCTTGGCTATCCCTCTCTTTTCTTTAAATGATTATATACATATTATTTTTATATTTAAGAATCATATATTTATATTTCATAATTATATGCACATAATCTTATATTTGATAATTTATTATAAAGAAATAATGTATGATAATTTGATTTATAATAACTGATTTTATGGTTTTGGGGGGTTTTATGTTAAATAGTGGGAGGAAATTTTTCTACTCTCCTCTCTTAGCTCTTTGTAAATGCAATTTAGTTATTTTTTTTTCTCTTGGGTGTAGCTCTTTCATTATGTTTTCTTCTATATTACCATTGACCTTGGATTCTCAACCTTGGCCATATATTAGGATCACCTGTGGGACCTTTTTGATATCCCAGTGCCCGGGCTGCATTTGGAACAATTCATGAGAATTCTAGGGATAGGGCCAGGCATCATTATATTTAAAGCTCCCTGGGGAACTCAGATGTGCAGCTGAGGTTAAGAACCATGGCCTTGGATCTAAAGGAAAAAAAATTGTCCTAAACATTTGCTTTAGATGCAGAGGGAAATTTAACCTGTGCAGGGGTAACCATTTCTGGCCTGCAGGTTTTAACTATGAGACTTGGGTTCTTCAGCTTTTTAGGGTATATTCAGACAAGCTCACTAGTGACACATTAGAACCTTCTTTGTTGTGGTTTGGTACTGGCAATAAAAGAAATATCGGGAAGCTAATGTGACTCGGCTGATGGGTCTATTTCTAGCCAGAAGCACGTTCTCCATCAGCGAGTGGGGTGACAGACTTTGAACATGGTGAAAGCTTCCAAGTTTCAGTGATTAAGTCATTATCCGCCAAAGCTAATCTTACTGGAGTAAAGGATCAGGATATATGTTCTGACTGTGTCCAGAGAGAATGCTTTTCTAGCATCGTCATGGGTGCCTATGTATCTCAGGGTGTTTCTTAAAGACACCCTCATCAAGTGAAAGGGGATTTTTGTTTAACGTTGGCAGACAGAAGGGCAATTCAAAAGGTACATTCGAGGAACTTGTGTAAAGATATATCAAAATCAATTTGAAAATATAGATATGGCGGATAATATTTTGTGAGTGGTGGCATTTTGGAGGGACCCAACAGCATTTTTCCCACAACAATCATGTTTTCGTTTTACATTTTGCAAATGGAAGATTCTAACCTTGTGACCCTGGAATTGCTCAAGCCTTTAATATTCAAGGCTGGATTTCAAGGGTTGAGTGCTTTCTTTCCTAAGTGAGAGAGAATTGTGATATTCTGGGGGGGGAGAGTGGGGGGTTCTGAGGAGTTTTCCAGCTGGTAGCGAAGTGTCTCGTGACTACTGCAGTGTCTCAGGTTCCATCACACTGGAGATGCGAGAGTTGCTTCATTTAACTGAGGGGTGGTGGAAAGAGAAGAGGACTCTGAGCGCCGTGAGTAATGGAATGCCCAATGGCAGTGCTTGCCCAATAGGGGCTCATTACCCCCTCTATGAAGATACTGCAAATGCATCAACCCACGGTTGCTGGATTCAGTCATTTCACCAGGCTCTGGCTTTGGGAAGTATCCATTCCAGTGCTGATTCCCTTGACTTTTTCTTTCTGGTCACAGGATGGCCATCGTGATGTAACATGACCACTTCAAAAGGCAGGAAGAGAAGGGGGCATTTCCCCCCTGGGTCCTGTTATTATTATATTAATCAGGAAGGAAAAGCTTTCCAGTAGCTCCCAGCAGACTTCCTCTCAGATTTCAAACCTGGAGCCAAAAGCTGTTACTTGTTCACCCTCAGACCCACATTGGCAGAAGGGGTTACCATGGTTGGTGTAGACTAGGGGTTAGCAAACTTTTTCTGTACGGTCTTGACTATGAATATTAGGGGCTTTGTGGGGTACACAGGGTGTCTGTTTCATATGTTTCTCTTCTTTTCCTTAACCCTGTGAAGATGTAAAAACTATCGTTAGCTTTAGGGGTGTTTGCCAGGCCGTGGACCCTGGCATTAACTAATCCGTTGTGTTTCATCTCCTGAGGCTTGTTGGAGGGGTTCACCATCCCTGCCCACATTGCCACCCACTTTTCGAACTAAACCGTGATTTGGTTAGCAAACTGGGTGGGCAGCCAACTCTAAATTCCATATCTGGTCCATTTGTATAAATTTCAAATAATTTGGCAATGGGTGATTTGATGAAGAAAAATTGGGATATGAATTCTCAGGACTTTAGTAGAACTTTAATTGGAATGGGGTTATTCTCATTATGGTAGTCAGGGTAAACTAGGTAACAAATAATCCCCAAATCTCGGTGGCTTAACACAAGAAAAATGTGATTCCTTGTTCAGACTACGTGTCTCAAGTGAATTGGCAATATGGCAACCCTACTGTGCTCAGTGATTCAGGGACCCACCATCATGGAGGCTCTACCATGGAGTAGTTGCACCATCTGGAGCACATGGCCTTCGCAGCCTCCAAGAAGCCAAGGGAAAGGAGACTAGAGAAGAGCTCTTGAGCTTCCTGCTGCCTCCTCCTGAAAGTGACCTATTGCACTGTCCAGAACTGATCACATCGGTCAAGCCAACCACAGGGAAGGCTGGGAAACATGGGGGAGCAAACGGAATATGGGTTGAGTGTTCTTATCCCTTCTACAGCCCCACTGCTTTCTTCATATTCTTCCAGAAGAAGAGACTTGATGAAGTTGTATGATAACAACATTATAACAACAGTAGTTGCTGGTCCTTTACCTTCTATCTCGTGTTAAACTCTTGTTTATCCCCCCCCTTTTTTTTTACATTTTAAAATTACATATTTCTCTTCTCCCACACCTTTTCCTTTCCTTACACAGTTTAGAATCTTGTCAGTAGTGTCGAAAGGTTAGAGTGCATTAATCAGAAAATGAGAGGTGTGGAAAGGTGTATCATCATTGGATTACTACGGTATACAAACGCTGTAGGATTTATCCTTGCGGTGTCACAAGGACTTCCTTTGGCCCTTTGAATTCACCGCTCATCCAGTGAGTCTTAACGGGGAGCCCAGTTGCTCCCCAGAGTACATCAGGCAATGTCTAAGGACACTTTTTGGTTGTCACAGTGGGGTGGGGTGCCCACGAGGATCTAGCGGGTAGAAGTCAGGTTTGCTCCCAAACATTACACAAAGCACAGGACAACCCCTGACTATAGAGAATGATCAGACCCCCAGGTCAATTGTGCTGAGATAGAAAGTGTTGCCCCCTTCTCTTCTTAATTACCTCTTTGAGTCCTCATATTCTTGGGCAGCCTTCTCATAGTTATGTGACTCTGATTTATTTCATTTTTTTGTGGACTATATCCAGGTAGAAATATCACGTCCAAAAGCGTATGTAGCTTGTTGACTCTTCAACAGATTTTTGTGACAATGAGGTCGACTTTCTCAGGGTTCAAGCAGAATTGCTGAATGCAATTTTTACATGGTTTTCTTTTGTCCTTCTCAAGCTTTATTCATCTGTGAAGTTCTAGACGATTTCACATTGATTATCCAAGCTGCCATTGTCAAAGTATAATTTTTAAGTTGTTAAAAATTGTGTCGTATACAAATATATAGTCAGCATATATCCAGTATTTTTATGATTTGTTAATGAGGATAACAAAGCTGGTTCATGGGAGAAATCAAGAGCCTGAGGGTTTATAGACACTGGAGCAAGAACATTGGTATAAGGGGGCTAGTTTTTTTTTTTTTTAAAGATTTTATTTATTTATTCGACAGAGATAGAGACAGCCAGTGAGAGAGGGAACACAAGCAGGGGGAGTGGGAGAGGAGGAAGCAGGCTCATAGCGGAGGAGCCCGATGTGGGGCTCGATCCCAGATCGCCGGGATCACGCCCTGAGCCAAAGGCAGACGCTTAACCGCTGTGCCACCCAGGCACCCCAAAGGGGGGCTAGTTTAGATATAAAACTGGTTAATATACTTCGGGGCTATAGATAAACTGTTGGGGTTATTAGATATCTCTATGATATAGATATAAATAAAAATAGGTTAAACAGTTAGTGCTCTGGAATAATGGTTTCCACATGTAAGCATGCATTAGAATCACCTAGAGGGCTTGTTGAAACCATTCCTGGCCCCAGCCTCAGTTTCTCATTCTGTGATGCTCTGTGATGGGGAAATCCTGGCTGATGTAACAAGGGTCTCAGGTGATGCTGCTGAATGTGGTGACTCAGGTGACACACTTTTGAGAGCCATTGCTGTCATAGGTCATTGAAAGACAAGCAGTTGACCTTCTGCCTTATTTTAAGTGTTAGATGTTTTCCTTCAACACCCGTAGAAGAAATTCCATAATTGAGAAAAAAGAGAGAGAGAAAACGGAAGGTGGCTAGGATAAGTTGTCCCGGAATGACAAAGTAACTCCCAGATCTCTGTGACTTGATGAATTGTGCTATTTTCACTCATTTTATATCCTGTGAATTTGGATGAAGCTCAGACTATCCTCGGACTAGGTGTCTATGGCGGACGGGAGAGCCAAAGATTCTAACATAGACTTTTCACGAACTCCTAGACCAGAGTGACACCTGTCACGTTTACACACTTCCCCTTGGCCGGAACTAACTGCAAAAGAGGCTGGGAAATGTGGGAAAGCTCATGTATATTTAGAGAGCATTTGATGTCCTGCTGCGTGTTTCATAAATATAAGAGTGTATAAATGTGTACTTACCAATCAAAGGACCCAAAGCATCTTAATCATGGTAATGTTATTCTTACTAAAATTATATTTGGATGTGTATTTTTCACACTTAAGATTTTAGATTTCTAGAAGAGAGTTAAGGGGTAGTATCACCACAGAAAATGATGAGGTTGAAGTGGGGAGGATTCTAGTGTTTGGAATTGCTGTTAATGATAAAAAATTATGTTTTGAGACAAGTAGTAATGAATTGCATCAACAAGTGTTTGTAGCCCCAAATGAAATATATGTAAAGAGAGAGAACCCTTAATTATCTTAGTATGATGGTAGACTCTTCGCTCTTGGGGTGCAGCTAGCTATAGGTTTGGAGTTTGTGGAATGGTGTTCTAACTCTTGCCCTGCCTCAGATTCCCTCTTGGGAGAGTTAAACAGTAGTGCTCACCAAACACTCACTTAAGGATTACAATGTGCCGTAAAGGTGAGATGGATTAAGTGATTCTTAAAGGCTGTCCCTTTTGACCGGCTCTCAGTTAGCCGCATGAGTCACTTAGCTGCATGATTGTCAGTTTACTTATCCGTAAAATGGGTCTCCTAGGAATATTGTGAAAGTTAAATGAATATTTATACAATGTACCTAAAAATTCCTACCCTAAAGGTTCCTTTGTTCTTCTTTCCCTTCGACTTGTTAACATGGGCTAGAAAAGCTATTATTGAAATCTTTGTTAGTTATAGGATGACCAACCCTACAGATTTGCCTGGGACTGAGTGGGTTCCTGGGATCCTGGAATTCCACTTTTAAAACCCAGAATGTCCAGGGAAAACAGGAATGAGTTGGTCACCCTATGTAGTGGACCTTCTTAGAACCGGCCTCTGGCTTGGCCTGGGGGAATGCCTATACTTCAGATCTCTTTATGGGGGAAAATAGTATCTGCATTTTGAGATGTCTCTTCTGTTCTTTTACAGGGCAGGAGCTTACTTAGGGTGGTCGAGGATTTGTGTTGGGTCCTACTATTGTAGAGTAAGGCAACTTTCTGTCTTAACACTTTAACACCATTGATTCTAGAAATTGGCTTGAATTAACTTTGTCCAGTGTAATAATCCGATCTCTAAGCTCATTACAGTTTGGTCAGCTGCGCACTACACATCTAGGACTTGGCTAAGGCAGAGGTGGTAATTTGAGAGTGAGGAGTTGCTGTCCGTGTTTATAGAGATAGGCTTGGTTGGACCAGTGGTTTACTCAGTGACATCTAGGTGTCCCTGGTGATATCTTCCCTAAACTATTGTCCCCCCATGGTTTCTTACCCTGAAATCCCGCTATTTCTACCAGAGGTGTCTCCCCTGCCTGGCCTTCTGTCTTCATCTTAGGTCACTGCTTTGTTTTGGGTATTCTTACGCCACCTGCCCGTGTATTTGATCACCGGTCTCTTCAAATATGTCTCCGACACTGTTGCCAAGTATCTTCTTGCCAAACGTCTATACTCGTTCTTCTGCTTCAAGATGGCGCCTGCAGCCTTCTTTGGGCCACCATGATAAAAGCCAGCTTCTTAGCTTGGAAGCCCTGCCTGCCCTGCGTGATGAGCTACCCACATGGAGCCCTTTCGCAACCCACACCCCTGCACGTGCTGCTGCCATCCTCCTTTATGACAGCCTCCTTTTCCTTTCCCCACCTGGACATCACGCACCTGTCCTTTTGGACCCGGTTCAAGGGCTGTCCTCCTTGCGAGAGACCTTAGTACCTTTCCCTAATGGTGGCTGCTTCTGTTGAAGGATACAGCTTGGGGATGTAGAGCATAGTTATGACTCCCTCCTCTGCCTCTGATCCCCTTGGTGCCCCAAGAGCAAACATTGAAGGAAGGGCTCCCATTGCTAAGCACTTGTTTTCCCTGTCTTATCCAATGCCTGTTGACACGTTTATCCCCCATGTTGAGTGGTATTTATCTGCAAATTGTCAGTGTTTGGCCCACAGGAGGTGGTCAGCCTGAATACTTGAATGAATGAAGGAGCTCAATTCAGGGTTTTCTTAGGAGATCCTCTCCTTTTTAAAGTGTAGCCTCTGTTGGGGTCTTGCTATTCCAAGTAGGGTCCCTGGACCTGCACACCGGCAGCCTGGCATCAGCAGGGAGCTTGCTAGAAATGGCAGGATTGTCAGTCTCACCCCAGACCTGACGCATCAGAATCTGTATTCTGCCAGTGTCCCCAGAAGACGAGTAGGCACATTTGTTTGAAATATACTGCCGTAGATGGCGTCACATTTTGGCCCTGTTGTTGTCTATAACATATTCACCTTCAATGCAGGGGGTTCTTCTAAAAAAATTAGAACTCCCTTCCTCCTTCCCTCCCTTCCTTCCTCTGTCCCTCCCTCCCTGCCTTCCTAAAATGCACATTCCTAGGACCTACCCTGGACCCACTGAATCAGAATCCCAGGCAGGTAGGGCCATTGCCTTTTAAACAAATGCCCCAGGAGATTGATATCATCCCAAAGTCTGACAACCACATCCCAGAGAATTTAACTGTTTCATTGTCTCTGATTTCCCCCAAAACTTTGGACTTCAGAGGTCCGTCCTCACAATTGGTGTTAACTCTGTTGAGGTGTGACCCCCGTGGTCCTTTCCAGTTTCCCTGTTGCTGTTAACAGTGCTGTTGTCCTGCTGCTGCAGATTCCCCCCGGCTTGCATCCCATTATTGGAATAGCCCTTTACCTTGCATTCAGAAATGCACAGTGTCTCCGAGTTTCCTTTTCTAGTAATTGCCCCTCTTCTCTGCGTGCGTCACTTCTTTCAAGCTCGCAGTGTTTTGCCAACGCCTTGGTTTTCTCCATTGTCCCCATGCCCGCTCATCTCTCGTAGTCTGGCTTCTCACTTCGGGACCAAAGCTCTTCTCTCAAAAGTCACCAGGGACTTCTTTATTTTTATATTCACTGACCTTTTTGAACGCCTTAAGGAAAATCTCTGAGAGGTCGGCAAGCTTGTAAAAAATCAGGTATTATGGATTTAACCTGCGTTGCTGGTGTGCAGAGTTGAGCACGAACGTCAGCCTCCAAGCCAGGGAGAAGTTGGAGCTTCCTCTCTCTTTACTTGCCAACCCCCGGGGTAGGAAAGTAGTCAGTCACTGAAGGTTTTTATACTTAAAAACATGTTTTACAAATTCGAGTTTACTGCAAAAAAAATATTTTTTTTCGCATTAAACTAGTGATTTTAATTCCTAATTCATTACATGACCACATTTCTTCAGATAAATCATTGCTAATATTATTCTTATGTTTCTTATCATTCTGTAGTTGCTTTTGGCTACAATCCTCCCTTGTTTTATAGAGTGCACCCATATTCAGAGTAGCTAAATTAGCCATCATCTTCTCTTCGAGAACCTGTAAGCTCAATCTTTAAACACTCAGTGGAAGGGGAAGTCCTCAAAAGGAAATAGAAGAAGAATGCACCATGCTGGCCATCCTTCTAAAAAACAACAAAAAAAGCACAAAAACCTTTCTCCCTCCCTCCTTCTCTCTCTCCTTTCCTCTTTCCCTTCCTTCTTTCCTTCTCTTTATTATAGATCCAGCAAACCCCATCCAGGCAGTCCAGTAGGCTCTGGGGATAGAAGAATGAGACGGACATGGCCCCTTGCCTCTACGATGCTAACGGTTTCACGTGGGGCGGTCAGTCCTGGCATCCAAGAAATCAAACAATTTGTTAAACATGCAGGGAAGGTGAGAGGGTGCAGCTGCTGGGGAGGGATTGACGAAGATGGGTGCGTGGGGAGCAGGCGGAGACTCATCAGAGGATGGATCTCATCAGAGGGGGGATCTCGCTGGCGCTGAATCTTGGAAGGTGACCAGCCCCCCCAGTTGGAGCTGTTGCAGCTCTGGGAGGGCAGATGCAGATGGATTCAGGCTGCAGCCCCACGAGAGGCACCTGGGGATCCCCAGGCACCCTGGAGGTGACAGAGGAGGCAGGGGAAGTGGGAGGAGCAAGGGGAGCACAAGTCTGGATTTTCGTGTACACGGTGGGCATCTATCTGCAACAGCAGGGAGGACCATGGGTTAGAGAAATGCCATTCCCGAAAGATGGGGCGTCAGTCGGGAAAAGAGGGCAAGGGCTAACTAAGATGTAACAGGCTGAGAGGGTCTGTATGCAGAAGTCACCCAAGTCGTGGAAACCTTGACAGTACCACAGGTGAGAGGCACAGGGAGAGCATAGGCTACAGACAGACACTCAGGTCAAGGTCACCTTTAATGGGGAGGGTAAAGGAAGAGCTGCTTAGTGAGGGAGGAGGAAGACCTGCGTGGTGCACTTTCAAAACCCTTGCCCCTGAGTCAGAAGAAAAGTCCTTTCCATAGGGACGGAACTCGCGTATGCCTTATTCCTTCTCCTCCTGGAGAAACTCAGAACAAATCTGCCCCCCTTCCCACACACCAGCTCCTGCAAGGGTAGGGACGGCGCTTCTTGATTCCCTTCATCTTTTCCTCCGGGGGCGACACCCTCCCTGTCGTCCCCACTGGTCCCTAAGCGACACGGTTTCCGCACGCACCGCTTACCTGCACCGCCAGCCTGGCCGGCAGCTCGGGGTCACCAGGAAACAGAAAGAATGAGGGAGATGACCTCCCCGTGTCTTCATTCCTTCCTCCTTCCGCCGACAGTTCTTTCTTCCAGACTCTGCGTGAGCCGTGGGGTCAGTGAGCCCGAGGGGTGGAAGCGACAGTTCTGGGATCGCTGAATAGCCTCGCTTTGTCTCGAGGCATGTTTTTCTGACTGTTTCTGGTGCTTTGACGGGTGGTTTTTGTTCTGGGGGAGCTGGTTTGGGAGAGCAGCCTGCTGAGAAAGGCTGCCGGGCTCCCCTTCCCTCTGGGGCTATCTCCAAGGCCCTCCCGGGGACCCAGCGGAGGTCATCCGAGGCCTCTGTGTCCTTGTCCCCGGTCTAAGTCAGATAGCGAGGGGAAGAGAAACTGCCGCCAAGCTCACCAGCCTCGTAGCCGTCAGGAAGGAGCCCGGCCGGCCAGATTCCATTTGAATCGGCAATCACACATGACCAGGAAAAAAAAAAAAAAAGAAAACAAAGCAGCTGTGTACCTACCACTTTTCATAACTTTGCCTCCACGGTTGGCAGTCGGATTGCTTTTCTTTTGCAGAAAACACGATGTCGGGTTGGGTCAGAATTTATGTGTAGAAGTTTTTGAAAGGAGGCGATTTGGAAAGGAAGGTGAAATTTGTAAGGTTTTCAGCTTGCATTTGGGATGAATCACAGCCCTTTGGGATTGTAACGTGCAAAACCTAATGCTGACATTTCCCTCTCGGGCCTTCCTGCTTTCCCTGACACGCCGGGACACACTGCAGAATTCCTTCCAGGCGGGCGTTGAGGACTTAGGGTGAGCGGACCGTGGGCAAGAGAGCTCGTGGGGGCCTCGGCCTCAGCCTGCAGGGAGCACGTTAGCCATCCCCTCCGTGGGAGCGTGGCCTCTGTCTGGTCAGCTGATGGGGGTGGCAAGCACATTCCAGCAGTGAAGGGAGGCTTGGCTGGTCTTTATGGGTTCCAGAACATGCAGTTCTTCCATAAAACGACAGGAGAACACAGTGTGCTATTGAATGCGGCTGGATTTGGATACAGCCATCTACTCCCCCCCTCCCCGCAAGGGTCAGGACAAAGGTGGTTTCTTCGAGTGAGTTCTAGACCAGCAGTCTAAAGCACTTTAGGGTTGAGTCCCATTTCTGCTCCATATTATTTTTATGGCCTTGGTTAGTGTTTCTTAACTACTCCAAACTACAGTTTCCTCTTCTTCGTGTCTGTATGCCGTGGGTAGTTTTGCCCTGCGTATGTGGCCTGCGTGATCCAGTCCTGATTTCCGGGCCTGTCTGGAACTGTCTGGAACAACATACAGAGGCAATTAGAAGATGTCTGGGATTACCTTTAAAAAAGTGGGGCTGGGGGTATAGAGGAAGCAAGACTGGCCAAGAATTGATAATCGTTTAAGAAGGGTGATAGGTACATAGGGGTTCCTTATATTCTCTTTTGTGTATGTTTAGAATTTTTTATAATAAAAGGCACACACACACAAAAGTTTTCTTAATTACCCATACCAGAGGTGATCTCTCCCACACGCGTGTGAAGCTTCCTCGTGACCTCTGGTTGATGAGCTGGTATAGGTCAGTAGTTAGAGACCAGAGATCCTGATTTGCCCAGGGCACTCTTGGAATACTCCTTTGTCCCGCATTCCCTTTGGTTCAGCATTTATCCTGGATTTTTATTTTTATATTTTTTTAAAACAAAGGACCATTATCTCACAGTTGTATTAAACCAAGCGGGGATGGGTTTACGGACCACCGCTCTTTAATGGTGGCTTCTGCTGGGATTTCTATTAGTGTGCGAGGTGTCAGCGCAGCACACAGAATTTTATGTTCGTGCCCGGACACGTCCAAGAGATGGCCCGCGACGACTTCTCTCTCTTCTCCTTGCTCGTCGTCGTGGTGGGCTTGCTTACTGATAAATCCACGTGGTCAGCGCCGGCTAGCTGCTTCCCGTGTTAGGTGCTGGGGGAGCTGGAGACCACTGTGGCCCGTGCTGTGTTCTCCGAGACAGCCCGTGAGAGGCTTCAGGGCACAGAAGCTGACTTAAAGGATGCGAACACGTGCCAAGAAAAATAATTTTGCTTAAGTCATTTTATAATGTACATTTTGCTTTAATGCACACGTGTGTGTGTGTGTGTGTGTGTGTGTGTGTGTGTATTTAGAAAGAATTTCGTTTTGAAAACAGCTTTCTGTAGGTTTGGTTTGTATAAGTTCACCACTGGAATGAAACCAATCTGTTGATCAGTCGATAAATATTAAAAATGTTGTGTAATTTTTATTATTTTTCCTACCACCTTTCCCTCACAAAAGCGTCCCTGTTTAAGCGATAAAGTGTGTGCTCACCTTACTTGACAGTGGACTCTGAAGGTAGGCTTTTGGCTCCAAGTCCCAGCTCGGGGGCGTGTGAGCTATTTCCCCTCAGCTCCGTGTCCTCCTCTGTAAAATGGGGATGATAATGGTGGTTCATAGAATTTCCACGGAGATAAATGAGTTATTACCTGTATCGCATTTAACATAACACTTGTCCTGTTTTAAACACTGACTAGTTATTCTGTTTTCACTTGGTTCCGTTTTATCTTCTCTACTGGATTATATGCCCATTTGGGAGAGGAGATGGTGTCTTGAGTTTTAAAAACCTCCACAGGGCAGGATACACCCTAACTCCTCGATAATATTGGTTGGTTGAATGAATGAATGAGCCATAGACAGCTGTTTTAAATGACCGGAGCCAGCTGGCGTGGCTCGAGTTGCAATTCGTGTATATGGAATTCAGCAATGTCCAGGCAGGAAATCCAGATTCGTCTAGTCCTTGTTGGGACCCTGGTTGGGCCAACTGCCCGGACCACCTCAAACACCAAGTCTCAAATAAAATGATGTTTCTGTGTTCTGGAAATCTGTACGTGACAGACTGCCCCCTTATTTCCTTGAACTGGTCATCTTCCTGGACCCCATTCTGTTCTTCTGGTTGGTGCTTTGCTTGAAGCTTGGTATTACCCAGCCAGTTATTTGCTTATTATACTTGCATACCTGGCAGGGATAAAGGGGTCTCGATCAGGCAAAGACTATGGGGTTAAGTAAAGGAAGAGTTATCATATATGATGAACATGTAGAGGAAGAGACTAGAAAATGTTAGAATCTGTGTTTTACCCCTTCTCGGGGAGAAATCCTGAGCTGGTGTTGTATGTAATAGTTAACAACATCTGATTGGTCTGCTCTGCAGACAACACAGCTACTTGGTGCTTTGGGGTTGGTGGGTGTTAGGAAATGGGCCATCTGTAGCCGGGAAGGTTTAAGATGCTCGAGGGGGAAGAGGCGGGAGGAAAGGGGGTTGTATGGAGCTCTGAAACGCCATTGTGGTGAGTTTCCTTTCATTGTGTATTGGTTGGTTCTTGCAGAGGAAGGCTCTGAACTGAGTCCCTTTCCATGTTCACTGCTGCTAGGGTGACCATTAAACAGTGGCTTTCGACTTGGACTTTGTGACGAGACAACTAGGAACACCCTGGAAATACTACACTATCAGAATGTTACTATGTACATTTCTGTATATAACAGTAAGTCTCAAATCTTGGTTGCCTGTCCAATCCTTTCCTTGAAGCTTTAGATTTAAATAGACCCTTGTTTTGCTGAATTTCTTTACTGGGATGGTCCCTCAACCTCACTCTATTCCAACCCAAGCCCATCCCTTCCAGTCTTCTCAAATTTGCTTCTTCTGTGGTCTTTTTGCCGGTTGGTACCTGCCATTTCTCCTAAGAAGACCTTTTTAATGGAACTCGGTTTTCCTCCTCTCCGTCTGTCCTGTTACCTGTTAAGCCCAGGCTCCTCTCTCCTCTCACTTGGATCTCTGCAGGTGCCTCTCAATCACTTTTCCTGCCGCCAGTCTTGCTCCCCATCTCCATCCCCTCTCCATCGGCCCCCAGGCTGACTAAGGAAGTAAGTAATTCAGCAACCATTTACAGGCCAATCACTCTCTTTTCAGGGCTGAGGCTAAAAGAGTGAACTCATCACTGTTTTTGCTCGCACAGAGCTTGTTTTCTAGTGCTGAAGAGCAGTAAAGCCATGTACCCAGACAAATATCCAAACTAACATGTGTATGGACTGTATTATATCACAAAGGAAAACAACGAGCATTTGAGATAGAGGATAACAGGGTGGCCGGGCTTTGCATGGTGTAGACAAGCAAGGCTGTCCTCGATGATGACATTTAAGCTGAGATAAAAAAGGATGGAAGGAACTAGAATGGAAATAGTTCTAGTGGGAAAGTAAATGTTCAAGACGGGAAAGAGAGTTTGTGCAAAGACACTGAGATGTGCAAGAGCTTGGTGGGATCAAAGAACAAAAACTTAGAAGAGAATGGTGAATGCACGAAACCATCAAAGGAGAGCAATTTGAGATAAGAGCAGAGAAATGGGTGGGAATCGCATCACATAGGCCCTCGAAGGCTGCAGCAAGAGTGCATTTTACCCCAAGTTCAATGCGAAACTCCTGAAAAATTCTAAGCACAAGTAGAGTTTTTCCGATTTACATTTCACTTCTACTCTTGCCTTGTGCGGCATGGTTGATGTCCAAGGAGGACGAAAGACGAAGTGTGGAGATAAGGTAGGCGGCTGTTGCAGAAGTCCGGGTAAGAGATGATGGTGGTGTAGACTAAGGTATTAGCAAGGGAGATGGAGAAATGTGGGCAGATTTGGAATAACTTTTGGAAGTAAAATCAATAGGATCTCCTCTTGGGTTAGACATAGGGACATGAGAACAGGAGGAGATTCAGAATGGGTGGTTTGAACAACTGGATGAAAGGGGTCATCTATTGAGATGAGGAAGTTTTGACTCTTCTGTTTTCTTCTTCCACCGTTAAGGATTCCTGGGATTAGATCGGGCTCACCTAAACAGTCAAAGTAATCTTGCCATATCATATTTCTCTTTAGCCTGAAACACAGCCTGCAAAGTTCCTTCAGCTGTGTTCATATTCACAAGTTCTGGAGATGAGGACATGGACATCTTTGGAGGGTGGCATTATTCTGCTGACTATAGAGGTTGTAGTAAAATGAGAAAAGTATCCACAGAGATGGTTGGTGTCCTTGACAGAGCTTTTTTGGGGCATGATGGCGGAAGAGAGCCGTATCATGGTGGGTTGAGCAATGAAAGAGAAGTGAGGAAGTAGAAACAACACAGTATGTGGACAACTCTTTAGAGAACTGGAATTATGACTGGAGGGGATGTGGAATGGAGGGAGGCACTTTTTAGAGCAGATATAAGAGCATAGCTGTTCACTGATAGGAATAAACCAGGCAGGAATAGCGTGCTGGGGATACTGGGGTGTATCATCAGAGAGACGGTACCTGAAGCCCTGGAATCCTTCCTAGGGTGGATCCAGAGCCCAGTGGAGGAGTTGGTCTTCGATGGGAGGGACGTGCCTACCTTTGTATAGAAAGGAGAAGGGGAAGCTCTATGACACTGGGACGAGAGACGAGGTCCCATCTCATACCTTCCATTTCCTCAGTGAAGCGGAAGCAGGATTATCATGGTAGAACTCTGACCATCGCAGTTGGGTGCTTTCGACCCTTCACTGGCTCTCCCCGCTCCCCTCTGTCTTCATTTCCTGGCACTTTGTTTAGGATTTTACACTGTAGCCTCGCCCCTTCCTTCGAACCCTCTGGACACACCCCCCCTCTCTGCTTTTGACTTCTTGTTTGCTCATTTCCTTTCCTGGAAGGCCTTGTGTCTTCCAACTTTACCTTAGCCCCTGCCACTCCCACCGCCAGGGCTCCGGGAAGCAGCCTCGAGACACACCCTCCCCCAGGCTGGTTAGCTGTTGAGTGGCTCTCAGAGCTCCCGGCCTATGCTACTATTACTCCTGCTATAATTATTTGTTGCACATCTGTGATCTGTACTACAGTATGAGTTTGTGGAGGACAGAGGCGTGTCTCTTTCATCTTTGTATCCATAGCACCTCGCGCAGTGCCTGCACGTATGACAAGCTCAATAAGGGGCGCCTGGGTGGCTCAGTCAGTTAAGTGTCATCTGACTTCAGCTCAGGTCAGGATCCCAGGGTCCTGGGATCGAGCCCCACGTTCGCTCCCTGCTCAGAGGGGGAGTCTACGTCTCCCTCTTCCTCTGCCCCTGCTGCAGCTTGTGTTCTCTCTCTCTCTCAAATAAGTAAATAAATAAATAACTCAATACATGTTTGTTGAACTTAATAGCATCATACGAGGTAAATCTAGCAAACGTATATCAAATAATATCAGAGCAGGTTGGAAAAATCAATCTATTTAGTGTATGTGATCCATTATTATACTTCTTGGGGACCTGTTTTGACTGTTTTGCCCGCTCTCCACAGCCCAATCCCAGCGGGCCACGTCTTCCAAGTACCAGCTTTGACTCCGTATCACCCTGTAGGCTTTGAAGTCCTCCGGAAAAAGATTATGGCCTCAGTCACTTTTGCACCACCGTTACCGGGCACAGCACAAAGCCTGTAGAAAGGACACAAACATGTGCATGATTTTGTAGGATTTTAAAATGAGAGCTTTCTCTGGAAGCTTCAGTATCTGGCAGATCTTCCTTTCTAGAGCGTGTCCTGTTCTTCGGACAGCCTTTCGAGACAAGTATTCTGATGCACCTGTGATTTTAAGCTCCTTCTCCATGCCGGAGGCCGGTGGTGTTCTAAGTGGATTGATTTCGAGTTCCCTGAAACCGGGTGACTTAGCGTATCATTCGTCAACTTGTTCTTTTTAATGAGCCAGACACGTTTCACATGTGCGTCTAAGGCACGCTAGCTATGCAGTCAGTCACTTCACAATCACGAGTAAATACACATCTTTGCGACCAGTATTTGTAGTGCTTCAAATGGAGTATTTGGAAACTGAGGAAAGATTTACCAAAATACGATTAATGTCTGCAGAAAATATTCACAATGAAATGCCCAGGGATGGGAACAATGCTAAAAATCGCACATACCGTGTGGTCTTAATTTTATGAGAAAATGCTATATCTATGTAAGTATATACTTACAGGTCGATCTGTGTACAAAAATGACCACAAAGTAATGCCCCAAAATATTAACAGCAGTGTAGCCTGGGTGGTGGAATTTGGGTAATTTCAGTTTTCTTTTTCATCCCTTTCCTTATTTTCTAATTTTTCTAATAAATATTTTGTACTTTTGAACTTAGAAAATCTATGGTAGCTCTTTTAACGAATAACTTATTATTCTTTAATCATCGGAGGTAAGAAATCTTTTTAAATTTCTTTTTATTTTTTATGTCGGCCAGTGACAAAGAGAGCAAGAAATCAGGGAGTCCAGATTTGAATTTTTTTTTTTTTTTTTTAAGTCACGAGAACTAGAAAATGAAGGTCAATGAACGTACAGGCTTATTGATCCTGGAGAATATTTGGAGATGATTTAAAGTGTAAAACTATGCTCAGAGCTCCAGAGGTTTGCAGTGAGGACCTGATCAGATCTGTTTGGTTCCCCAGCGTTAGGCAGGTGTTCCAGCCTCTGTTAGGAGAGCCTCCCGTCTACCCTGGTATGTGTGATTGCAGCAAGATTTTCTGAAGGCAGCTTCATTCCCAAGACCAGAATAGTCCAGTGAGTCACTTGGACATATCCTGAATCAAAGATTGAAAAACCAAAGCCTGCAAATGGTCCTAATGCCTTAGCTCAGCGTGAACGTCAGTGAAGTTTGGTTTTCGGGTTACCAAGATGGTTGTTTTCCAGACGGAGTAGCCTTAGAACGGAGAGAGAGGGTACTTATGGGCCAGGACAACATGGTGTGGTGTGTGATGGTGTGCTTTAATATGCTATTTTATTTTTTTTTTATTTTTTAAAAGATTGTATTTATTTGAGAGAGAAAGAGAGAGAGCCCAAAAAGGGGAAGGGACAGAGGGAGAAGCAGGCTCCCCGCTGAGCAGGGAGCCCAATGTGGGACACGATCCCAGGACCCTGGGACAGGACCTGAGCTGAAGGCAGATGCTTGACCGACAGAGCCACCCAGGTGTCCCTACCCTATTTTTTTAAATTTCATTTTCATTCTCTGTGATGCTGAGCACAGCGAGGGCACATGCAGGAGGGACAGAGGGGAGAGCCGAGCAGAGCGTTACGAGTACCGGCAGAGCGGGCTTTCTGTCCCTCTTCACACCTCTTGCCTTGCTTTATTCATTAACAGTGTCCCCTTTCATTCTCCAAAGTGTCCCATTTGGGATGATTATTTTATAGGGTCACCCTGTCGCCGAGGCAGCTCCGTCCAATCTGGATTCCGTGATTTCGTCTCCGCACAGCAGTTGTCTGCCTGGCAAAGATTTAAGAGCCACGCCCAAGGGCACAGGCTTTTTAATGCTCCCTCCGCCTCCCTATCCTGCGGGGGCTGCAGGAGGTTCCTTTCTATTCAGCCTTTTCAGACAGATCAATGCAACTGTTGAGGGAACCCTGGAGGATTACAGCTCTGGACTGGGGAGCTCTTTCTATGACCACAGCTGTCCCAGATGGTGGTAACACTTCTTGGACTCCGAACGCTGCATTTGGGGCCAGTGGGATAAAATCCTGACGGCAGGTTGACCCTGACCAGCTGCCTTGACATTTGCTCTTTGGCTTTTCCTAAACCATGGATTTTCTTCTTTTTATGACAGCTTGCCCTTCTGTTCCCTTTATGTCTTCGGAGACTCCCGCTTGGTCCCCGTTTCCTTTAGAAGAATGAGAGTTTAAAGATAGCATGTCTAATTCGAAGAAGATTTAGTGCTCCTTAATTGTTCTGGAAGCCTGAAGTCGGTTTCTAAGAACAGGCTCAAGGAGGACTCAAATTGAGACAAACATTTGTGTTTTGACAAAGGCCATGTGGTTTTCCTGATTTCTGCCCTAGTAGCAGGAATGTAATAAATGAGATTGGGGAAACCCTGGCATTTTCTGAATTAGGGTCTAAGTTCCTAGAGACCGCTCGTGCTCTGTGAATTTAAGGTGAAGGACTGTGCCAGTTTAAAATGAAGTGGTTCTAAAC
Organism: Ursus maritimus; assembly: GCF_017311325.1. Classification (NCBI taxonomy): domain Eukaryota; kingdom Metazoa; phylum Chordata; class Mammalia; order Carnivora; family Ursidae; genus Ursus; species Ursus maritimus. Next base: position 10,867,254 of record NW_024424897.1, on the reverse strand, counting down.
TTCTCTTGGGTGCCTGAGCCGTCCGAGAAGTGATGATGGCGGAGGATCGTCTCTCTGGAGAACCATGCATGTGTTTGCACAAAGACATTTTGCGTAATTTCAGAGGATTAGGTCGCCCGATTGCCTGTATGGGTCATGGATTAATATGGCAGGTACAGCTGGTTTCCTCCCGAATATCCACATTCCACTGCCCCCTTCCTTCTGCCAACCAGAAACCCTGTATTCTTTAGGTATCTCACCCTCCTCCATGTGACCGTGGACTTGAGGGGAGACCCTGACCCCAGCCCCAGGAATGGAGGGGGTGGGGAGGATGATTGGTTTAAGCCAATCATGGTGCGCCCATGTCCTTTGCCTGAGATCTGTTCTGGCATGAGTGTGAGACTGTGCTGGCAGGAGTGTCATTATGCTGGGAGCTTTGTGTCAAAATTTGATCACTTTTTTTTTTTTTTAAGATTTTATTTATTTATTTGTCAGAGAGAAAGAGAGAGAGAGAGAGAGCGCGCGCACCAGCAGGGGGAGTGGCAGGCAGAAGGAGAGGCAGGCTGCTTGCTGAGCAATGAGCCTGATGTGGGACTTGATCCCAGCACCCTGGGATCACGACCTGAGCCGAAGGCAGCCACTTAATGGACTGAGCCACCCAGGCATCCCAAAATTTGATCCCTCTTAAAATGAAAAACATACAGTAGTATAGAGAGAACTATCTTGACACTCTTTCAGATGAGTTATTGGACTAAGCAAATGAGAGAAAGCAAAAAGAACCCTGAGGGGTGAATGGAATTGGCCCTCTCCGTATGAATTCATGATTTCTAAAATATGCACCGGGATGAGCTTATGTAGGCTCACGTGCAGATGTGCACAGGTGTGTATTTTCAATGTCTGGGTGTCTGCGTGTACATACCTGCATCTGTTTTCCACCTCGGACTGGTCAGAGGGCCCAGAAGAAAGGATACTCAAGCAGCAGTGAACACACCTCGTACTCAGATCTCAACAGCGCTGCCTGCTCTGAAAGGGAACAGTCCTCCTTGCAGGCATTTGACGACGGGGCACGGGTCAAGGCGATACTGGAAGAGCAGGTGGGTGTTACGCCGGCGCCCTCACTAACTCTCGCCCCGGTCTGTAACATTTCACATTTCAGTTAAGCTGGCGGCTTTTGAACAATGAGGTTCGTGATCAAACTAGTGGATTCCTTGGCCATCCACTCATTGCTGCCCCTGCTGTGACATAAATCAGTGCCTCGGTCTGCAACAACGTTGTGTGGGTCACCGTGCGGGTACTCGAGGCGTTCTTAGGCCCTTGGAGAATGTGCCTGCAGAGAGGGCAAACCAGCATTTGGAGTAGGTAGGCATGAGTTCCAGGAAACTCGAATTGCCAGCTCCTCCTGTCCTCCATGGTGGAAGCGGTCTGTTAGAATTGACCTTCCACCAAAGGGCTGGCTGCTATCCTTGAAGGCTCTGTAGGGATTGGCATCTGTCTCTGCTACCGATCGGCTGGACATTTAGCAGTAGCAAGGGCTAGGTCCTCGGCAAGAGGAAGCCCGGACTGCAGGGCTCAGGCACGGCCTCCATCCCCGCCGCATGAGCCAGGCCATCCTGGGTGCATCGTGCCGGCACTGGAGCAACTGAGAAGAGGAAGCTAGCTGACATCCACAGGTGAGACGTGCATTCTTCCAAGGGTACTTCAAGCACCACTGGGTCTCTGATTCGTGCGGCCGGAGAGGCCGGGCAGATAGTACCAAGGCCTACACTACTGCCGAGCCTTCCTCGGCTCTGGCTCACATTTCTGCCATCGGCTCTGAATGCAGAGCTCAGAATAGAGGCTTGGGTGCAAGACACTTGTCCGTGCGATCTCAGGAAGTGGGACGGACGAGGTAGATGAGATGGGGAGAGAGGGAAAGTCAGTGCAGCAGTCACCGCTTGGGGCACCTGAGGTCTTATCGCCTCGGATCTTCTAAGAGCCTCATGAAATGTATCTCCGATCTGTGTGCCCTTTCCTGGTCATCACGGTTCACTCATCACTGTGGCCCCAAAGGCTCTGACCCCAGGTTCTGCGTGTCAGCAAGCCCAGCAGATTCCATCATCCAGAGAGAGCACTCTTAGAGTAGGAATCCGAAGATGGAAGAGGAAATCGGGTGCAGCTGGAGGTGGGGCACTGTCCGGTTACGGCCGTTCGGAAGCTGGCCAGAACCTGGGCTGTTCTGGAAAGCCAGATCAGGAAGGGGAGTGGTGTACAAGAGTTGTCCCCGGCACACACTGCACTCCAAATGGTCGAGTGAGGACAATTCAGGATTTGAGCACAACCCGTCTTACTCCACTCTTATCCAGCTGGGATACTGGGAGTATTTCTCTGACCATCCCAAAGTTCAGTATCTCATCGCACAACGAGGATAACAACTCGTTTTGCATTCGGAAGGGGTGGCGGAGGATGAGTATCTGCTGAATTCCTTGCTTTGAGCCTGGAATAAATGTTAGTGACCTACCCCGCTGACTGTCCAGACCAGTAGATGCACGATAACTTTCTAGTCTTATGGGTGGAGGGTAGGGAAGGACATGGGAGGTGAGGGATGAGTATCTAGGAAGAAGTTGTAGGACCAAGATGCAGGCAGAAGAGCTCTTAAGAGGCAGAGGACTGCGTGTGCACGGCTCAGGGGGCAGGAGCAGCATGGCCAGAGACGGGGTCAAGACCAGGGTTAGGTGTGTTCAGGGAAAGAAAGAACTTCTGTTCGGCTCTCTCTCTCTCTTTTTTTTAAGATTTTATTTATTTATTTGCCAGAGAGAGAGAGTGAGAGCCGGAGGAGCAAGAGAGGCAGAAGCAGGCTCCCCGCTGAGCAGGGAGCCCAGTGTGGGACTCGATCCCAGGAGCCTAGGATCAGGACCTGAGCCGAAGGCAGATGGGTAGCCTACTGAGCCCCCCAGGCACCTCTGTTTGGCTGCCTCTTAGGTACTTCTTAGAGGTAGAAGTGGTAGATAGTACAACTAGGGTAAGCTCTTGAATGCCGACTTGAGTAATTTGAATTATACTTGGCTGGCAGTTAGGAAGGAGGCATAGACAAACTCACCCAAAGACTGGGAATTAGGGATGCCTGGGTGGCTCAGCCCGTTAAGGCGTCTGCCTTCAGCTCAGGTCTTGATCCCAGGGTCCTGGGAGCGAGTCCCAAATTGGGCTCCCTGCAGAGCGGGGAGTCTGCTTCTCCCCCTCCCTCTGCCTGCTGCTCCCCCTGTTTGTGCTCTCTCTCTGACAAATAAATAAATACATAAATAAATAAAATCTTAAAAAAAAAAAGATTGGGAATTAAGCGCAGGGGCCACCTGACTTTCTCCTGTCCCTACCACCCAAGCGCACGGAGGCCACTTTGGAAGTAACCATGGTCCCGTCCTTCCCGCAGCCTGGGGGAATATCGCTGTGTAGCTTCATCATTCCAGAAGAGACAGACTGGAGGAGGGTGGGGAAGCCCCGGAGCCGGGGGCTAGCTCTAATCAGGGTCTTACTTTCAGGGCAAGCTCAGTGCTGTTGCGTAGTAGGTACTGAGTAAATATTTGGGGAGAGGATGAATGCATGAAAGCACTGTGTGTCTATCTCTTCAGTCCCCCTTTTGGTGGCATCATCAGCCTCTGGTGGCCCCTTGGGTCAGACGTTCGCCCCTGTTATTGGGGCACCAGCTGGGAGATATCAGTCTGCCTGCTACCCAGCCACCACAGAGGGGAGTCTTCTTGCTTTCTTTTTTTTTTTTTTTTAAGATTATTTATTTATTTATCTGAGATAGCGATAGAGAGAGAGAGCGCGAGAGAGCACGATGGGGGGGAGAGGGAGGCAGAGGGAGAAGCAGGTTCTCCACGGAGCAGGGAGCCCGAGGCAGGGCTTGATCCTAGGACCTGGGGATCACGACCTGACCCGAAGGCAGACATTTAACAGACTGAGCCCCCCAGGCGCCCCAGAGGGGAGTTTTCTTAAGCTCTGCGTATCAAGACGAGGGGAAGGGTTTTGAGCTGAGATACATGTTGAATGCACGTGCCTGCATTTTTCTCCCAAGGTCAGAGGAGGCTGTGTTTCAGCTTGTGCTTGTGAAAGTGTTTAGTTCACTGGAAAATACTGTGGTCATGTAAATACTCCGAGGGAAGCCTGGTGTTGCCAGGGATGACGGCCTCGGCCGGAATACCCAGAGCACGTTGCATTCCGTATGGAGAGAGAGCTGATACCGCAGCCCTTGCGATTTATTGTATATGCAAAAAAAGGGCTGAGCCCCAGTGAATGGCCTACTTTTCCCAGGAAGTCTTAAATATCACAGAATTTCAGTGCCACCCTAGAATCTGAACAGTTCCTTGGAGCTTGATGTAACAGGTTTTGACCGACCGTGGTAGTATTTATTTGGGGAGCTCAGCCCAGGGAATGCGCTCTTACTTTCTATAATATCCTTTCGGCTGTCCACACACGCTTGGCTGTTTGCTTTTCCCCCGAAACAGGAGGATTTGGAGAGTTAACCTGATATTCCCAGGTTGCATGTTTTCCTACTTGTTTATAAAATTGAAGAAACACGTAGGTTTTCAAAGATCGTCCAGCCATTCACGGGGCTTGTGTTCTGGAAAGCGCAGTGCTCTGAAGCACTTTGTGTCATTTCCCAGGAGTTTGCCTTTCTCCTGTCTGCTCTTTCATGCTCTTTCACTTTCGTTCCCCAGCACGTGAAACACCGTGGCAGCTTGTCCTGTTGCCTGCCCCCTCTGCGCCCCTCCTCTCTGTCATGGGACATTCCGTTCTTCCCACCAGCCCCAACCTGTTTGCAACTTGGCACACAGGGAGAACAGGACTCATTGCACAGCCTTACCCCCTGGAACGGTCCTAGTTTCAGCTTTTCAGAGAGCAAAGCTTTTGGCCCCACAGCTCTTGGATATTGAGACAATTGGGAGAAGTCGTAATGCCTTTAACTTCAGAGAACAGAGTCTTTCGCACAGGAGGACGCAACGTCTTGTATGATGCCATTTATACGAAGTGTCAAGAGTAGGAAAATGTACAGGGACTGAGTTTAGGCTGGTGATTGCCTGGGACCGGAGGGAGGGATGATATTAGAGGAAAAGAAGCCGGGGTGGCTAATGGGTATGATGTTTCTTTTGTGGGTGACGAAAATGTTATGAAATTGCTGGTGGCAATGGTTGCACAACTCTGAGTATGCTCAAAACCATTGAATTTTACAATCAGAATAGGCGAATTGTGGGTGTGAATTCTATCTCAATAAAGCTGTTGTAATGAAATCTGGAGGGCAAAGGTAATGTCATGGATCAGATTTTTGGACCTTGGGCTTTGCAACTCTGGAGATGAAGCATTCAAGCTCTTTGGTAGCAAACTCCTGGAATTTTCTAGAAGAATGAAATGCATCCCATCCTCACATGCGTGACCTTTGAGACTCATGGATAGTTCTAGAGCTGAGAACCACTTCTGACTCGTGTGTTTCCACGTTTTATGCTGAGCAGCTCTGGAATGGAGGAGGTTCTTAGAGGAAAGAAGGAAGTTTTAGATCACACCTACTTTACCTTGACATAGTTGAGTTGCCTTTTGGAATTTTCCCTTATGTTTCTCATTAGCTACTTCCTCAGGAGCTTATATACTGCAAGCGTATGTGGTAAAGTTTCATTTGAAACTACAGGAACTCCTTTGCTGACCTATTCTGGCTGTTTCTAATGTTTCTTGGCTCCGTGCTTCCGAGGACCCCATGGGAAATCTTGGCAGAACACCCTGTTTTACGTCAATACGGACTGCCTCTCTCAACTTCCCTTTGCATTGAATTTTCTCTTTGTTGTCACTTTTTATGCCCTTCCTCCTTCTTGTCCTAAAGAGAGACCCTCCAGCCTTCTCCACGGTGCCATTGATCCCACACTGTCCGTCGGGAGGTTGGCCCCACCATTTCCGTGTACTTCTCTGGCCTCTTTGTCGCTTTCCCCATTGGCTTCTTTTCTCAGCTAGACAGCTGCTCGCATTTCCCATCCTATTTAGAAAGTGGTAACAAACGCACAAAACCCCCAAACTCCGACACTTTCTTTGGATCCTTATTTCTTCCTCAACATTCTATGTGTTGTTTTTTTCTTCTTCCCCACAGTTAACTTTTTTTGCAATTTCTGTGTATTTTCCTGTTTTCACTGATGTGTCCTTTTGATGGAGAGATTGAGGTTACAAAGTTGGGAGCCTGTGCTAGCATGAAGTCTAGGGTATCTCGTACCTAGAGCAGTTAGGGATGGGAGAGAGAGATGAGGTTTCAGCAAGGTGGGAAGCGGATTTTCCGAATGATTTTCCCAGGCATTTTGCTGGAGACCCAATGGTCCCAAGTGGGCTCTAATTCTGGGTACATCTGGCCAGATGCAGTGAGAATGTGCTTTGGTGTAAGCCCTCGTTAGCTGGTTGGTTTATTTGTTAGGCACTGGAGGAAGGGGCAGTTTTCTGGAGAAAAAGTATGATCCTTACCTTAGTAAGTAAGCCAGGAGTAGTTGTTGTTGTTGTTGTTGTTGTTGTTTTTTAAGATTTTGTTTATTCATTTGAGAGAGAGAAACAGCACAAGTGGGGTGAGGGGCAGAGGAAGAAGGAGAAGCAGACTCCCCACTGAATTGGGAGCCCAACATGGGGCTCGATCCCAGGACCCTGAGATCATGACCTGAGCCAAAGGCAGGCACTTAACCATCTGAGCCACCCAGGCGCCCCGGGAGTTCTTCCTTCACAGAAAATGCCCCCAAGATAGTCGTTGGGATGTATTCAGTTTTGTGCGTTTATTTTATTTTGAGTGTTAAGGCTTCTGGCATTTAGTCAGATTTAAGGGTCTCAGTGACCTTGAGTGTTTAGTCCAGCCCAGGACTGGTGAGTCTTCCGGTAAAGTGGGAGAAACATCAGGCTGAGATTACCATCAGGATGAGCCAATCGAGGAATCCATTAATGGACTAAAAGAGCACACCCCCATTTTTTTTTTGTATTGAGAGGGGAGTGTCACCGCACAGGCCATGTGTCTCCAAGACAGCATTTTGCAAACAGGAGCCATAGCGACCAGTTTCAAACAGTCACTTGACCATTACCCTCCTGCTGGAGTAATTTATGTCAGGGAGGAGATAAGCTTATCAGTTTTATCAGAAGCCCCTTAGGGAAGGGGGAGCTAGTTTACAAACATACCACAGAGCTGTCACACAGTAGAAAACTTGATGACATCATGGATGAAACTGGTGGCGTGCTCCTCCAGATATGATTTAAGGAGAAAATCAGCTAGTTTTATCGATGGAATGTTTTCCATCTCAGAATCAGGGGAACGAAAGTCCGGAAAGGTTCAGTGAAATATCCTGGACAAAGTTCATGGTGATATAGCTTTTCAGCTGAGTTTTATCTCCTGATAGATCTTAGGTCATGTCACAGTAATTCCCAGTAAACAGCTTTATAACCTGCGTTTGTTATCTTGGGGCACAGGAGTAGAAAGGCTGCACGGAGGATTTAACCCAGACCTTTTACTTCTGGGTCCCAGATTTTATATGTAGCCTGGACACGGGTCAGCAGTAATCCCGCTACGAGCTAGTGGGAATAGACCTCTGATGAGAAGTAACTGCAATCGAAGGACTGAATACTGTCATATTACATGGGAAAGCTGACTGCTCACGTCTGTAAAGCTCCATGTATCTGGACAGGGGCCTTGAAATGGAGGAAGTAATATTTAGCCCACGCAGCTGTCCTGATCATTACATTAAGAGTTTATGTGCGAAGCGGAGCCCCATGCCTTGCGTGTAATAACTTCTCAATAAGTATTCATTGCTTTTATTATTCTCACGAGCAGGTACTTGTTAATAAGGAAGCACCTGCCAAAAACAGCAGCGTAGCTTGACCTGGCAATTTCCAGCGTCTGTTTATCCAACACGTTTTTATCCACAGACGCTGTATACATTGCTTCGCTCGTGTTTCCGCCAAGGTCAATACTGATACTCCCGTCTTAATGTTGAGGTTTGGATGAATCCCTTCTCAAGGTTTTACAGCTAATGAGTGCCGTGCTTGGACCCTGCCCGTTCACCCTCCTTTTTACAGGGTCATGTGGAGTTGTTTTCCAACCAACCCTATATAACTTGGTGGGACGGGCCCCTCCCCCAGTCCTTCTCGCTGCTTTCCAATAATAAAGGCTTGTGAGAATTGCCATCAATAGTATTCAGTTGAAGTCAATCCAGTAAGAATCTCTGAGTTAAAGTTTTATAAAATTAGTGTATCCAGGGATCATTTAAAATTATCTCGTCATCGTTTTGGTAAGCCATTAAAGCCAGCTTAGGGAATTTGCATAGGTAACAGTGTGTATGAGACATCACAGAGCGTATTCATTCATTTATTTTTCTTTTTAAAGATTTTATTTATTTGAGAGAGAGAGTGCATGAGTACAAGCAGGGGGAAGGGCAGAGGGAGAAGGAGAGAGAGAGAGAGAGAGAAGCAGATTCCCCACTGAGCAGGAAGCAGGATGCGGGGCCGGATGCTAGGACCCTGAGATCATGACCTGGGCCGAAGGCAGACACTCAGCCCACTGAGCCACCCAGGTGCCCCCACAGAGCATATTTAATTTACACGTTTGACTCACATTTCTGATAACATAGGTAGGTAGAATGTTCCCCTGGTGCAGTGAGGAATTTATATACTTTTTTTTGGGTGCTGAGTCTTGGAGATTAACTGATTTACATGTTTCAAGGTGACTGCCTGGAACAATTTCTAGGCTTATTACCCAAGACTAGAGAACTTTGACAGCCTGACTTACAGCAGGGCCTGAAGCAATACTTGTTAATTACGGTGACAATGGTTTATCCAGGAGTAAAAAAAACGGGAGGGCCTAAGTCTTTCTATAGAACTGTGGAATTTTCCCTTCAGGGTCCTCAAGATCTGAAATATTTAGGATTGAAGTATGAGTAGATTTGCATAAAAAAACTCTGCTTTGAAATTAAGTTGTTTGCTTTTGTAAATTAGCATTCTTTTCTCAGAAAATCACATTTAAGTGTTGTGGTTTTCTCAAAGCTCTTGGTCTTTGTTTTTTAGTTGACTGTTATGAACCTCTCACCTGGAGTGTCCCCAGTGGGAGATGCACAAAGCCACGAGAGTACAGGGAGACCAAAAGGCAGAGCCCACCCCAGTCTTTGCCAGGCTGTGGTTCGCAAAACATGACTCTCAGGACCATCCAGCCTCCCTGGAAAGGTGATTAGATATTGCAGAAACGGCCGTGGTGCAGAGGGTTATACTGAACTTTTTTTTTTTTTTTAAGATTTTATTTATTTATTTGACAGAGATAGAGACAGCCAGCGAGAGAGGGAACACAAGCAGGGGGAGTGGGAGAGGAAGAAGCAGGCTCACAGCGGAGGAGCCTGATGTGGGGCTCGATCCCATAACGCCGGGATCACGCCCTGAGCCGAAGGCAGACGCTTAACCGCTGTGCCACCCAGGCGCCCCTATACTGAACTTTTCCAGGCTGGAGGACTGGAGTGTCAAGGTGAAGCATCCTGCCATAGTTTTTTGATAATGCTTTGCCCATGCTTTCTTTACCGTCTTGTTTCTTGTTGGCAGGGGACATAAGGGATTCCAGAATGTGCCACAGGCCTGGGGAAAGAGCTGCATGTCTTAGTCTTCCTCTGAGATGTCATTGAGTTAGAAAGAACTGGAAGGAAGTCAGTATCTACATCTTCTTTGTTCTAGTGAAAGGCAGCCACCGAGGAGACAGACGGCCCCATCTACCCATACCCATTTCTTCTAGTTTGCAGTTTCTCAATGTTGCTTGTTTTGCCCCTTTTCTCGTCAAGTTAAGACCTTCTAGGTGTTTCTATCACCAGTGGCATTGTAGGATCACAGGATGCTTGGGAAGGTCAGTAGCAGATGCAGCTGAGAAGGAAATGAAGGGAGTGAAAATGAAGGGATAAAAGAAAGGAAAAAGGGAAAAGTGAGAAATATGTTTGGTCGGGAGTGCGGTAGCGTGGGTATGGTGGGAGAGACACTGGATACATTTTGAGAGATAATTTGATAAAATTCAGTATCCATTTCTTTCTTTTTTAAAAAAATCTTATTTGAGAGAGAGAGAGAATGAGTATAAGAAGGGGGAGCAGAGGGAAAGGAGAGAGAATCTTAAGCCGACTTCATGCTAAGCGCAGAGCCCGATGTGGGGCTCAATCCTAGGACCCTGAGAGTAGGACCTGAGCCGAGATCAGGACCTGAGCCGAAACGAATCCGACGCCCAATCGACTGAACCACACAGGTGCCCCTCCGTGTCCATTTCTAATAATTCACTGTATTAGTTTCTTGTTGCTGCTGTAACGATTAGTGCAAACTTGGTTGCTTAAAACAATAGAAATCTATTCTGTCACCCTTCTGAAGGCCAAAGTCTGAAATCAAGGTGTGGGCAGGCCAGGCCCCCTCCAGCGACTCTGCGAGATGATCCTTTCCTTGCCTCATGTAGCTTCGGGGAGCTGTCACATTCCTTGGCACCCCTCAGACTGTGGTTCCCCTACTCCAGGCTCTGCCTGCACATTCTCTGGGTGAGTCTAACCTCCCCTTTCATCTTTGTCCTAAGGGCACTTCTGATGGCATGTAGGGCCCAGCTGGATAATCCAGGATAATCTCCTTATCTCGAGATCCTTAATTTAATCACATCTACAAAATGTTACTGTGGTAACAGTCACAGGTGCCAAGGATTAGGATGTGGGCACATCTTGGGAGCCATTATTAGCCTACTTCACTCATTAAATGCGAATAGTTATATACTTCTTCTCCCAAACTGAATCTAAACCCAGCATAATTCTTTTAAGGTGGAAGCCTAGAAAGTTTTCTTTTTCTTGTTTTATAAATTTTTAAAATTTTATTTTAAGAACGCTTCATGCCCAGTGTGGGATCAAGAGTCACATGCTCCACTGACTGAGCTGGCCGGGAGCCCCTGAAAGAGTTTTTTTTTTTTTTTTTTAAGATTTTATTTTTATTTATTTGACAGAGACAGCCAGTGAGAGAGGGAACACAAGCAGGGGGAGTGGGAGAGGAAGAAGCAGGCTCCTAGCAGAGGAGCCTGATGTGGGGCTCGATCCCAGAACGCCGGGATCACGCTCTGAGCCGAAGGCAGACGCTTAACCGCTGTGCCACCCAGGCGCCCCCTGAAAGAGTTTTCTTAAAGTCAGGAGCAAGTGAAGATGTCTGCAGTAGCTGTCATACTTAATTATTTTTTGATATGGAAAACCAGTGAACTTATATAAGAGGTATACACAGTAAAAAGGTGTATGCGGAACCTGGCTGGCTCAGTTGGTGAAGTGTCTGACTCTTGATTTCGGCTCAGGTCCTGATCTCAGGGTCCTGGGGTCAATTCCCATGTCTGGCTCCGTGCTGGGTGTGGAGCCTGCTTGGAATTCTTTCTCTCTCCCTTCCTCTGTCCTTCCTTGCCCTTGTGCATGCTCTCACTCTTTAAAAAAAAAAAAAGGTGTATCAAATTAATGGAGGAACAAATGGACAGATTAACAGGTGGTATTGGGACAACTATCTAGCCATTTAGGGAAGAGGAAACGATGTTCCTGCTTTATAAAAATACAGAGGCCATAAAGGAATGTAAAAATTTTTTAATTTTGTGTAATCCAAAAGGGAAATAACACCAAGTGTGTGTGTGTGTGTGTGTGTGTGTGTGTGTGTATGTATGTTGCAACACAAACTACTGAAGGGGTCATGTTTTCTCTTACAAATAAGAGAAATAATAATAATAATAATAATAATAACAGCAACAACAGTATAAAAATGAGCAACTATTTTGAACAGGCAGTTCATAGAAAAATACAGGTATCAGTAGACATATATAAATACTCAGCTTTATTAAATATTTTAAAAATGTGATTAAAAACAGTAAAGTACTCTTGTTTACTTATCAAATTGACAAAGATGAAAATTTTTGTTGAATACCAGGTGTTGTTGAGGGGTTATTTATTTCTTCCGTTTTCCATCAGGAGTTGAAGATGGTTCATGAGGAGCATATAATGCAGCAATTTAACATGGATAAAAAGTAAATGAGACCACCTGTGAGGGAGTCTTGCCAAGCAAAGAAGTCAGGTTGGAATCTGATCAAGCTCTAACTCACAGAGGAGTGTGTGTACCAATAGGGGATACAATTGGCAGAATCCAGTGGGAAACTTCATAGAATAAATGACCAGATTTCTTCGACAGAACAATTTCATGCAGAGGGAGGGGCGCACAGTAAGAAATGGAGAGAGAGCTCATAGATAAAGAGAGATACAGGAAACTGTATCAAGCAATCATAAAACATAGACCTAATTTTGATCCCGATTCAGACACCTTACAATTTAAAAATGTTTGAGATATTTATGAGCCCATTAGAATTTTGAACACTGAGTAGATATTAAGAAGTTACGTATTTGTTTACATGTAATAATGCTGTTGTGGTTATGATTTTTTTTTTAAATAGTCAATTTCGGAGGCTTGGTGTCTCAGTTAGTTGAGTGTCTAACTGAGAAGAGTTATAGAGATGAAGAACTCTTGGTTTCAGCTCAGGTCATGATCTCAGGGTCGTGGGATCGAGCCCCACGTCAGGCTCTGGACTCAGCATGGAGTCTACTTGAGATTCTCTCTCTCTCCCTCTGCTGTTTCCCGTCCTCCTACTCATGCTCTCTCTCTCTCTCTCAAATAAATAAATAAAATCTTTTTCTAAAAAATAGTCCATTTCTTTTGGAGATATATGATGAAATATTTATGGATGAAATGATTTGATGTCTGGGAGATGGGGTGGCTATAGATGAAACAGAACTGGCCATAGGTTGATATTTGTTGAGGCTGGGGAATGGGTTCATGTGGATTGATTATAACCGTCTTGTTTACTTTCTCATGTATTTAAGATGTTCCATAAAAAAGTGTTAGTAAAGCCACAAACAAAAAATACTTACTTGGACATGAATATGAATATGAGTCCCAGTTTGGCCCTAAGCTTTTTAGCCATCAACCCAAGGAAGGAAACAGAGAAAAACATTCACATCATCCACAGACAAAGACTGATCAGTTATACAGGAGGAGCCAACTCTTCTAATTACTGAGGACACCCATTTTTTCCCTAAGAGTCTTTATAAAAAGGGCATTATGTAAGGTAATGAAACACATCCTTACAGAGATGAATTTCCGAGGCCTCTTTTTAAGGTGTACCTTACCTCATGGGTCAATGGCATCATGGTAGAATGCAGCTCAACAGGAGAAATGGGGTGACATGGGGAGAGAGGCAGGATGGATTCTACATTGGTAACACTAAGAAGAGTTATAGAGATGAAGAACTCTGCCTGTGTATTTCTTTGCATGTCTTAGTCTTCATGCAACTTGGTTGAATCAGAGTTACTCCTCTGTAGTTTTCCTTGGCTAGAAGGGAGGTGATTGCAGGGCTCTTAAAAGTGTGACCTTGGACCAGGGGGGAAGTTAATCCACTTCTCCAAAAACCATAAAAATAAAAATTAAACCTTCTTACTCACTGTCTCTCTAAGTATTAAAAGAGAGTTTTCTGCAATTCAGTAGCTATTTAAAAAATCTTTATATTTTGGAAAATTTCAAACATATTCAAAGGTGCACGGTACAATGAGCCACCATGTATCCATCACTCAACTTTGACAATTACCAACTCACGGCTAATCTAATTTCATCTATATCTCCACCCCCCCAAGTCCCCTCCACCATATTCTTTTGAACAAACCCTACCATCCTATTATTTCATTTGGAGACATTTCAGTATTTATCTCTAAAATAGGAGTGCTAATTTTAAATCTAAACTAAAATTTAGTCCACCATTTTGAAAAGATCAAACACGTCGCTAAATTTCTTAGCAACCTGTTGCCATATTATAAAGTGGTATTTTATTTAACACCCATATGACTACATTTCCTTTCGATAAAGACTCGTGAATGAAGCAGCACAGAAATGAGGAAGATGAGGCAGACAGCGGGGATTCCCCACCTAACCACTGCCCGCCTCCTACCTTCACTCTGGGCCCAGACCACAAGTAAAGGGCACCGGCTGTGATTTGCTTTTAGGTTCTTTCAAGAACACTTAGTCAGCATCAAATTGTTAACATGACAAAACAGAGTTCAGCTCCACGCGGTCTAAAAAAAAAAAGAAAAAGAGCTTCGAACCCATGAGGCTGTAAGCGTCGTCCGCAGAGTGTTTTCATTCTTGAAAGTAGGACCATTTCAGGGTGAGTTGATGGAACACACCGGCTGATTTCTCTTGGACACGTCCAGCAATTCCTTGTGTGTTTCGCTGATTGTTCATTCAGGTCTCATTCCGTCAAAATGTTCTTGCCTTGACTGCCTTCCCTTCTCTTGCTCTTTTTGTTTCCCTGCCTCTCATTCAACTCTCTGTCGCCCCCAGATCTGCGTATTTCCTCCTCCCCCACCTCTACCTTTAGCTCCGTTCCTCTGCCTGAACTCTGTCACAGGTGCCCCCACATCTTGTATTTCACATGTCTGCACTGGAACTCCTTATCTGCCTTCTCCCCACCGCCCACCCCAATTGGCCTGACTTTCCTCTTTCACTTAATTTCATGTAGGTGAGGAAAAGCCAAATTACTACTGCGATTGCTGTGACCACCACTACTATTACTATTACTGCTTATCTTCTGATCTTCTGCACCTCTAATCCAGTAAATTCCCAGAGCCTCCGGGTTTTGTTTCCATGAAGTTTAAGCAGCCTATGTACCAGTCAGATGGCTGTGGTCGCTGCCTCTTAACTTCTTGGGTGTAGAGCTTGCCCGGTGCATGGATGTGACATGGGGGATGGCTTTGAAGAGGTCACAGTCCAGCGGAAGGCATGGGGGAGCAGATGGGTTCAGTCAATCAGTTGAGGAAGGGAGCCATTAAAGATATGTCCAGACTACTGCGATCACACAGATGGGGAACATTTATTCTGTGTGTTTTTATGGAAGGCTTCCTGGAGGAGAACGTGCTTGAGCTGAGTGTTACAGTTGACCAGTAGAGACAGGTGATAACAGAGTTCCAGGGAAAACATGAGCAAACACCTGGAAGCTTGAAACGCCAAGGTGTGTATGTATGGGTGTGTGTGTATGTGTGTGTGTGTGTGTGTGTGTGTGTCCACACTTTCAGAATATTTTGCAGATATTAGATTCATCTCGTTACATGATTTTTTTTGAAGTGCAGACATGACCTCCTCATGATCTCCTCAACGGAACAGCACAGAAGACTCCTCTTCTTAAATATGAAATTATAAAGATTATTATGAAGTTATTTAAAAATTTAAAGTTTCGGTCCTTCAGCCTTTGGCTCTAACCTATGCTTTCGGCTTTCTACCACCATCCTTCACTTTGTCTAAAGTAGACAATTCACAATTTCTTTGAATATACGACGGTGCCTTCTCACCACCACTGGGAGCTCATCCTTACTCTGCTTGGAATCTCACTGTTGTATTTCCATTTTCTGGTGGTCAAAATCCTACCCATTATTTAAAAAAAAAATTATAATGGAAACATTTAAATAGGGAAAAAGAAGACCTAAGAGTCCAATCAATCCTCATGTACCCTTAACTTCTACCAGTGATCAAAGGACCACCTAAAATACCACTTCTCCTGTGAGATCGTTCTTTTTTTCTTTTCCCTCTTCTGCTTTGAACCTCCTGTGCGTTCATGATGTGGTATTTGTCGTGTGTGTTACATATACTCTGATATTACAGGAACTGGTTTTTCTTATCCCATGACCCTTTCAAAGCGGAACCTGTAGCTTGATGACCTTTTTGCTCCTTGCAGTGTCTACTTTGGTGAATTATTAACAGTTTCGGCTCAAAGATAGAGATAGCCCAGTGGGGGGGCCTCATTTGGAATTTCCTCCCGGCCACAAAGAACTGATTGGTGATGGGGGAGGAAGCACCAGGAACTGGGCGGAAAGTGACCTTGTCGTCATAAAGAAAGAAGTGGTGAAAAGGGAGACACGTTACTTTGCCTGCACACAGATGTTTATAGGAGCTTTATTCATAGTTGCCAAAACTTGGAAGCAACAGGATGCCTGTCAGGAGATGAACGGATTAATGAACTGTGGCACATTCAGACCATGGAATATTACTCAATGCTAAAAAGAAATTTGCTATTAAGCTGTGAAAAGACATGGAAGAACCTTAAAGGAATATCACTAAGTGAAAGAAGCCAGTTGGTATGATTCCAATTATATGACGTTCGGGAAAAGGCAAAACTATGGAGACGGTAAAAAGCTATGAGTGGTTGCTAAGGGTTGAGGAGAGGGAGGGATGAATAGGCAGAGCACAGAGGGGTTTAGGACAGTGAAAATGCTCCGTGTGAGGCTATAATGATACCCACAGATGTCTGTATATGTCATATATGCCAGTATACGTTTGTCCAAACCCATAGAATGTACAACACCGGGAGTGAAGCCCGTTGTAAACTATGGGCTTTGGGGTGACCATGATGCATCCGTAAATTCATCAGTTGTAACCAGTGCACCACTCCGGGGGGGGGGGATGTTGATAGGGAGGCTATGCATGTGTGGGGGCCGGGGGAATAGGTGAAATCTCTGTACCTTCCCTTCAATTTTGCTGTGAACTAAAAACTGCTTTAGAAAAAAAAAAAAAAGCCCTTTATAACGAAAGATACGGATTCGGAGGCCTCCCTCCCAGAGATCTTGAGTCTGGAAAGCCGAAATTGTTCCCATGGTCAGTGAGAAGCAAGAGAATATGGTTCCAAATTGATGAGATGTTTGAAAAATGTAATTTTAACATAAATAACATAAGAGAGGAAGAACAGAGGAGGACATCTGAAGAAACAAGCTACCCATACAGGGAACATTCTATTTAGCTCTTATTTTAAAAAATAGAAGCACAAAACATGGAAGGGAGAAAAGAAACTAGTATGTATTGAGCACCTGTTACATGTGAGACCCTGCTAGATGTCTTCACACATATGCCACATGAGCCTCTCAATGACCCAAGTTTCTCATCTCTCATCAGCAGGTGCGGAAACTGGGTTTAAGAAACGTTTTCAAGCTCCCCGTGTTAATAAGGGCCACAGCTGGGATTTAAAATGAGGTCTATTGGTGGTTAAGTTCGTGCTATTTCTACTCCAGTCTGTTTCTCTTTTCTTTTCTTTTCTTTTTTTTGAAGGGCTCAATACGAATGTTCAAAACAGTTGAGAAAAGAACAAATATTCAGTCAACAACTATTTAGGACATGCAGGCACTGAGCAGAATCGATGCCGTAATGGAACTTACATTGGGAAGATAGATACTAGACAAATCATCAATGCAGAAGTAAACACAGAAAGGGGACCATAAAGTCATGTGGGATTATGAGACACGGTATGAGGAATGTAGATGGAGGGCGGTTGTGAAGATCCGTTTGACACAGATTGGACATTTTTTAAAAAATGGCTTAAGTGATTAGTTTTTTTACTTACTGAGTTTTAAAGTTTTAATTCCAGTATAGTTAACGTACAGTGTCATATTAGTTTCGAGTGTGCAGTGCTGTGATTCGACAATTTTATACATTACCCGGAGCTCATCGCGACAGGTGCCCTCTTTCATCCCCATCACCTATTTCTCCCGTCCGCCGACCCACCTTCCTTGCGGTGACCATCAGTTTGTTCTTAGTTAAGAGTCTGTTTCTTGGTTTGTGCCTCTCTCTTCTTTTCCCCTTTGTTCATTTGTCTTGTTTCTCACATTCCACAAATGAGGGAAATCTCCGACTTACTTCACTTAGCATTATACTCTCTAGCTCCCTCCACGTTGTTACAAAGGGCAAGATTTCATTCTTTCGTATGGGGGAATCATATTCCATTGTGTGTATATGTAAGCCACATCTTCTTTATCCTTTTATCTGTTGATAGACGCTTGGGCTGCTTCCATAATTAGGCTATTGTAAATAATGCTGTGATAAACACAGGGGTGCATGTATCCTTTCGAATGGGTGTTTTTGTATTCTTTAGGGAAATACCCGTAGTGCAAATTACTGGATCGTAGGGTAGTTCTATTTTTAGGTTTTTGAGGAACTTTCATACCATCTCCCGGAGTGGCTGCATCTGTTTGCATCCCCACCAACAGAGACAGAGTGGACATTTGAAACTAAAATGTCAGAGACTCAGTAAAGTGCACTGAGCTCTTCTGTGTGAGATGCTGGAATGTGAAAGCCGGAGGTGTGGACCATGACCCATAAGGAGTGTTCTGGAAGGTCTGGTTGGGTTCTACAGGGTGTGTGATTAAAGAGCCGGATATGGAAGTTTGGGTTCCTGTCCAGAAGAGGGCTCGAGCCTTCGAGGCAGAGGCAAGACAAAGACAAAGGCAAGGTCCCAGGACATCCATCTCTCTCCTTGAAATCGAAACGACTGCACATTTTAACATGAGCTCGTCAGCTTTCTTTCTCTAAATCTTATGTAATTCTGCAGAACGTTGGCATGCTGGCTGGAGTCTCAGTGGTGGGCGAGATCCAGTGGTTTGGGGGAACGGGAGCATCTGTGTCCCATCGCTGTGGCGAAGCCAGCTTCCTCCCTGCACTCCCTTCCCTCGGCCCTGCTCCGTGAGTTGCTTTGCGTCTGATCGTCGCCATTTAATAAAGTCTAATGACACTCCTCTCCTGATTTCGGTGCCAGCTACCCCTGGGACTTCAGCCTAGATGTGAGTATTAAGGAGAGGGCAGCCAAGGCCTCCAGGTTGCCAGTGACTTGGCTGGAAATCCCATTCACGTTGAGAAACAGATTTTGAAAATACGTTTGGCCCTGGAAGCAATGCCATCCTTTTGTAAAGCTGTGTCAATAATCATAAACCCTCATCATCATGCCCCTCCCAAGCTCTTGGCCAAGCTGACCAATAGTTAGGCGTCAGCATATCCTCATGATGCCACCTTCTTGACCCTGTGGGATTCTCTTGCTGTTTGGGTTGGCACAGCAGTGCCGTCTTCTGTTTTATGTAATAAGGCACATGAGAGACGCTCTTTGTACATCGCCTGTCTGCGTGGGTACTGAGCAAGAGGTCTTGTGTACCCCATCATTTTTGGTATGGTCAACGCTAGCGAACATTTCTGCGGCCTGGGCCGTGTTTGCTAACTCTTGGCAAGGTTTTGATTTTCTGGTGCCATTTTGCTCCCAGCCAGGATTATAATGACCCAGCTTTGGTTTAAGATGAATTTTGCAAATATATGTGTGTGGTGGGGCTGCATTTTCAGAGGAAACAAGCATGGGTGGGGCGCGGGGCTGATGTAACGGAGCCCTGCAGATGCTCGCTCTGGCCAACGAGGCTTTCCCTCTGCAGAGCGTACCCACACAAGAGCAGAGCTGGTCGAGGTCTGTAGGAGCACACGGGAATTCTTGCCTTCTGAGAAGGTTGTTACTAGCATGGGACCCAACACGGAGCCTGTGTTCGGATATATTTTTTGTGTTTGCTTTAGACTCTCAGGGGAAATGGCCATTTCACATACTTGGGCACGTGGTTGTGTTATTTACATTGCTTGCCCCGCTTATTTTTTTATTTTTTTTTTTACGTGGTGTTAAATGTTAGCATCAGGTGTTGGCAGCCTTTCTGGGAGAACAGATTGCTTTGAAATAAACACAGCTGGAACACTGACCACATATTGTTTTTCTTTCTTTTAAGACATGAAAGGGGCATTTATGGAGAGGCTGGAAAAGGCAGCACTGTCCAGAATTACTTTATAGATGTGTTTTCTTCCAAGTCTGGTTAGCGATGAACGTCACGCCTCGGGGTCCAAATGGACCCACTTTCCTTGTTTCTTTGTGAAGTTGTGGTTTGCTGGGAACAATAGACTCGGAGAGGTTTGCTGTAACCCGCACTTGGGAGGGTGGAGTCTATTCAGCGCTGCTTCTCTCTGCCGAAGTGTGGTCTTCAGAGCGGAGCAAAGAATGCCCTGTGTGTGGTGTTCTTCTGCGAGCCTTGCTTGCAGCCTGGAAAACCTCATCAGAGTCACCCCTGGCCTCTTACTGGGCTCCTCTTTCAGGGATGGGCACGTAAGTGGATTATGGAATTTTGGTGCATGTGTCTGCGATTTTTGATTCAATGCACTTGAAATGAAGACGGTGTATTCTTTTTTTTTTTTTTTTAAAGATTTTATTTATTTGACAGAGATAGAGACAGCCAGCGAGAGAGGGAACACAAGCAGGGGGAGTGGGAGAGGAAGAAGCAGGCTCATAGCCGAGGAGCCTGATGTGGGGCTTGATCCCATAACGCCGGGATCACGCCCTGAGCCGAAGGCAGACGCTTAACCGCTGTGCCACCCAGGCGCCCCGAAGACGGTGTATTCTAACTGTGTCATTCAACCAGGTTCTGTGTCTCCGGCCAGTATTTTTCTCGTTGCCGTCAGAAGAGAAGCAGGAGCCTTCCTTTCTCACACCTTGAAGACTTTGTTTTTATTTTGGTCATTTGTTCCTTTAGTCTCCGTGCCAAGGGCCTCTCTCTCTCTCTCTCTCTCACTCTTTCTTTGCATAGACGTTTTACTGATTTATGGAGTTATAGTATAATCATGGATTGCTAATCATCAGTTGCTATGGTAGAATAATTCATTGCTCTGATTTTCAAAGGCAGTTTTCCCCACAAATAGCTCTCTCTCTGGACATCTCTCTTGTAAGAGCTGAGTTAGAACTGAAGAAGAGAGGGGTGTAGGAATTTCGGAGTAACTTTTGCTTTTGGTTTGCTTACGTGGCAACGGGGGGAGCCTTTTTCAGAGGCAAAATATGCTTTATTTTTATTTTGTTTTAACGGAGAGGACGACAGGGTCGCATCTGCTGGGATTATCTGAATTACCTGTCACCTGTGTCGGAGTAGAGATGTAGTCATCTGGACAAGTGGAATTTGTCATGCATTCCTCATGAGGGTATTTAAAATAGCATCTTCTAGCTCTTTGACTGAGGCCCATGGAGAGGAATTGTTGGAATTGGGCCACACATCTATTCGGATTTTCACCATCAGATCCAGCCCTTAGCATTGTTCCTGGTACACGGCACGGCTCTCTCTATGATCTACCATTTGTACGGACTCTATGTATCGTGTAACTGACTGACTTGGTAGCATGTGCTAAGCAGACATCTGAGCTCCGGGTGGAGGAAAGTAAATAGTGAGTTTTGAATCTTATAAAACACATAGACGAGCCCAAAGGAGGAGAGCACTGAGAAGCCCTGCGACAGTGAATGTGGACCTGAAAGGCTTTCTCTGCGTCGGCCACTGCCAAGCATAGTTCTTCTTGGCTTTATACAACTTGGCAGAATTGATCCTGATTTTGGATTTTGAAGGGATAGAAGAAAAGAGTCAATTACACGTTATCTTGGACTGAGATAATCTGACCGGTTCTGCGCATGAATTTCTTTTTTTTTTTTTTTTAAAGATTATATTTATTTATTTGACAGAGAGAGACAGCCAGCGAGAGAGGGAACACAAGCAGGGGGAGTGGGAGAGGAAGAAGCAGGCTCTTAGCAGAGGAGCCTGACGTGGGGCTTGATCCCAGGATGCTGGGATCACGCCCTGAGCCGAAGGCAGACGCTTAACGACTGCGCCACCCAGGCGCCCCCTGCGCATGAATTTCTTAAATGACTTATTTTTTAATGAGACTACAGATTCCTTCTCTAAATGATTGTAATTAACAGCTACGTAAGGTATGTCTGTGCTCTTTCATATGTGCTACCCCATGGCTCTCCTGTCCAGCCCCGAGAGGTAGGCATGAGTATTGTTTCCCCAGTTTACAGTTGAGGATCTCGAGGAGCAGGTGAAAAGTGACTCTGGAGCTCGTGAGTGAAAGTACCGGATGTAAGCTGGTTTTTTAAAAGCTCATAATCGCGTGCTCCCCTTGCCCTCCTCTTTCTGGTCATCCCTGAACTCCTTCCATTGTGGAAGAGGGGCATGAACTCCAGTGTGGGTGTGGAGACCCGGATTTGGATTCGGATTGGGTCGCTGGCTCTATGATATTGAGCAATCACTGAAGTCTTTGGATGTCATTTTCCTGCAAGGAGGTTATATTCTTTGATGTCTTAAGTCTCTTTGCACCTTGAGAATCTCTCTCCCAGGCCTTGCCCAGGGCTGGTGTCAGTGCTGTAACGCGCCCCAGTGCGTTAGTGATGAGATAGAGGGAAGGAAAAGAAAAGTAGAACCATCGGCATTCTACCTGGCTCTGCATTGGTTTTTCCTGCCAAGCATGAAGAGACCCAGGATCTCCTTAGCTGAGGAAAATCCTGGGCCCTTAAGAGACCACTGCTCAAGATTCCTGCGCTGGCATTTCTCAGTCTGTTCTTTTTTTTTTTCCTCCCTTGAGAGAGGGGGAGGGGCACGGGGTGAGGAAGAGAGAGAATCTTAAGCAGATTCCACTCCCAGCCCGGAGCCCGACGCAGGGTTGGATCACACAATCCTGAGCAGAAATCAAGAGTTGGACGCTTAACCGACTGAACCAACCACCCAGGTGCCCCATCAGTCTGTTCTTTTTTAATTCATCAACAAAAATTATCTGAGCCAAACTCTCTGCAGTTTCAGTCCAAGGATGAACACATGGGTTACATTCCCACCTGAAAGAAGTGATAACCTCCTTGCATGAGCCCATCTGTTACCATATTCCTTTTTGGAACAGGGTAAATGTAAATACTACTCTCTCCATCTTTTAGGTGTCTCCGCTTATGGCAGGTGGTTGAAAAATGGTCAGGGCAGAAGAGTGGGAAGGTATTGTTTATTCTCCCTCTATAGTTAAATCTATCAGTTGTTTACAGATCAAATGAGAAAGTTGTAAGATCCTGAGATAAGGGTGATTATATTGGACTGACATTAAAAGGGAAAAAATCTATAGCCGACACTACCTACTAGGCATTACGATTCTTATGTACCAGAAAGAAGGAAGAAATTGGAAGGACCACCTCTCAGCAGGGAGGAAAGGGCAGCTCTCCCGGGTGAAGAGAGTTAGCATTCTTTTTTTTTTTTTTTTTTAAAGATTTTATTTATTTATTTGACAGAGATAGAGACAGCCAGCGAGAGAGGGAACACAAGCAGGGGGAGTGGGAGAGGAAGAAGCAGGCTCATAGCGGAGGAGCCTGATGTGGGGCTCGATCCCAGAATGCCGGGATCACGCCCTGAGCCTAAGGCAGACGCTTAACCGCTGTGCCACCCAGGCGCCCCGAGAGTTAGCATTCTTACACTGATATTTTCATCGTCAAGTGGGGAAGAACGTCATCCATGGGCACAGTCGGCAAGTGGGGAGCTGTGCTCTGCCTGGTGCCCGGGTGCTCGGCACTCACAGACTTCCTGGGTGGGAAGTGGAGTCCTGCAGGAGGAGATGAGAGCTACACGTTCCCAGGCTAGCCCTTTGCCTCTGCTGCAGCGTCTCCGTTCCCACTCTCATGTTGTGATTTCGACCTTAACTTTATCCTATGTCTCTCCCCATAGGCAGGAAGCGAAACCCTGGCCTTAAGATTCCAAAGGAAGCATTTGAACAACCTCAGCCCAGTTCCACGTAAGTTGGCAAGATCATCATCTTAATCCACGCACTTCACTTTACAGATTTCCAGGGAGTAGGGGCTCCTTTTTGGACTGAGGAGCAATGCCTTGACTATGGAAATCATTGTGAGAAAGGAGAGCCCTTTGGAGGGGGGAGCCGTGTGCTCACTGTTCTGAGACCTGAAATCATCAGGTCAGTCAGTCAGTCTATATTGAATGGGTAGCTTTGAACTCAGCGTCTCACATTACTGGCTGGCAGAAAATTGAGTGTCACAAATGCGTTTGGCAGATGGGGTCCTGTGAAGTTCAGAAAGGTCCCTGGACCTGAATTTTTTGCCTTTTCCGTATAGACTTGAGCAATTAAGCAAATCCCTGGGAGAGCCACTCCTATAAAACCTGAGTTTGAGATGGAAAGATGATATTTGGTAAGGACTCAGCATCCTGACACCTAAATCCTGTCCCATATAAATAAAAGGCAAAATGAGGTAAAGGAACTTTTTTTTTTTTTTAATTAGCAGAGGCTTTGGCCCAAATCCCTAAGTGAGCTCAAGTCCTGGTGAAGCAGGATGCCCTCTCCCTTAGCCTCCCTCTTATTTCTTTTTCTCTCCATGGGGTGGTGAGAGTACTTCCCGTCCAGCTGGAGGTATGACCACCTTACCAAGCATCTGCTGGGGCGGAATGGAAATTACAAGGAAAAAGGTCACAACAGAAGTTCTAGAGAGGCAGAGCAAGTATAGGGAAAGGCCATCCCCATGGAAGCTTGAGTTTTCAAGGCCATTGGTCATCTCTACAAAAGTGCCTCCCTTTCTAAAGGTTTTGACCTTAACCACGGTCCATCCTATCGGAAAGTGCACCTCCTGGTGTTGGAATGTGCTAGTAAAAATGATCGTGTCTACTGTATGACTTGTTGAGGCCATTGGCCATTCCCTGCAGTGGTATGAACCAACTTTCTACTCAAGAACCTCTAAGAACAGAGCAGAAAGTACACTCTTCCGGGTTCTGCTCTGAAGCTCGAGGGCCGAGCTCACCTTAGACTGGTCGTTTCCTGAGGCTCTGCAGCGGGGGTTCTTCCCATTTCTGCCATCAAGATTGGTGTTTTCGATCCTTTCTGGTGTTTTTTCTCCTGTGGACCTATGACCTGTGTAATTCATAACCTTTCCTCTCTGATTGGTTTCTCAAGAGTTTAGACTCAAATAGATTACTTCCCTGTGCTATCTGTATAGGACTCCATGTGATATACTTTTAAAAATTTTCAACTTGAAATTATGGTAGATTCATAGGAGATGACAAAGAAATGTGCAGGGAAGTCCCATGGACCCTTCCCCTAGTCTGTGTCCTTCCCTCCATGTTCACATCTTAACACAACAGCAGCACAATATCAAAAGAAAGTGGCATTGGTGCAAACCGTAGAAGTTATTCAGATCTGCGCAGTACTATAAGTACTCGTGTGTGTGTGTGTGTGTGTGTGTGTGTGTGTAGCTCTGTGCAATTTTATCACATGCGTAGCCTTAGGGAACCACCACCGTAATCAACACATTCAATTGTATCAACACCACAAGACTCTTTGGTGTTGTTCCCTCATAGCCACGCCCACCTCTTACCCCCAGCCCTAATCTCTGGCAACCACGCATCTGTTCCCCATTTCCAATTTGTGGTCTCATGATTGCTACATCAACCCAATCATGCATCTTCTCTTTGAGATTGGCTTTTCCATGCAGCATAGTTTCCTCGAGGTTCATTCAAGTTGTTGCATGTATCAGTAGTTCTTTCCTTGTTATTGCTGAATTTGTTCCATGGGATGGCTATACCACAGTTCGTTGAACCCTTTAGCCTTTGAAGGAGATACGGGTAGTTTCTGGTTTGGGGCTGTTGTGACAAAAGCAAGTTCCTGCATGAAAATAAGTCTTTGTTTCCCTGGCACGTATGTCCAGTAGTGCAATTGCTGGGTCATTCGGTAAGTCCATTTTTGAAATAACTTCCAAGGTATTTTCCAGAGAGGTTGTACCATTTCACATCGTATTAGCAATTTGCGAATGATCCAGTTTCTCTGCATCCCTGCCAACGTAACACTATTTTCCATTTTAGTCACTCTTTTTTTTGAATGTTGATTTATTTATTTGTGTGTGTGAGAGAGAAAGTGCAAGTTGGAGGGAGGGGCAGAGGGAGAGGGAGAGAGAGAATCTTGAGCAGACTCCTCACCGAGCGTGGAGCCCGACACAGGGCTCGATCTCACAACCCTGAGATCAGGACCTGAGCTGAAATTAAGAGTTGGACACTTAACTGACTGAGCCGCCCAGGTGCCCCATTAGCCATTCTGATAGATGTATAATGATACATCATTGCAGTTCTCACTTTTATTTTTCTAGTGACTAATGGTGCTGAGTATTTTTAGGTTTTTATTTTCCATACATATATCTTTGGTGGTGAAATGTCTGTGCATGTCTTTGCCTACTTCCTAATTAGATTACTTTTAAATGTGGAGTTTTGAGAGTTCTTTCTATATTCTAGACACAAGGGGTTTGTCAGATATGTGATTTAAAAACATTTTCTCCCAGTCTATAATTTGTCTCTTCATCCTTTTATTTTGGTGAAATCCCATCTAACAATTTTTCCTCTTATGGGTCATGCTTTTGGTGACAATTTTAAGAACCCATTGCTTCACACTTCGTTCTTATTTTTCAACGTAATTTTGGCTATTTTATGGCTTTTTCCTTTCCATATTAGTTTTAGAATCAGCTTGTCTATGTCTACAAAGGACCTTGCTGAGATTTTGGTAGGAATTACGTGTAACCTATAGGATCAATTTGGGGGAGAATTGACATCTCGACTACACTGAGTCTCTTAATCCATGAACTTGGTAGATTTCTGCAAGTCTTTAGATTTTCTTTGGTGTCTTTCATCAGTATTTTATAGTTTTTATCATACAGACTCTACAGTAGGGTTTGTTAAGATTTATACTTAAGTATTTCATTTTGTGGGGAGCAACTAAATGATACTCCGTTTTAAATTTTGGTTTCCACCTGTTAAGGGTCAGTATATAGAAATGCAATAGATTTTTTTGTATTGCTCTTGTATCCTGTGACATCCTGAATTCACTTAGTATCTAGAAGCATTTTTGTAGGCTGTGTGTGTGTGTGTGTGTGTGTGTGTGTGTGTTTGTAGTTTCTGTCGAGTTTTCTATGTAGACGATCATGCTACCTGCAAATAGAGACAATTTTCTTTTTTCCCTTTCAAACTGTATTTTTAAAAACTTTCATTATTATTATTTTGCTTTATTTCAGTGGCAGGAACGTCCAGTACCATGTCAGATAAGATTTGTGAGAACGAGCAACCTTGCTTTGTTGTTGGAGGGAAAGCACTCAGTCTTTTACCATGAAGCATGATGCTAGGGCTTTGTAGATTGGGGCTTGAAGAAGTTCCTTTCTAGTCGTGGGTGCTGAGGGTTTTATTGTTAATGCGTGTTGAATTTTGTTAAGTGCTTTCTTGCACATCACTTGACACAATCATAGATTTTTCTTCTTTGTACTGTTGATAAGGATTACGTTGTGATTGATTTTTAAATATTAAACTAGCTCTGCATACCCAAAACAAATTCCACTTGGTTGTGGTACACACACACACACACACACACACACACACACACACACACACATTGCTGGCTTCAATCTGTTGAGATTTTGTTGAGGATTTTTGTGTCTAAGTTCATGAGAGATGTTGGTCTGTAGTATTGTTTTGCGTTCTTTCTTTCTTTCTTTCTTTCTTTTTTTTTTTTTTTGGTGTGTGCTGTTATTTTCTGGTTTTGACATTAAGGTAATATTGGCCTCATAAAATGAATTGGTAAGAGTTTCTTCTGTTTTTTGTTTTTGTTTTTTTTCTGTTAGACACATAAAATCTGTATTAATTCTTTTTAAAAAATGTTTGCTTAAATTCTCCAGTGAAACAAAATGAGCCAATATAGTTCTTTTTTTTTTTTTTTTACCCCCTGGGGCTTTTAAAATACAAAATCAATCTCTATAGTAGTTATAGGACTATTAAGATGACCTATTTTTTCAAGTTTGGGTAGTTGCTGGTTTTCAAGGAATTGGTCCATTTCTTCTAAGTTGTTGAATTTATAAGAGTAACTTTGCTTATAGTATCTCCTGATTATTCTTTGAATGGCTGTAGGACATGTTGTGATATCCCATTTTTTTCTGAAACTGGTAATCTGTGCTTGTTGTCTAGTAATCTGTGTCAGTCTTGCTGGAGGTTTATCAATATTATTGATTTTTAAAAACATTTTATTTATGTACGTATGTGTATGTATGTATTTAGAGAGCTCACGTGCGAGAGGGGGGAGGGGCAGAGAGAGAGGGAGAGAGAAACTTAAGCAGACTTCCTGCTGAGCTCAGACCCTGACTGGGGGCTCAATTCCACCACCCTGAGCTCAAGACCTGAGCCAAAATCAAGAGTCAGACGCTCAACTGACTGAGCCACCCAGGCACCCTGATTTTGGGGTACATTCCTATGTCACCCTCCCACTTGTCTTACATTCCTTCCCTTTAAATTTTTAAACCTCGTTTTCTTCTAACTTATATTAATTTTCTGTATTTTATGAATTTTATGAAAGCCACAATAAATCCTACCTTCATATAAATGAGTAAACACCTGTGCAATGATAAACCTAGTTCCTGTGTGTCTTTCCCTTATGTGGTAGAATAAACTTTGAATTTGATTTTCTTTTTCGCTGTGTAAAGCCAAGAGCATCACTCTATTGTTGTAGACTAGACCTACTTTCGCTCACGGAGAGCCTCATTATTAGTCGTCGTATTTTAATACAGATGCTTATATTCGTAGTCTTGAAGAAGTAGCTTCCACATTTTGTGTTTTTCTTGGCACTTCTGGGGGGTTGGCTTGGTGACTCGTACCATTTATACCCTGCCTTCTTCTGCTGTACTACACAAAAATAAATATCCTGGGACAGAGCTCCATTCTTCCCAGCTCTGTGTGTGTGGTCCCTCTGCTTGAGCTCTTTCTCTGAGTAACTGATGCCAGTGTGTCTTTGGCTCAGGTTTTGGAGTTGTCCCCATGCTTGATTGGCACCAGCTCATTCTGAATTGACTCTATGCTAGTGAGTATTATTCCAGTTAACCCTCCCAAGAAGCTCAGGAGGCCGTCACTCTTACTCTTACTTTATAAGTGAGGAAACAGACCTGTCCAAGGTCAGGTGCTCAGAACAGCCGAGCATCACTTCATGGGTAAGAGTTTGGGCTCCAGCTGGAATGCCTAGCTTTGCATTTGGGATCTCAACTTCACTAGCGGACTACCTCAGGTGAGTTCCCTAATCCTACGAAGCCTTAGTTTCCCCTTCTGAAAAACGGGAATAAATGATGTGGTTGCTGTGAGGAGGAAGTGTCGTTATCCATATTAAGTGTCTAGTCGAGTGCCTGTTCCATTGCAAGTTCTCAGAGAAGGTCGCTCCAAGTGTTGTTGCCATTATTAGTACTAATCCACTTAATTATTATTCAATAATTGAATAATCATTCAAATTATAATTACTCAATAAATATTCATAAATATTCATTCACATAATTTATTCTACCACTTAATACTTCATAATTATTCATGATGATTATTATTTAGTGGAAGAGCGGGCATATGGAGTCAGGGCTCTCTGACTTTCAAGTATATGCTCTTAGCCACCCGTCAGACTGGTAGAGAGTGTGGTCACACAGTCTCTGAGAAGATGTAATCGTGAGGCTCTGGGTTCTAATTTTGCCATATCTTTGAATGACTTTAAATTATTTAGTCTTTTTCTTTGTCAGCTCTTCACATTAAGGTAGAGTTGTGTAAATTAAAGAAGATATTTTATATAAAGTGTCTGGCACAGTTGCTGGCCCTCGTAGATGCTTAATAAATATTGTCCAATAGATGAACAGTAATTGTCCTAATAGCCAGTAAACTGATTACTTATTACTTTGAATTACAAATAAATAATTATTATAATAAACCAAAACCGGTTGTTCATATAAAAGCTAATACTAGGGGTGCCTGGCTTAGGTCATGATCTCAGGGTCCACTCCGCGTGGAGCCCACTTAAGGTTCTCTCTCCCTCTGCTTCCTCCCCCCCTTCGTGTGCCCATGAGTGCGCTCGCTCTCAAAAAAATCTGATACTAGGTGGCCTTTGGAGTACCTTTGACCTTCCAGGGAAGGAATTTTGTAATAAGCCTGTTTCTTTCCCCAGAGGACTAAAATATTGAATAAGCAACAGAGAACAGACACAGTTTAACCTCCTGCAGAGACTCAGTGCCCCAGACAAACTAATATGCCCAGCCCTGGACGGAACACAGTGTCAACGAACCTAATACGAGCTGTCAGCCTTGGCCCCATCATTTGATGCTTTTGGCAGACTTGATGAGCCCAAAGGCCTTGAGCTTGGGTGGATTGATCATTTTTATTAGAGGGGGCCTGGGTGTCGGGAGTAGGTTCCTTGGATTCACCCATACTTGGACTGAAATCATGGCCTTACCACTTGGGAGCAAGTTAGTTAAACTCTGAGCCAAAAGGTTTTTCCTCTCCCATTACTCCATGGGAGTAATGGTACTCATAAAAGAGAGAGTTTGCGTGTGTTTGAAGAATTAAATGAGTTGTAGGTAAAGCATTGCACTCAGTTCAGCCTATATCCCTTTCTTTTTAGTTCAAGACTGAGATTCAAGTGGCACGAGTTTTACTTTCAGCTCTGTTGGGATGTCTGGCTTTAGCAAATCTGAGCTTTTCTGGGTTCCATTTTTCTCATTCTGGAAAAATGGCATGACCCCCTTCTATTAGGTAAGATATATGATGCAAGGTTAGGACAACACTGGAGTTCAGCAAACATTTTTTTTTGCAAAGGCCGGCTGGTACATATTTCAGGCTACCTGGGCCCCAGTGGCCCCTGTTGGATGTTCTTCGTAGTTTGTTTTCCTACAACTTTTTAAACTTGAATACTGTCATTCTTAGCTGGGTCACAGGATGTCATTGTGACAAGCCCAATGAATATTGGAATACCAGAGCTGGAAGAGGTCTTACCCAATGCCCTCTTTGGATGGCAAGAAAAGGGAGGTAGCCCCAAATAACGAGTGACCTTCCTGTTGCTTCATACTTTTTAAAAGGAAGGGTGCCGAACAACTGCAGAGATTTTTTTATTTATGGTAGTCACATGTTTCAAGTCATATTTGTCTTTATTTCAGAGTTCCATTGCAGTTAGTACAAATCATTGACGATGAAAGAAACATTGCTTTGGAAATTTTAAGAATGAGAAATCAGATTTTTAGAAATGTAGTCCTCTGGGAAGTATTTCTGAAGAAAAATGCCCTGCTCATAAACACAAGAATATGTGAAAATGTCACTGGGGTGTACTCGGGTGTGTGTGTGTTTGTGTGTATGTGTGTGTGTGTTTTCCTTAAACCCATCTTGGTTTTAAGTTAGTCTAGAAAAACCTTTATTTTAGGTATTCTATGCATTTCAAAGGGATTTCGAGGTGAGGGAGGGCTTGCCATTAAAACCTTAAATTTATGTTTATATCTGTGTTTATATTCCCATTTTTCCTTGTTGTTTTGTTTAGTTAGTTAGTTTCAGTAGAAGGGGCAGAATTATAACACATCAGGGCTGGGAAAAATTGTCATGGTCCAGGATTCTTTTCTCCCTTCCTATCTTATTCCCTTCCTTCCATTTTCCCTTCTATGTTTCTGGAGACAATTCTGCACGGAATGTTCCCTTAGGAAGGCCTGGGTCTCTTTGGTCACCTTGGATTCTGGCAGCCCTGGGATTCTTTTTTCTTCTTTTGGTGATACTTTTGGTGCATTTATTTCAATAAAATGCTTCCTGAAGCTCCTGGTTAGTTGCATGGCCAAAGCCATACTTCTTTCTCTTGATTGGATTGATATCAACCCAGGTAGTATTAAAGTAGTAGAAATAAATGCACAGGAGGGGACCATGTGCTTTCTCTATGGAGACGCAAAATCGGCCAACCTGTGGCTGCTGAGATGACCCCTGGATGGTGTGTGTGCTACATATTGGAGAACTATCACCACTGTCTTAGACAGCCTGGTAGAACAGGACGTATTCTGATCTGCAAACCAGGAGACCTGGCTTAGTTGTGATCTTGGACAAGTTAGTTCACCTCTCTGGGCCTTTTTTCCATCTATAAACAGGACTAGAGAGATTTGGAATTATTATGGTTTATGGTTTTTGCGAGTTAACATAACCATATGCTAATTATTGTTTTTTAAAAACAATTATGGGAAAATGTGGCGGAATAATTGGGCACATTGGTGTTCTTGGATGAAAGAAAAAGTTTGAGGCTTACTAGAATAGTACAATTATTTATATAATTATGTGCACCTAGCTCATATTTACTGGATATTTACTGTATGCCAGTCATTCTGCTAAGCATTTTACTTGGAATATCTGAGAATATACTAATATCCTCATGTTAAAGAAGAAACAGAAGCTCAAAGAGATAAAATCATTTATTCATTTTATTTTATTTTTTTGAAGATTTATTTATTTTAGAGAGAGAGACTATGAGAGTGAGCGTGGGGCAGGGTGGATAGGAAGGGACAGAAGGAAAGGGAGAGATTCTTAAGCAGACTCCCTGGTGAGCCCGGAGCCTAACAGGGGACTCCATCCCACGAGCCCGAGTTTATGACCTGAGCCGAAATCAAGAGCCTGTCTCAACTGACTGAGCCACCCATGCACCCTGGAGATTAAGTCATTTAAACCCAAAAATATTTAACTCCAAATCCTGCACTACTAACACGTTTGTGCTACTTGGTTTTACTGATGAGCTTCCAGCTTAACCCTAAGTTAAACTCTCTCCTGTCGTATATGATTTGGGAAGGACATAGTTGCCTAAATACCTCATGTTTTTTCTTTTCCCTCTTTTTTTTCTTAGGCCACCTCGAGACTTAGACTCTAAAGCTTGCATTTCTATTGGAAATCAGGTAAGAAAAAAATCATGTTTGCCAGTCAATATCTTGACCGTTTCACATGTATGCTTTCTGACTGGCCATTGGAAAATTTATTTTCCATAACATGGCATTAGGGGATGGGTCAAAAAGTTTGAGTTTAAGCAGAAGTGGTGGGGGGCCCTCTTGCTGTTTTGGATGCCTCATTGAAATCAGGCTAGTGTCGTCCTGACGGAAGGTATTGGAGGGGGGTAGATGATTCGCTTTGGGGCGCATTCCTCAAAGTCCAAGGGTAGATCTAGTTGCGATCCGTCAGCAAATGGATTAAATGTGTCAGGAAGGGAACAGGGCTAAGGAGCCACAGTGTAGATAGCTCAAAGTGAGTTTGGAGGCTGAGTTGGAGCTGGCTCTCTGTATTGCCTGTGACAAGCAGGTGGCCTACTCTGTGAGTCTAAACATCTCCTGGTGCTTCCTGCTTGCAGTGCAGAAATAGCCCTTAGAATGTTGGGAGAAGCCAGAGAGAGGACGAGGTAGTCTATGTCCTTAATTTTTTTCTTTCCTCTTGCATTATTGCTTTTCTCTGTTGCAGAACTTTGAGGTGAAGGCCGATGACCTGGAGCCCATAATGGAACTGGGGCGAGGTGCGTACGGGGTGGTGGAGAAGATGCGACACGTGCCCAGCGGGCAGATCATGGCGGTGAAGGTAGAGTTGACGCTCCCAAAAACGCTTTCTGTCTGTGATATATACGTTCGTCCATCTCAGTTGTAATGAATTCTTTTTGTAGGAGCAAAACAATCTTCAATGGGGTCAAACAAAGAAGATTATTTATAGGGAACAATATTTCCCTCCAAGTGTGTGGAAAATGCTTCCTTGGTTTGAGTTGCATTTACTGTTTTGTTTTGTTTTTTTTTTAAACTGGTAAATCCGACCCCTTCCTTTTAATTTTTTATGTAACTACCATGTCATCACACTTAAAAGAATTATCAGTACTTCTTTAAGGTCATGGAATACCAGCTCCCAATTAAAATTACCTGGATCATCACCATGTGTTGTTTTTTTTTTTTTTTTTTTTTGCCTGCTGGTTGTTGAAGTCAAAATTCAAATAAAAGTTCACCTACTGCACTTGGTTGTCATGTCTCAAAAGTCTCTTTTAATATTCTGTTGCTTTTAAAGAATGGTCCCTGAAAATCAGGAAATCAGAATTGAGAGAGAAAATTATGTCCATTAGTGGCAAAAATGAGGGACAATTTCCTCTCGAGTGAATTTGCATCATTTTTGAGCTGGAAAAGGAAATTTAGAATCATTGCATATTTTTTAAAATTTTATTTATTTATTGGAGAGAGAGAGCATGAGCGAGGGGAGAGGCAGAGGGAGAAGCAGACTCCCTGCTGAGCAGGGAACCCCATTCGGGGCTCGATCCCAGGACCCCGGGATCATGACCTGAGCCGAAGGCAGATGCTTAACCAACTGAGCCACCCAGGCGCCCCTCATTGAATATTTCTTGAGTGGATTCTCGAGGGGCTTTGGGGATCCCCCTCTGCACATGAGTTCATAGATTTGGGCCCTTGTTAGGAAAGTGGGTCGTCAGATGACGTGGACCCCTTTGTTTTTGGAGAATCTTTCCCTTACCTTGCAGATTTTGCAATGTGTTCTTCTGCAGACTTTTTGCTAATTAGGCCAAAAATACGACAGCCTCGTGGTATTATATCTTTACTGTCATTTAATGACGGAATCGTATTTCTTTAAGGCTCCATTTGCTGGTGTGAAGGTGTCTATTCTCTCAGCAGCCCTGGGATAGGAATGAACAGTTTCTCCATTTCTGCTTGATTCCGTCCATTTCTGATAGCTCTGTCCATTCTTTCATGGTTGCTACTTCATCCAAATATTCTTCCCAAAGAGAGTTTTGGATTTTTTTGTGGGATCCTGAGTCAGCCACAAAGTCACGAATACTCTGGTCTCTGTACTGAACAGACATAACACAATAAAGCAGACTGTTTTTGTGACTTGGAAGGAAATACATTCGCCAACATTTGCACACTTTCCAAAATATATTATCAGTTTGCTCCTTGCCAGGGATTTTTCAGGAAATCCACTGAAAGTCTTCCTTATTTCTCATTTGTTACAAATAGCTAATCACTAGGGTAAATACTTGAAAGGTCGTTACTAGAGCTTGTGGTGTGAGTTCTGTAGTATTTTCGGGATGGGACACCTTAAGGTCCCTGCCTTCTTAACTGACTCATCCTCAGAGCTGTAACCGGACGTTTTCCATGCATTTCCATTCAGCGGATCCGGGCCACAGTAAATAGCCAGGAGCAGAAAAGGCTACTGATGGATTTGGATATTTCCATGAGGACAGTGGACTGTCCTTTCACCGTCACCTTTTATGGTGCCCTCTTCCGGGAGGTAGGTGATCCTTCATTCCAACATCAGAGGAGAACAAGGGTCTAAAAAGAAGTTTCTCTAATCGTATAAGCAGGATTCACAATCCTGGTACTCTTCCTGGTTTGACGTGTCTTCTATAGAGAGATTTCGGCTTGGGCGGTGAGGACATGCCCTGCTGCAAAGTTGCCTTGAAGTGATAGTCTTCCAAGTGTGTTTAGCTGTTTTGAAGACACGGAGGCTCCCTTTCTCCTTTCTGTTTTGGTTTGTGTATTTTGTCATGGTTATATCTCTGTCAGTTGCCTATAGACTAATTTAGGTAGCTTTCGTAAAATCTGAAATATTGTGGTCTTTTGGCCAAATGATAAGCTTCATTTACCCTCTTTATGTACCCCAGCAGCTTACATTTATCCCTGGGCTTTACCTCTGCTTTAACTTTCCCATGATGTGGATTATGATGCTTTGACCAGCTTTTGGGTGATCGATGGCCAGTGTTCCGGGTGGGAGGTCAGACATGGAGTAAGCTTGGAGACCTAATCCCTAGAGGACAGTAACCATCAAGGCCTGGATCTCTGGGAATCTCTTGTTTGCGATCATTAGTATTGATGTATTTATTTATTTAAAAAGTTTTTTAAAAACTTGAGTCGACACAGAATGGCACATTCGTTTCAGTTGTACAACATGGGGATTGAGCTTCTCTCTACATGATAAATGCTCAGCACAAGGGTAGCGACCACCTGTCACCATATAACTGTATTATAGTATCATCGACTATATTCCCTCTACCGTGCCTTTTATCCTCGTAACTTCTTCATTCCATAGCTGGAGTGACTGTTCGTATTTAGACCCTAGTCTTCATCAAGGAGTAGAGACCACATGCAGGTTCTGCTTGGCTCTCCGCGCGTTGGCTCTTTGGAAACGAACTTGCTTGTTTGTAAATTCCTTTGAGATCTTGAAGGGAAATTGTAGATTTCCTCCAAAAACTCAAGGAAGAAATAGTTCTTCCTGACAGGTGTTGACTGTTTCCCCTTCTTTTCCTTTTCTATCCTCTCTAACAATCTCTGAACCAATCCATCTCCAGGGTGACGTTTGGATCTGTATGGAGCTCATGGATACGTCGCTAGATAAATTCTACAAACAAGTGATTGATAAAGGCCAAACAATTCCAGAGGACATCTTAGGGAAAATAGCTGTTTCTGTGAGTACATCATGAACCCTACTACGAGGAGCATGTGAGAAGTCTAGACCTGGTGTGTCCCTGATTCTCTACTGTGGGCAACCGCTGGCTGGACTAGCGCTGCCCTCCAGCCATGTCTGCTGAATGCAGGAGTGAGTGCATCTGTGGACGAGTAAATGAATGCTTTTCTTTCTGGGCGCTAGAAGATTCTACCACTGACTTGGTTTGGTCACCTCTCCGTTAAAATGCCTTTAAGCAGTGCCTTATTTGCTATGACCGCATTCCTGGTGTGTCTGCATTCCGGTATTAGTTTACTTTGATTTTCATGTGTGGATTTTTAAATGTGTTCTTAAGGCTAATAGAGCCTAGAACGAAGCAGAAGAAAATGAAATGGAAAGAAAGATTGCTCTCTTAATGGCTATTGAGGCTCATGAAGGTGGAGAGAAAAAAAATGCCGTAGGCCAAATGAAACCCCAGCTAGATGAGCTTTTCCCCTGGGAGATCCGGTCCTCTCTGGTGGGTGGAGGTCAATGACGGTGGCTTCCTGTGTGTTTTCCTGGAGAAGATACCTCACCTGGTGACGTTAAGCCAGGGATAGTAAACCTGGGTATGCTTAACATTCAGTTTCCTTCCATTGACGGAGAAGAATCTATCTTGTGTTTCTCTTGCA
This sequence comes from Ursus maritimus, assembly GCF_017311325.1. NCBI lineage: Eukaryota > Metazoa > Chordata > Mammalia > Carnivora > Ursidae > Ursus > Ursus maritimus. Next base: position 10,830,695 of record NW_024424897.1, on the reverse strand, counting down.
GATTGTAAAAGCATTAGAACACTTACACAGTAAGCTCTCTGTCATTCATCGAGGTAAGCGTGCCTGGAGTGACTTGGCTCTTCCTTTTATAAAATCCATTTCTTTTACCCAGACTTTTCTTCCCCCAGTGGGTGAAAGTGGAAATAAATCAGGCAGTAGAACTGAGGGGTTTTCCTTCCCAGAGTAGCAGATCGTAGAAGTAGCTGCTTTTTATCTTGTCTGAGGACATAAGACGACATGGGCTTTTGTATTACACCTAGATTGAATCTAAAACACCTGTTACCAAGCCCAGCTCTGGGATTACTGCACTGAGCATTTCAGAGAATAGGGTAAAAATGCACATGGTATTGACTGTCGCCTGGGAACTTCTTAGAAAAGCAGAATCATGGGTCCCCAGACCACCTGAATCTCCATTTTTAACAAGCACCCCAGGTAATTTTTGTATACCTTGAAGTATGAAAAGTTCTAGTTAATATAAAGCACAGCTTTTTCAGATCTCAGGAGACAGGATAAAATGAAAAAAATGATAGATTTATCCCTTCTTCCTCTACCTCCTCTTTTTTCCTTCCAATTGGCCTGTCATCTTTTCATCCATCGATCCATCCATTCATCCATCCATTTATCGCTTATATTATTTTTTCCAGCATTTATGCATCACTATAATAGGTGCCTTGGGAGGTATATGAAAACAAACATTCTTATTAAAATTCCACCAAGGGATTCTTGATAGGGAAATAAGACCAATGTACAACAGACACATGGAAAAAATCAACCATATTACAAATATGAAAGTACCAAATATGGAAGTGGTCTAGATAGAGTCTAAAGCAAGGAAGTGATTAGCACTGGGTGACTATAGCCAAGGAAAACTTCTTAGAAGATACACACACAACCAAGTCTGAGGAAGAATTAGTGGAAAGCATGGATAGCTAGTGGGGTAGTGAGATTTGGTAATTCTTACGCTCTCTGAGTCCGCCTGAAAGTGATGTAAAATGTCTTGCACGGAGTGCCTGTTACTACTGTTATTATTATTATCATTAATGGTTATTATTAGAAACCGGAAAAATAGGAAGAAGAGGAGAAGGAAGTGGGAAAGAATCCAGATGGGAAGAAGAATGTGGATTACCCACAAACGTGAAACTTAATTTTTAAGGATTTATTTCAAAATTAGAAAGTATTTCATTTGTATTAAAAAATATATATATATAAGTATGAAAATAATAAAATTTGCATGTCCACCATTCAGCTTAAGGGAAAACATTATAAAGGATAATTTTTAGAATAACTTCCTCGGCTCATTATATGTCCTTTGCGAAAAGCCTCACGAGGGAAGAAAGTTAACTGTAATTTCTGTCTGTTATCCAGAGAAAACAGTGATGATCTATTCGGGGGTGTGCTTTGTGGTCTGGAATATCTGAATTCCTGATGAGTTCCACTATGTGACCTCTGGCACACCTCTTGGAGACGCTTGCATCGAAACTGGTTGCCTTGATCAAATCTGATCTCTGGTTATATTGTAGTCTGCCGTAGCATCCCGCGGTCTGTTTATTCCTACCCTTACTGTGCAACAGGTCATGATGGGCTTGAAAAAACTTACTTTGTTCTCATAAGAATACTTAAGATGAGATTTACCCTCGTGGCAGATTTTAAGTGTGCAATGCAGTATTATTTATTACAGGGTCAATGTAGTACAGCGGATTTCTAGAACTTACTCATTTTGTGTCCTAGAGACTGCCCAAGGAACGGGGCATTTGATTCAGTCCTAATTTTTAAAGTTTTTACTACACATATGGGGGCAATGCAGATGGTAAATAGAGGAAAGAGTCTTTTCTATTGATGGAGTCATAATCTTACGAGAAGGACAAAACATGAAATAGAAACTCAAGTTGGAAGCAGTAAGATGCATGTAAGTGGGAGTCAGGGAGGCCTCAGAGGGCAGGGAAGGCGAGCCCAAGTGGAGATGTCAGGCCCCCTGGTGGCAGACACATGAACCTTCCGAGCCGCTGGCATCACCGGCTCCTGGTTGTTCTTGCTTTCAGACGTCAAGCCTTCCAACGTGCTGATCAACACTCTGGGCCAAGTGAAGATGTGCGATTTTGGAATCAGTGGCTACCTTGTGGACTCTGTGGCTAAAACTATTGATGCAGGATGCAAACCGTACATGGCCGTAAGTATGGCGGCCGGGAGGCATCTGGGAACGCAGCCGCCCGCAAACCTCGCCCGGAAATAGGAAATGGATGGCCACAGAGGGAGAATGGAAATGTGCTTCCGGTGCAAGAAATAGTCTGCATCTTATTTTTTTTTCTCAAGTATTTTCTGTCTGAAATCCTCAGTCACTTGCTTCAAACATATTATTTTTTAAAAATTCAAGTAAAAAGTTCTGTTACTTGAAAAATAAAACATGTAAGGAATACATACAGCCCACACGAAGTTTTCACCCTGTGTTGCAGGGGAGTGTTATCCTGTTTGTTGGGGACTGAAGAGTAAACAGGATTTAAATTACCCAAACAAGTCAGTTAGGTTAGTCCTGAGAGATTCTCACGGCTGGGAAGTTTCAATGCCATTGGCAGAGACCTTGGGACCCCCTTTAACTTTAAGGGGCTTCTGTATTCTGTTTTGAAATAGATTTGCATTTGGGGTTGAGAACCTTCCCATCGGTGTTGAGCTAATCTCACACAGTAGCCCAGTGACTTGCGGATTCTCACTATTGAGTTCTGGACTGTTGGTGCTCTTAACAAAGAAAATTCTAGACTGGCAAAGTAGCTTTATACTGTGTATCCTATTTCTTCTTAAGGCAAAGTTGAAATTAGTTTTTTTTTAAAATAAGTTTTGAATCGTGAGGGACTTTGATCCACTCTTGTCTTCAAGAAAAGACTCCTGTAGAATGAGGAAAGTCCCATGGAGGTGTCGATCTTTATTGTAGTTAGTGAGTCTTCTTGGCCTGGGAGGCATGTTAACAAGCTTAAAACAACTCACTTGACAGCTGGTGACACCCCCACTCCCAGAGACTTTATCGAGCTGAGAATGTCACCTCATTTGTCTTTTTCTGTCTCCTCTGCAGCCTGAAAGAATAAACCCAGAGCTCAATCAGAAGGGCTACAGTGTGAAGTCTGACATTTGGAGTCTGGGCATCACAATGGTAACGTGTGATGGTCATTCTCAACTGTGAGGTTCTGGGCATGAAGCTGAAATGGGGTGGGTTTTGAGACCAAAAAGCAAACGCCCTAACTGTGGGTCCTGAGCACCCTTTCCTGCGGGATAGAGCAGGGGGTTTTGAATGACGGTTGTCTGCAGGGTGGTGTGGTGGAAAGACTGCCTGGGATTGGGCAAACTCAGTTTTTCTCTTTATTCTGCCTGTAACGGGGCATGGGCCCTTGAGTAAACTGATGGAGTCACATGGACTGTGTACTACCCTTGTCTGTAAAATGAATCCTGCCCGTAGCTCTTGGTGGTTTACCTTATAGTTTAAAATTAAATCATTCTCATCTAGGCATGTAGTTTAAGCTACTCCAGGAATGCTAATGTGTCTGAACCCTGACGGGGCTGAGTTATCCAGGACATAGGCTGTGTTTCCCAGAATATGGTTCTGATAGAAGTCTTGGACACTGAGGGCAGATATAGCCAAAGGACATAGTAGCAAATAAGATAATTTCCTTCGGCACAGTCCTACAGTTATCCTTTGGAACTTTGGTGATCATACATTTTTTCGGTGTATCACCAAGGTCTGGAATTATCCACTGTGGTCCTGGCTCCTTCGCAGGCACAGCAGCTGATTAAATCCTGTGAGTTATTTCACATCCTTGCCCAGAACACACGTGATGATCTTGTAATGGCAAAGTGGCCTTACTCAAATCCAAAAAAAGATCAGTCATTTGGTCCTAGGATTTTTTTTTCCATTCCAGTGAGGGACCTGCAGAGGGCAGCAGAGACACAGCTCTGTAAAAGTCTTAGGGCGAGAATAACTTTTCAGACCAAACACTGGAAAACCTGGTTTTGCTTTACATCCCGAAGTTTAATACTGCTGGCTTACAATTTTATTAAGTGTCACAGTGGCTTTTGGTGAGGACCCAGTTATAAATAGGACTTAATTGGCTGCCTCCAGTAAGATAATGTTCAAAAATCCCTAGCACTAGGAATTGGGGAAAAGTAGAGAACATATCGTTGGTTTATTTCTCCCCAAACTTTACTTGAACTTCACCTGTATATTTCTTTCGGATTCTCCCGGAACAGAAGAACACAGCAGATGCCCTAAAGTGGCTCTGTTTCAGCGGCTGACCCCTTGTTTTTTTTCCTCCCCTCCAGATTGAGTTGGCAATCCTTCGGTTTCCCTACGACTCTTGGGGAACTCCCTTCCAGCAGCTCAAACAGGTGGTGGAGGAACCCTCGCCACAACTCCCGGCGGACAAATTCTCTGAAGAGTTTGTTGACTTTACCTCACAGTGGTAAGAGAGCCTCTTCTCCTAAATGCCGGTGTGAAGGAAGAAGAGGAGTTCTCATGAACTTCCTCCATTAGTCTTAATCATTACGCATACATTCATTCCAAAAGCATTTATGGAGTGTGCCCTCGATGCCGGAGAAACAAAGATGCCTTTATCCCAGTCCCTGCCCTCAGTGAACTCAGGGTCAAGTGGGGGAGTCTCTGCAGTCCGTGATTATGGTACCATATGGCAAGTCTGGGGATGGAGCTATGCGCAGGGTATTTGGGGAACTCAAGGAAAGGCATGAGGATAGAGTTTCTGGAGGAGATAAATTCTGTGCTGAAGACCCTAGGAGGGATTTTTCCAAGCGATCAGGGAAGTAAGGAAGGGAAAGATAGTCCAAGTAGAGAAGAGATCATGCTTCCTGTCACAGGAGCAAGAAACTCCTTTAGGAGAGCTATACGCTTATTTTGATGTTGATTGGAGCATGAAGAGAACAGTGGTTGGATGGTTGGAGGATTAGGGCGGTGGAGTAGATAAGACGTCTAGTGTTTTGTAGGTTTTGTTGTAGGCTGCCTCCTACACAACACCTGTTAACTGTGGATACACTTGCCCGTGAGGGTGCAATGGACGATACCGGGGGTCTGAGGAGGGAATCTAAGGAAAGTTGGAGTACAAAAATGGAAGGAGTCATGCTAATAACGTAGACTTTGTTTTCGTGGAAATTGTCGGGGGAATCGAGGAAAGTAGGAGAGGGCGTGAGTGGTGACCATACAGCCTGGTATAAGCTGATACTAGGGACTGTGGCAAGTGTTCCTGGAAGACGACACCAAACGGAAAGCACAAAATGGCGTGCGTTTATATGGGCATCGTGCAGAAGCAGACAGTGCCTGGCCCCGCTGTGACCCTGGGAGGGGAGCCGTCTTGGCCGCTCCCTGCTGAGTAAAGAGCTGGGCCTCTGAAGGCCATTTCACAGCACAGCTCCTCAAGGTTATCATTCCTTGGCCTCCGTGCTCTTTGGAAGAAGTGTTCTGAATGCAGCTTTTATTGGGAAACATGATGAGACAAAGCAACTGTCTGTTGTTTGTGAAACTAAGGCCTTTTGGACTTTTTGTTAGTGCTGGTCCCCGTGTCACCCCTGGTATTTTGCCCCGATGATGTATGAGGCTGGCCTACTGTTGCTTGTTTTTGTTTTAGTTTTGGCTGAATGGCTAGAGAGGGGCTGGAGCCGTGGGCTGGAGGACAGTGTGTTGTTGGGCGCGTCTGACTGGGCGCCTCTGGGCGACTGAGGTGTGTCCTCCTCTCTGCTTTTCTTGAGCGAATGTGCTGGATGGGGTACTACACCGGCCAGGTTGAGATGGGCTCATGATTTTGCCTTCTGGATTCAAGAACTTGTTTTTGTTGTGTATTTGTTTTTTTTGTTTTTGTTTTTGTTTTTTCTTTTTCCTTTTTCTCAAATGTTTAAAGGTCACATAGGAAAAGGGGTGAGTCATCTTGGATAGTTCGGACCAGTAGTTCTCAAGAAGAGTGGTAAAGGGGAAGGATCTTATCTAGGGAAGTCTTGACAAACTCTCCTCCCTATAACCTTTCTCCTGCCTGTTCCCCTTTCCCCAGGATTCTGGCTGGGTACTTCGGAAAACTTGGTAAGAACGAGGCTGGTGTGAAAAGCTTGAGAAAGCAGAGCTGCCTATTAAGAATCGCCAATTTACTGCAGTAGTTGTCAACTCTGGCCGTTCGTTTGTAAACCTCCGGAGAACTTTCACATGTACTGTTGCTTAGGCCACACCCGCAGACATGCTGACTGGTCTGGGGAGGGTCCCGAATATCGGTATTTTTCAAATGTTCTCAAATCATTCTGCTATGCAGCTGGAGTGAGAACCCCTCATTTTGCCCCATGATCTGTGGACCTGGTATCAAAAAGGTTTCCTTTTCAAAACCTGTTTTTCTTCTATAATTTATTTTTTTAAAAATCATGCAATTACTTTTTCTTTTACCAACGTATTTTTTCCTCTTAGAATTTCTCCTAAAGATTCAGAGCAATAGAGCTTTCTTAGAGATATTTAAAAAATGAAAACCTTGAGAAATATTGCTTTCTAATTTTAACATGTGCACACATATGTGGACAATCCACATGCTTTTTTATTGCTCCTTGTATGGCGACCACCCTGGGCCTACACTTCGCCCCCCAGAACCCTGCCAGCATCTTCAGAGACCTCAGAGGCCTCTCTGTTCCCCTCTCGTTTTCTGTCAATTTTTGTCCCAACTACTGAGTTTCATTAATTTAAAAACTTTGAACCATAGATGTTTTCTAGCTTTCCTGAAACTGTGAATTCTGTTAATTGCTATTAATTCTGTGTCATTTTACTCATATTCATGTCAGCCAGTCTGGCTTGCTTATGGGGTTTAGTAAAATATATATATATATATATATATATTACATATTATATATATATATATAAAATAATAGAAACAAAGCTCAAGTCACCTGAACTCTGAAGTTTTCCAAGAATAATGACTCAAACTTTCAGTGTTGTAGTTTCTGTAGAATCTGACCTTTAAGAGTATCCATTGTGTAAAATAGAGTTGTTTTTGTTGGTAGGAGAATTGGAAAGAAGAAGAGGAGCATTAATTTTGCATTTATCTGCATTCTTAATGATTCTCTCTTGGATTTTTTTTTTTTTTTTTAGAGGACAGGCTCTCCTATTTCAGATGGCAGATCAATAATAGATTTTTGCCTCCCATAAACTACCAATGTATATATATTTTTGATACCCCCTTAGTATGAAGTCTGTTTTGAAGTGCACTGAGTTGGAAAAGTTGTCTAATGCTTCAAAAAAACAGTGCTGATTTTTTTAGAAGGATTTTATGAATGGCTTAGATCTTGACGGAAGCAATTTCAGTTTTCCTGTGTACTAGCTTACAGATACACACCTGCTTCCAGTAGCTGTGTGGTTATTTCACTTGTTTTATTACTGATAGTTTTAAGTTTGATCTGGAGCTGAGTGGATAGAAAGAATGCAAAAGTGACTACCTAAGAACACCCTCTTCTGTTTCTTGATGAAGAAAAAGGTCTCTTTTATAGCTGTTCCTCCATTTTCCCATGTGCACAGCCGGATCTGAGATACCTGTTCAAGAGAGAACCATTTTTGGAGGGACCTCCGTGTATTTTTTTTTTTCATGACATAGGCAATGATCCTTCAAGACTTCTCAGAAAGCCCCTAATTTTGTGGTTAAGTGGGGAAAGGGAAATATAGATTTGGAAAGTGAAAGATGAATCCCGAACTTCGAGAGAGGTACCTCGGTGGTTTTACCTTGTACCTCTGTTTTTCGACTCAGTGTCAAACTAGAAGAGAAAGGTTGCATTATCCACAGCCTTGGTCATCTGTCAGAACATTTGTGACCTTTCCCGGGTTGCGTGCTATCTAAGCATTTAATGATACCCCTCCGAGTGCTGCTCCACACTGTATAGCCTCATCCAGGAAGTCCACTTGGCTTTCGGTCTCCTCTGATCACTGCATGTGAGTTGACAGTAATCCTGGTCTGTGGGAGGGAGTAGAAGCACTCAGCTGGCTATCCCTCTCATGCCCAAAGTTGCCGCTAGAGCCTGGAGCCCCAGCTGGTGTGTTCTTGCAGTAGCCTCCGGGAGACATCATCCTCGGGGTGGGGTGGGAGGATGGGGGCAGAGTGTAGGAGAAGAAAGAAAGTTAAGGCTTTTATGCCTTATGGACTTAAAGGAAAAATCAATGATGTCCTACCAACCCTTCCTTTCTGTACTTATTTTGAAATAGGACTATGGAATGACATTTCCTCCTTTTTTTTCCTCCCCCTACACGTGGTTTTCTTATCATAGGGGTTTTACAGCATTCCTAGAGTAGGTGATGCTGTCCATAAAGGCCTTGGGTTGGGATTCATAATTGAGAAGTCTCCTAGAAAAGCCTGACATTCTAGTCTGACAGAGGGTGAACAAATGAGTATCTAAAAAGGAAAAATGGAATCAGGGCAGGCTTATGTTTCTCTGTATAACCTCTTCCTATAGGTTCACGGGCTTGGTGACTGAAGGAAGTTTCTGGAAACCCAACTACTGTGTGCCCAAACAGGCCGACTTCTTTTTTACTTTTCCTTCAGGCCTATTTGAGAGGCTCAGTGCCCAGCTGACCAGCCCGATGGCATGTTGGAGTGTGTTGGAGGCCCACCCAGACGTTGATGCTGCCTGACTCAGGAGCTAGCATGACACAGAGACAATCAAATATAGTTCCCGACTTGCTCAGGAAGAAGAGTAAAATGAGGCGCTAGATGTTTATTTAGCTTATGACAAATGTATGGGCTTGAGAGGCACAGTGTGTTTTTATTCTGTGGATGCACCAAATAGCCCTTCTTGGAAACCGTCGTAAGGGGAATTCAAACAGGCAGAAATCCTCTGGTCAGCACAAACTTCAAGCTAGCAATTCTCAAGACAGCATGAAGCTGTTTTTTAGTGTCAGCTACGGTCAGGAGCGTGTGTTGTGGCATTTGGAAGAGGAATTAGAGCAGTTAGCTAATTGCACGCTTGAAAATGACAAGCCACTTGAAAATTCAAAAGTCTGCCTCCCATCCAGAAAGAAATTGGTGTAGCTTTGAACTGCACGGCTGTTATTTTATCCTGAATTTCAAGCACTTCCTATCAAACATGGAAAATTTGCTTTCTCCCCCCCTAACCTTATCCTGAGTATTTTGCTATTCTTAGCCCATGTTTTGAAGTGTTTTCAATTTAAAAGATGGAGAGAATGGGTTTTATCAGTTATGTTAATTCGATAAACAGCCTTGGACTGCTGTGTAAGTATTTTCCATGAATGCCCTGTAGTAGCGCTTGTGGTAAATTTTGAGCCTTCTAATCAGAGGCCGTAAGTCAAGAAAGCCTATCGGCCAGCAATCCCTGAGGTTTCAGGAATCCGAAACATTTTCTGATGCATGAACTTGGGGTACTTGCCCCACATTTTCTTTATACAGACTAAAAAAACAAAACCAAAACCAAACCAAAACAAAACTCCAGAGGAATTCTCTTAAACTGTTCCAGAAGTGAAAAGATAAGCTGTCCTGACTTAAAATGATCTCTCCTTAAAAAAAGGAGGTGCTTACTACATTCCTTGACCTGATGAGACGAGAGAGTCTTCTTTCATTATCGACTAAATAGACGTGCAAAAATCACAAAGGTCTCTGGTTGGTAAAAGTGGCCAGTGTTCTAATGCTTGAGCCAGATGTCATCCCCTTGGTTCAGTTGCCGACCAATGGAAGCTAGCGATTGGAAGGGTGGGTCATGGTCCTCAGGAAGAATGAACGTTAGCCGAGTCGATGCCCAGCCCTGGTCCGAGGACTCCCTAAGGTGCCCGTCTAAGTAGAGACCCCTGAAATCAAGCCCATGACTAGTGAGTGTGGATGTAAGGTGGCCTCTGTGTTTTTCGTGATTGCTTCTAGCAAGTTCAGTTGTTCAGATTCTGGAGAAGACTTTCTGGTTTTTGATTGGCTTTGAACAATAGTGAAAATTCAGGGCTTTTGTACGTCACCCTGTTTGTTTTCTTCGCTACGGGCCGTGTGCTGGTCAGCAACGCTCCTGGGATCACGTTTCTCCTTCTGTGTTTCCTTCGAGGTGAACTAGCTCTTGAGCTTAGGAAGAAGACTTCTGCTTGCCGGGGTTCAGGGACAGAGAGGTGGTAGTGTTGAGAATGTGCGCAATGACAGACGGATCAGCTGGAGGGGCTTCTAAGTGAATTTGGTTTCCGAGCAGGGCATAGAAGGGAGCAATGAGGAGGAATACCCTCGTCCACGTGGCCCAAGGGGTTGGTAACCTCAGCACTCATGACGTTAGGGACTGGATCATTCCTTGTGGTGGGCAGCTGTGCTGTGGATTATGGGGCATTGATCAGTATCCCGAGTGTCCCCTTAGGTGCCACCGGGTGTATCTACAACTGAAGATGCCTCCAGACATTGCCAGATACCCCCTGGAGGGCAAAGTCACCCGCAGTTGAGAACCACCAATAAAGCCCTGTGGAATCTCAGGCTGTGCATACGTGCAGAGCCCTAAGTGGGACTTCCAGGGTCTCCCTTCATTTCACTCAGGCACACCTTCCCATTATCAATCTGACTTTGACAGTTGATAATTCCTCTTTCTAATTCGCTCTTATTTTTATCCTCAGTTGAGACGAAACTTTCTCTCATAGGTTGTCTGGTCACTGAGGTCACTAGGTCCTAGATCTGCCCTCAGTTCCAGGTTGAAAACTTCTCTCCTCACATCTACTGTACCCTGTCTCAGGTTCCCTGGCTTCTACCCACAGCATTGCCTGGAATAAACTGGTAGGCTGCTTTAAGTTTTTTGGTTCAAAAGCTTTCTCTCTCTTTTTTGTTTTTGTTTTTTTTTCATTTCGTTTTGTTTTATACCACACTTTCTCAAAGCGTCTCAACTACTTCCCTCTCTTGTGGCTCCGTACCTTGACCCCCCCCCCCATTATTATTAGCCTGTGGGGGTGGAGCTGAGCTCGTATAACACATACTAGGTCTCATCTGCTCAAAATGATCCATTGGCACAAATCCCAGCAACCCTATTGATCAGTCACATTTTGGTTTCTTCAACGCCAGGCTACGTTCCTTTCCATCCATGTGGGATTCGGTGGCCCGGTGGGCAGACGGGTCTCTAGGTCGCCTTGCAAACCACAGTTTTCAGTACCATCCTTCTCTTCATTCTGTGACCTGGGGTTCCAATTCCAAATAAACCACTTATTTTCTTTTTTTCCATTTTAAGGCCATGGGTGGATACAGGGGGTGGGGGCTAAGGATAGAGGTGAGGGGCTGGTCTCTTCTTATTGCTGTTTTGTTACTGTTGCCTCTGGTATCACATGTCATTAAAACATTTGTGTATACAGACAGTTGTGTATACAGAATGGGAGCCACTCCACAGTAGCTTGTGACCACAAAGAATTTCTAAGAAGAATCATTGCGAAGTCACTGACTATGCTTTCTCTTTCATTAGCCAGGAAGTTGTAAAAAAGTTGCATTACTTTAGACATTTTATGGGGGTGTTGCTTCTATCTCAGGTGGGTTTGGTTAGGATTCTATAAAAGCAGATTATACATTCAAGAGAACTGGAAGCAAGGAGAACCAGGTATTGAAGATAGTGAAGAGATAACATGTAATGTAAGAAACACCTGCCAATTTCTTGTGGAAAAAAGCTGTTTTGAAGGAAAGTAGATATGTGTTTTGGAATGTGATGGCTGTAGATCAGAAAAGCTAGTTTGTATGTCATTGGCAAAGTATCAAAAGGAAAGTAAACACACACACACACACACACACACAC
>NW_024424897.1:10776900-10818943 GCF_017311325.1 Ursus maritimus | reverse complement strand
ACACACACACACACACACACACACACTCACACACTCGCACACCCCTATTCTAACTATGCAGGTATACCTAGAGTGATTTAAAACATAATTTTATGTGTAACAAAAGAGGGGAGTCAGGATAGGAGATTCAGGTATTCAATACGTTTTAAAGCTGATTATGTGTAGTCTTCTGCAGATTGTGAAACCCTAGTCTCGTGAAAATACAGATGGTTCCTAGATTTTAATGTGATTGATTTTTTTTTTCTTTAAGCTTGAAGAAGAATTCCAAAGAACGGCCGACATATCCAGAACTTATGGTACGTATTGCTAATCGTGTAAACCTGTCCAAACCAACAGCTAGTAAAGGTAAAGTGACTAAGACCTTAATTATAATCAAACACAACCGTATTGGAAGAGCGGGTTCATTGAAACGTTAGTGACCGGAAGTGCATTCAAGCAAAAAAGAGTGTGTCCTAAATCCTTCACGTGTCCTAAATCCTTATTTAGTATGACTGGGGGCAGGTCACCTTTCTTAGCAACTTTTTCCATGTTGGTAATCTTGTCATCATATAGACTAACTGATGCCGATGAATTTTACATTTTCAAGTTCTTGTGATATTAAGAGTCATCAATTACGAATATAAATGAGGGAAAGCATGATTTAAAGGATTTCAGCAATGAGGAAAACAAATGCTAGGTGACTCATCAGATATTTTTGATAAAATATTTAGGATTTGTTGGAACGACTGCTTTTTGGTGGGTGTTTAGGGAGGAAAGACTGCTTTCTCCTTTTGGTTTTCATGTTAGTGGAAACAAGTAAGACCAAGCCTTATTAGTTTGAATTATATTACCTCTGCGTTCACAGCTTACCATTTGTACTACCTTTGAAAAAAAAGAGTGAAAATAAGACCTCAGCGGAGTTGTGGGTTTTTTAAAAAATTAATTTATTTTTTATTTTTATTATTCTTTTGAGTTGTTTTAAAATAGGTTCTCTTAAATTGTTGTAACTACAATTTTAAGCTCATTACAAATGATTCTTTAGTATAGATGGCAGGGGTGAAACTTGGAAAGTCGAAGTATATGTTGAAACACATTTTGGGGGGAAATATGATAAAATTTTGACTACTTACTAAATTGTATTAACCATTCCTTAGATTTGTTTCAACTATCAAGGTTAATTTTAGCAGGGGACGGAAGAGTTTTGTTCAGTAGAGAGAAGAGCAAACATTGACATTTCTTCCTGGAGCACAGGAATTCAGTGGGCGTTTAATGCTTGCTTCTGTCCCACCCCAAGACAAGCAGTGCTCGGTCTTGAAGACCTGCTCAGGGCCGCTGCTAGAAGTATAGGTTCCTGAGATCTTTTAACAAATGGTGTGGTGAGGTGGCTCTGACGTGGAAAAAGCATGTGTTATATACTATCTACTCATAGATCATTGGCCATTTATACAACTTCTTTGGAAAAATGTCTTTTGAGGTCCTTTGCCCATTTAAAAAAATGAGACTTTTTTTTTTTTTTTGGCTATTGAGTTGTATAAGTTTTTAAAAAATATATTTTGTAGGTTGCCATTTCATTTCGTTGATCATTTCTTTAGCTGTGCAGAAGCTTTTTAGTGTGATGTAATCCCACTTGGTTTTTGCCAACAAGTACGAGAAGAGGTGCTTGTCATTATTAGTCATCAGGGAAATACAAATCAAAACCACGGTGGGCTATCACCTCACACCTGTTAGAATGGCCATCATCAGAAAGACAAGAGATAACAAGTGTTGGCGTGAATGTAGAGAAAAAGGAACCCTTGTGCACTGTTGGTGGGAATGCAAATTGGTACAGACAGTGTGGAAAACGGTATGGGGGTTCCTCAAAAAAATTAGAGATAGAAATATATGATCCAGCCATCCCACTTCTGGGTATGTATCGGAAGGAGATGGAATCACTGTCTTAAGGGGGTATCCGCATCGGCATGTTTGTGGCGGCATTATTTATAATAGCAAAGACATAGAAACAATATAAATGTCCATCGGTGCATGAATGGATAAAGAAAATGTGCTACACACTTGCACACACAATGGAATATTATTCAGCCATAAAAAAGAAAGAAATCCTGCCTTTGGCGACAACATGGATGGAATGTGTATAGCATGGTACTATAGTTAACAATAATGTATTGCCTGCTTGGAAGTTGCTAGGAGGGTAGATCTTAAAGGTTCTTATTACCAAAGAAGAATGGTGAGTGTGTGAGTTGAAGGACGTGTTAGCTAACCTTATTGTGGTAATTATTTCGTAATATAGAAGTGTGTCAATCGTCACGTACGCCTAAACTTACACAATGTTATATGTCAATTATATTTCAATAAAGCTGGAGAAAAGAAAGGGGAGAGTACAGCCTGGAGATTTCAAGCCAGGAAGAGTTACAGAAAGTCGATTCATACAATAGGTGATAGTCACAGCCGATCACACGGATTTTCGGTTCTGTTGTTTAAGCTTTGATTTAAGTCTGAACCATTCTCCAGTTGGGGGACTGTAAAGGAACACCGGGGAGAGTTTTAGAGTAGACCAGGTGGTCTCCTTGGGCTCCCAATTGTCCCTTTTAAAAAGGCATGCCCAGGGACTCAGCATTCTGTTGGCTGTGTTTGACCAAGACCCACAGTTGAGGCAGAAAAGAAGATGCACAACGCTTGAGAAAATCTCGGCATACTACATGTTTGGGTTAAACATTTCATCCTGAATATATATATATATATTCACACACACATACACACACACATTTTTTCCTCCCTGATTATATTTTTAATAGCCAGTCGGGGGCCTTTTTAGTGCTGGGCACCCTTTTTGGGTATGCTTATGCAACCCCCAGAACATTTAAAAATTAATTTCACATAAAGTGCAGTGGACATGGAGTGATTTCTGGGGTGTCTTAGGAAGCCCGTGCTCCTATTGTAAACTTGCCTTGTTTGTCCCTATTTTCAGATAAAAGAGCATTTTCTGTATATTTCTGGCTATTTAAAAATGCAGAACATTTTTTTTCCCCCTTCCAAGTGACCTCTTATCAGAGGTTTCAATGGAACACACTTGAGAAGAAAAAAATGCTGAGTCCTAGCTTAGTATACACAGGCAACTGATGGTGAACTCCACTTTCCAGTATGTTCTAACGCTGTGGTCTTTTATGGTCTACATATTAATGTTACAAAGTCATGTGCATTCCCCCCGCCCCCACTTTTTTTTACGACACTAGTCTGTGTGGTACTGGAAATGGACTTGCCTTCTAAGGCTATAACTGCTCTCTGCTTTCCTGTGGAATTGAGGTTTTTAAGTGGAAAATCTGAGTCCAGGCTCTTTGACGTTAGCATTGGGAAAACACATGCTGAGAGACTATTGTTTAAATTGTAGGAGTTGGTGAAGAAAGGGGGAAAAAATCCTTTTTTCCAGGTGAAGGGCAGTATAATTAAGGCCCCAACCCAGACATGTCCCTCTTATAGAAATCTCAACCGCTTCCCCCTCCTAACTTGGATTCAGGGGTGTACATGCTTTCACATCATCTCATTTGCTTGTTCTCTCAGACTCCCACTGGGGGACATGACTCAGTAGGATGTGTTCCTTTAGAGTGGGGACCAGCCAACATTTCTGTAAAGGGTTAGATAGTAAATATTTTAGGCTTTGTGGGCTGCTTTTCAATTCTGTTGTTGGAGTGTGAGAGCAGCCATATTCGATACGTAAACAGATGGTGTGGCTGTGTTCCAAAAACCTCTGTTTCACAAAGAGGTAGCGGGCTAGCTAGCCTTGGCCCCTGGACCATTGATTGTTGACCCCTGTCCCAGATGTTAACCACCAGAAATGATAACCAGGTGATACAAGTGATTACCCCAGAGGTGGTATGTTCTTCAAATATCCGGGAAGCTCTAGATTGAATCATAGTGTTAAGCAAGGATGACTGAACCCCTAGAAAGCCGTAGTCTTAAGGGGTGACATGTTGTGTAGAAGAGATGGCGACCATTGGTGCTTGTGGCTTGCCCTGATGTTCCTGGTAGCGTGTTCTTGGATCTCCGTGTTTTCTCGAGGCACAACCGTTGGTAATGTCCTCCCTTCCTGTACCTGGCTCCTTTTTTGAGAAACCAGCCTGGGGACGAATCCATGGTGCCTCATTTGCTCGCCTCCTAGTTGCTGGCCCTGCTATTCTTAGTCCGTTGCTTATAGAGGGGACTGGGTTCCCTCCCAACCTTTTACAGCCTCAAAACCCACACAAGAAGGCGAGTCACACTTTCCATTTTGACATGCCTGCCGGCTCTCCCCTCCCCCTGCCTTCTGCCTCTCACAGCATTTACCCAGGGAGTAAACTGAAAGATGCCTGAGAACTTTTTCTTAAAGACTTTAGGTTAGGATATTTGATTCATTCACAGACTACGGCTACATTCCCTGAGCAAACAGCCACAGGAGAACCAGAGCCTCGAAACTAGTCCCTGAGACAACCTGAGGTTTGACATGTCCTGTTTTGATAGTGAAAACTTTTTAAGTGCATTGAAAGATCACCAAATGTCAAGAGGATGTGGGAACGCTAATGAGCATGATGGTAAAGCACTTGGTAAGTGTGCTGTGTAAGTGGTTAGTAATCAGAAGTAACGCTGCTGTTTATTTGTACAAGGAGCTCGGGATGAAGGACCTGGCATCTTCAGTGACTACGGTCGGTGGGGGTGAGGCCGTGAGCCAACCCCCAACCTGTCTCTTCCAGATGGGCAAGAGCAGAAAGCCTCTTTATCATTTTTTTTTTTTTTTTTGAGTCACGATACTTACCTACTTTCATTTGGGTTTTCTTTCTTTGTTCCTTTCCCATTTGCATTGTTTCCTAACACTTCCATGGGTGGGCATTCAGTTCCCCACAGAGCTGACTCATGCAGCCCTGTGCTGTCAGGTTTAAAACAAATATAATTAGAAAACCTACAGCTAGGCAACATGAAGGTTATAAACTAACATCCCCAAAGGCAGGGGGAAACGGAGTGAGTCATCTACGTGTCTGCATGCAAAAACGTTCCTATTTAGAGGCTCGACCTAGTCGCTGAAAATAATGTCCCCAGACAATCAGAGGCGGCCATGTCTGGGTGGGGGGCGGTGTGCATGGCACTGGGCTCTATCAGAGGGAATCGTCCTTTTTGGTTTGTTTGTTTGATTCTGTTTCCACTGTGAGCACTGTGGTTCGTGAGCTGATGTATCTCCTTTTAATTAGAGGTGTGAGGTTCCAGGGTGACAGCCGGCAATTTACTGTAACAAAATTGAGCCTTTTGGGGAGGTTGTACTGGTGCAGAGAAGAAGGTTTCGTTCTCTTCAGAATTGTTTTGGAATGTGTGGCCTCTTGGACCCACTTTGCCTATTTCCCCAGCAAACTGCTAGCCCTGGTGTTTTTGTGAAGTTTGCTTAATCTGAGCTGTGTGAATAGAGAACCTTTCTTTCTTTCTTTCTTTCTTTCTTTTTCTTTCTTTCTTTCTTTCTTTCTCTCTCTCTCTCTCTCTCTCTTTCTTTCTTTCTTTCTCTTTTGCTTTTCTTTTTCTTTTTTTTTGCTTTTCAATCTTCAATCTCCAAGTTGAGTTTCTCTGCACATACCTAGAGTTTGGCAGTCGACATCATTTTCCAGATGGATCAACTCTTCATCAAGAGAGACATTAGTATAACTTGTGGCTGTCGATGTGGCTTCGAGAGTGGCTTTGTTAACTGTTTCAGTCCAAACCAGCTCTTCAGCGTCAAGGGGAAGCCATGCCTTGCCATATACTCTGTCGCAAAGCTGGTTTCTCATTCTGCCATCCATTTCCTGAGAAATCGATGTACATAAACCTATGAAATTTCTCATGATTTTACCACTGTATCAGTCTACAATGACTTTGTAGGGGACAGGGTTATTGCTAAATCAGGGTTTGGGCTGTCTTTGGCCAACTCCTTGTGTTTCACCACAGATGGGATTTATGTAGCTTAATCACAGATTTATTTTGTTAAGTAGTTCGATACTCCGTAGTGGAAACAGATACCAACCTGGAAGGGGGACAATAAAAGACACAAGGTATCTTTAAAATGTCCCCATCGCTAGATGTGTACTTGATTTGGAAAGAGGTAGGAAGCGTTCATATTAACCCCGATAGGAGTTGTTTGACTCTGTTTACAGAACACATCTGTGAAGTTGCTCATCTCATATATTGTCAGTGGCGAATATTAATACTGTATGTTTTTGTTTTCTTTCCCAGGAACATCCATTTTTCACCCTGCACGAATCCAAAGCAACAGACGTGGCATCTTTTGTAAAACTGATTCTTGGAGACTAAGTCCCGTGGAAGCAGCCGGTTGGCCCTCCTGTGGATTGGCGGGTTTACAGGGTGAGGCAGGTTCACTAAAGCGCCAATAGAAACTCATCTTTGAGATAATTTAATCCTGCCTCGCAGAAGTTTTTTTTTTTTTTTTTTTCTCCCCATTTTCTTTCTTTTTTTTTTTCCCCCTCCAGAGGGGGCCTTGGAATCTCTAGTATAGAATGAACTGTCTAGATGGATGAAATATGACAAAGGCTTAGGACTTAAAAAGGTGATTAAATATTTAATGAGGTGTCATATGAGTCCTTAAGCTTCTCAGACTTCTCTTGTTCTTTACGAAACGAATGCATTGGCCCTGGTCACAAGGTGCTACCGTAGTGATGAAATTGTAAGTACGTCCGTAGTCCGTCCCACTTCTTATTTTAATATTTATGTTTCAGCGCTTGGTTGAAAAGATTCCATTTTATGCAAGGGGGGAGATACAAAAGACAAGGTTGGGTTGGCAATATTTATAGGGCTTTTATTTTTTAAGTTCAATCGTGTCTATGGTCCAGAAGAGATTATTTAATATGCATCTTTAAGAGTATTATAACGATTTCAACAAGGAGCTCTTCTTGTAACCCGCCTACTCCAGCTGTCGTGGCTGTTGGCCACGTCCTCGGATTTCTGCTCAACTCCTGGGTCATAACCACAGTATTTCAGGTGAAGTGGCGAGGCAGCCCAGTCATACGCTTTTCCTAACTTGGGAAAACATAAAATCACTTTGGTCACATCTCAGAGTCACGAATTTGGTTCTCTTGGCATTTGTGGTGTTAATGGAATGTGATTCGTGATGTGACTTTCTATCACCTATCTCTCCTTCTGTGTGTGTGTGTGTGTGTTTGATAAGTCACAAGCTCTTCTTAGTGGCTTCTGGGAACATCTCTATTTAGTGAGGAGGAGGTGTGTCAATTCCGAGAGGAGAAATCATGTCGAACCATACAGAGCAATCGGTGCCTTCTTCTGCTTCTGCGCCTCCTTACAATGTATAAGCCCCAGGGATTGACTTTGTGGCAATCCTTAACATACCCTTTTGCTTTCTCCTTCTTCTTCTTCTTCTTCTTTTTCTTGTTCAATAAAGAAGCCTTACTATTAGCGGGAGGGCTGCAATAGGAGACAATGGAAGCTCTTTGATAAGGTGAGGAGTTCATGGGGAGGGTTGAATTCATTCCTTGGAATGGACTGCCAAATTCCCACCAGTGGAGGAGGCCACATTTTTCTCCAGCAGCACACAGTAGCTCGTTCCTCTGGAGGAGGCTGGTGCCCTTGTGGGTCCCTGGCAGGTGGACAATGCAATGAAAGGTCTTTCTCATGGCTAAATGTGCTCCTGGGTTCTCTAGGTTCCTTGGGGAAAAAGGAGTGAAGTGATACAGGGAAAGTATAGACCGGTAATAACCAGGAAACATTGCTTTTGGACATTGGGTTGCTATAAGGCTATTCTTGGAGGATGAGGATGGAGAATTCGCATAAAAAAGGAAGACGAGAACTCACTCTGTTTCTTTTTTTGCCTCTAGGTCACAGATATGGGGATTATTGCTCCCTAAAATCCTCCCTTCTTTTAGATTTCGAAGTGCTATTACTTATTTTTCTGTGTCTGCATTTTCCCCTTGTACTTAACCTTTGTCTCGCTCATAGCAGTTGCCCTGAGTGAGTATGGTATTTCCATACACTTCTTTGTATCCAGTTCCAAGATATACCTGTCTGATCAAACATAGTTTCATCTTCTTAAAGCTACTTCTGTCCTCATCTTTTTCCAGCCAGAAAAGGTGTGCTGTCTTACTAATTTGGCCATTCACTCTCCCACCCAGCTTCCTAAATCTGGCATTTTCTCTGAGATCAAGAGAAAAAAACCAAAAACACCACAATTATATTTCTTCTGTCCATCATCCATCTTATGAAAAAAAGCAAGTAGTAGAAAAAAATCGGAGGTCATTCCATTCCATGACAGCTTTTGCTGAAATATGTAAAGCAAAACATCTTTCTGGTCAGAGTCAGATAACTCTTACCTGTTGTTCAGTGTGTTTCTACTTAGAAATATTCTTAACCGAGTGTGTTGGCCTGTGTATGTCTCTCCAGTGTGTGGGCGCAGGGCCTCAGCTTGCAAAAGAGTCATACGGAGGTAGAGGAGGAGTTCGTCGATGGTTCTCAGCCTCGTGCACACTGGAATCACTGGGAGCTGGTGAGCTCTTCCAGTGCCAAGCTTGGGTTTCAGTGGTGCAGGGTGGGGCCTGAGAATGGGTCTTTTTCACACGCTGTTTGTGATTCTGATGTGCAGCCTGGTTGAGGACACTGGTCTAGAACCTCCCAAAGAGAGAATCCACCTACGATTTCTCTGGAACATTGGCAGAGAGAAACAAATCCTGCACTTCTTTCCCCATCCACATCAATGGGGACATCTTTGCCACGCTGTCAGAGACAGCCCGTTCCCGGAATACTGATTCAAGACTTGGGATACGTTTTCCCCTAGAAATGATGTGCTCCGTGGTGATTAGATGTCCTCTGTGCTAAAATAGAACGACTTGATAGTCTTATGAGTCTAAATTCTAGAATGTGGGTTTTTTTTTAATTTTTTTGAGAACTGTTATGAGTTCTAAACTAATTTTAAAACAAAGATGGAGATACACAAACCATATTTAAGTTGTGGTGGGTTGCAGGACTCCTGGACATTCATGCAGGTGACTCGATCTCTCTCTTAACTGGGCTCGTTGTGTGTCATGATTATTGTTTTTGCTTGCCTCCGGTTGGTTAGCTTTTTTTTTTTTTTTTAAAGATTTTATTTATTTATTCGACAGAGATAGAGACAGCCAGCGAGAGAGGGAACACAAGCAGGGGGAGTGGGAGAGGAAGAAGCAGGCTCATAACGGAGGAGCCTGATGTGGGGCTCGATCCCATAACGCCGGGATCACGCCCTGAGCCGAAGGCAGACGCTTAACCGCTGTGCCACCCAGGTGCCCCACCGGTTGGTTAGCTTTTTAATCGTGGTCCTGCCTTCCTTTGCCGTTAATCAGTCCTGCCACGTCGGATGTCCTAGTTGGGGACATGAGATACTCATTAGACTCAGCATGCAAGGAAGCCAGCATTGAGACTAAAGGGGCTCCTGGTTTCGCCAAGGGCACTTGATTTAGTGTCTTTGGAAAGTGATCACAAAGGAGACATGGAGGGGCTCATGTTTTCATAGTATTTAACACTACAAATGCCTCTGTCGGCCAACAGGCTTCATCAGCTCTGCTGAGAGAAACTACTCTATTTCTTCCAAAGTTGTTTAACGAAATGCTTTATCTTCAGCCTGAAAGTGAAGTAGATGCCTAGTCCCAGACTTCCTGCCCCAGTGCTTTTTTGGCCACGTGACTGCCTCCGACCTCGAAGGGAAGATTCATATATTCATAGAATTCTTTGGAGTTGGTGGTCAGATCCAGTAAAATGAATTAAACCTCTATTGTCCTGGGGATTTTGTCTTCTTAATGTCTGTCTATGGCTTAGAGGGCGATTTGCTGGCTTAAAGCAATCTTCTGCTTTTACTGAATTAGCAAGTAGAAGATGCAGTTTTTTTTGGACCCCCCAAAATTTATGTATTCAATTTATATATTCAGGTGGAAAATTGCCAGAGTAAAATCTAGGACAAAGAAACTACCAAACAAACCCTGTTAGAATAGGAAAAAAAAAAAAAAAGAAGATATTTTATTGTAGAAGTTCTGTGTTCCTCTTGTCTAGGGGTGTGTGTGCGTGTGTGTGTGTGTGTGTGTGTGTGTGTTTTAGCACTGCTAAATATGCTGGCAGCTAAAGATACTCTTTGGTTTTCTTTGGCTTTAATTGGGGTACTCTGGATTTCTTTAGGGATCTGTTGAAAGCTAGGACCTTTTCCCTAGGAAAATGCACATGGTACACGGAACACATACTTTTGCAAACATTTTTTGGTTGAGGGAAGGGGAGTGGAGGACAGTTTATAGACCCCATAGGATCAATAACCTCTGCTCTGTAGAATGTGGACTGTGACATTCTAGACCCAGGCTGGCAGACGTTTTCTGTAAAGGGCCAGATAGTAAATATCTTTGGCTTTGTGTCCCATCAGTCTGTTACCACGACTCGGGTCTGCTGTTGTAGAGTGTGGAGGCGTCCGTAAACAATACATACATGGATGAGCACGGTTCTGGGTCCCAGTTAGGCTTGATTTACAAAATCAGGCAATGGGCTGGATTTGGCCCACACAGGCTGTGGTTTGCCAGCACCTGTCCTAGACCATCAAACACAAAACTCTAGTTGATGAACTCTGTGTCTAGAGTTTTTCCATTTCGTGAGTGTTGAGCTCAGCTACGACTGAGGCAGGGGAGGAAGACGGACATAGGGAGTGAGTTCGGGAAGGGTGGAGACTGTTCAGTCCCATGCAAATGGCCTCTTCATTTTCTCAGGTAAGTATTCCTTGCCATGGAAGCCAGTGGGACAGTCTTCCTCAGTTGAGATCGAGTACCTACTTTTCCCATTTCTGTACAATAACTGACATAACTTAAACTTCAACGTCGAAATAAAAGGCAGGCTTCTCTTAGACGGCAGCGACATTCTTGTTGTCTCTGAGCTTTGCATTTCGTTTCTCTCTGTGGTGTGATGCCCGCGTGGGGAGAATCATGAACCCAGACCCTAATCATTTGGTTTTGCTTTTCTCCGAACTGCATTAGGATGTGAGAATTTGGGAGCCTTTAGTGCCCTCAGAAGTAGAAAGCAGATAAGAGTCTTAAAATCGTCCAGTTCATCCCCCTGAGCTCTTTGGTCATCTTTGAAGAAAGTAAGACAGACAAAGTTTGGGGTCAAAATACTTGTTCGCGGGCAGATTCAGAGCTCCGGGCTCTCACTGTGACAGGAGGCTTAGGCCCACCCCTTGAGTACTGTCCTAATCGTTGCTAAATTTCTATCCGAAGGGGCCTATGCAAAATGCCTCCTTTCTGAGGTGATGATCTTGGGTTGCCAACCCCGGTTGAGTCTGGGCCACCTCCTCTCTAGTGAGAACTTTGCCTTCCTTGTGGGAGAAGAACAACCGTAATTTGCTTCACCTTCTGTCAGTGCTTGTCCCCACTCTGCTGTAGGAACCCTATACAAAGCCCTGTCTGCCACCGAAGCTTCCCAGCCCCGCTTTCTTCCAGAACAGCCCAACACATCGACTTGACGCTGTAGTCTCTTTACTATCCAGAAACGAGTGTTCTGGCTGCAGCATCATCAGACAAACATAAATTATACTTAGAAGGACACTCGGAACCTCCCGAAGAAGGTATTTAAGTATTCGATCTGGCAATTTACCTGAAAGGATGTTTTCTCTTCGCCTAGGGAAACACAACCTGAATTCCAGAGCCTTCAAAGTGAAATTATCCTTCTGGGGAAAGCACCTTGCCACCAAACACATCACTCACCCGCTCCTGGTGTCTGCAAAGAAGATGTGTCCTTATGCCGAGGTTTAGAGAGTCCCTGTTGACAGCTATGCAAATAGAATTCTACCACTGCGGGTTTTCTGATGGAGTCATTTGGAGTCAACACTTAACGTTGGGCTTTATCTTTTGGGCTCCTGACCCAAACTCCTTTTTCAAGAAAAATTCCTCTAAAAGCCTCTTTCCTATCTGAGGGGAAGGGGACTGGGCCCTAAGTAGAAACACAAAGCAAGGTCAAGGACTTTGTGGTAGGGATTTTTTTTTTTTTTAAGAAGAAAAATATCCCCTCTAACACAAACACGTGTTAATAGAATTTAAAAAATATCCAGCCTAGTTCCCAGGGACTGTGAGGATCTTGCCATCATTCATATTGTTATTTGAACTACGGCACTGAGCCCTTCATTCTTGGGAGTTTGCCGTGAGATTTGGGGAGATTTGCATTGTGTTTCTGTCTTCGAGTTGTCAGTATGGAAAGATTTCTCTGTGGGCTCTTCGTCTGGATGCATACAGGTTTTCCCCCCAGGTCCACTTCTGCATTTTTAGGATTCAGGGTCTCTTTCGAGGAATGAGGCTAATGCTCTTCNCGGATTTCAGGGAACACACGGGAATGTTTAGGCACTTACTTGCATCTTAATGTAGGAAACAGAACTTCCTAACTAGTCCCCAGAGTTTGTGGCTTTGACCAAGCTCGCCGGTCTTTCCTGGTTCCCTTGACTGCATTTCCTTGTTATCCCTGCACCAGGCACGCGGGACCTGGGCCGACTGAACACTTCTGTGGAAAGGAACAGATCCAACCATTTTCGTATATCAAAGCTCAGAATCGGCAATTTTGCCTTGGTTCAACTACCCGGATTCCATTGTTCCCAGATCTTGAAAATGTAAGGGATATCTAAGAGAACTTTTAGCAAGACCCTCCTTCGGATTGTAAGACCTTAGAATAAAACTTCCATCTGTCCTGTAAAGAAGGACTGCTGGGTTGGGTTTCTGTCCCTCTGAAGTAAGCATACTCTGTTGTGGCCGGAAACGTGCAGTTGGCGTCATTGGGTCACTACGAACATTCGTTTCTATTGGAGTCCGTAAGCGCTGTCCGCAAAGCAAGTCAGGCCCCCGCCTTAGGAGATTATCTGTAGACTCTGGACTTGAAGGCTGAACAGTGATGTCAGACGAGGTTTGGGGGCTGGGAGAAAGATACACGTGAGGAGCGATGCTTAACCAGGGTCCGCAAGGAAGAGCAAACTGATAGAAGAAGCCGGCAGGCGGTGTAGCCCTTGACTTATTTTCAGTATGACTACGGACGTGATCTCCTCTGGCAAAAGCCTATCAAAGAGCCGAACGTTAATTTTTTTCCCTTAAAAATACTGAACTCTAGAGAAGATTCAGAGAGTGGCGTTCATTTGGAGCTCAGAAAATTTTTTTGTTTCCCTAGTATTATTGATTCTACAGTCACCAGTTTAAATGAGGACACCCTGAAAAAAAGATGAATGATTAGCGGCCTTAGAGCATTTTGAGAGTTGAAATAGGAGCACAAAACCCAGCCCCTTAATCTTTAGTTCTGGGGGCTGACAGGAACAGAAAGGTGGACCCCAAAGCTTGTCTGATGTGTATACTTTCTTCACAAGGCAGAGGACTGTGAATGTTCTGAGAGAAACACTACAGGTCTTCATCAGGAGAGGAGAATTGGCCAGTTTAAAACATTAACACTCAAAGCTCGTTTCAGAAGCAGTGAGTTGTGTGGAAAAAGTGGTCTTACTTTCTTCTGATCTCAAATTGTCTGACCTAGTGTGTGTTCAGTACTTGGGGAGAGAGGGGTTGAGGGCACAGAAGTGGTTCCAGACTATGTTCCGTGGTACCCCTGGGGGTCTCTTGTCACTAAGGGAAGGGGAAGACCGTTTGATGAAGGATGGAGTGCGATGTGCATCTGAAAACCCCATCAGCCTCCCATTAGAGTATTTGGCTACCATTATCATTCCCCTTAACTGGAAAGTCTCTGTGGCTATTAAGGGCTTGGAAGCTGGGTTGAAATGATTACTTGAAGACCCGCCAAAGAATCTGGGAAATTTTGTAGCCAACGACGTCTGCCCTGGCTTCTGCTGTATTCAGGATGCTAACAGGGCTTGGAGGCTGAGGGGCAAAAAGAGAGGGCGATTTATTTAAATTTTTAAGCATGAATCCTTGGAAAGAAAATGCAAAAAATCAGTATGTGGTGGCCAGGGATAGAGACTCTTGCATTGCTTCTTTTTCTAGAGTGGTTGCAAATAACCTGATCTCAGTGGCAAGGAGGGGCGAGACCTGGCTCTTGATGGGTCGTGGAATATCCAAATTTCTACATTTGCAGAGGCAGGAGTTGCCATTTTTGCTCATTGACGTGTAGGAAAAAGTACAATTTCGGCACAGAGAAGGGTCCCATCAGAGAGTCAAGCTAACGGATATCCTTGCTGGGGTGCACAGGTGGAGAATGGTAATGGAAACCAGTACGGCCTTTGGAAGCTGAAAACTGGTGGTTTATCTGTCGCGAACTGAACACAAGGGGATTTGTGGGCATTGATTGAAACCTGTCAGGTGCCTTCTACACACGCATAGTCTGTGGTGGGTTTTGATAGTGGCCCTTGAGCTGCTTAACCAAATTTAACAGCCGGCGTTTTCCAGCGGCCATTTTAGACCTTTGCCTGTGTCAGAAAGTGACATTTGGCAACAATTTGTGGAGTTCTTGGCCAATCTCTGTGTAAAAAGCCACCTGAGGAAGTTCAATTAAGAAAATTCAGACAATTTTTCTGTCATAATACCCCTGTGTTTAGTTTATTGTGTAGCCTCAAATTTATTTTCTGAGTGGAGTGATTTTCTGTATGAACCAAAATGATGTTTTTGTAAAATAACGCATATTTTTAAAGGAAAAATGTCTTCTTTATGTAAGTAACTTCCATGATTGGAACATATTTCCTACTGCACAGAATCATCACATTAGGTCATTTAAAGCTGAGAAAGGTGTTAGGGATGTAGTTCAAATTCTTTATTTAAAGGCAAACATTGTTCTATATATTTTGTGAAAATCCTAATGGGATGCTGGATGTAACTTCTGTTCAGAACTGAACATTACAAGAATTTTAGTAAAATAGGCGGGTTGTCCCAGATTCCTTTGTGCTTCAGCTTCGTCTCGGAAAAATGCTGCTTCCGGTTATTAATCTGGTCTTTGTAAGGAGAAAAACCACACACACTTTCTCGCCCCCTTACATTGTGTGAATTTTATGATAGACCTTTTTTATTTGTATATGGGATTGTTTTCCCGTGTTGTGCCCCACATTTGTTCGTAAGCCATGTTTATTGTGAAGACAGCTGTTGGGCAAGTGGAAACATGCCTGGTCTTCACAATCCCTTGATGCTAAGGAAGAAGTAACTCCATATGTTAGTTGGGAAGCCCTGCAATCTCTTCCTAATACCTGAAATATTATGAAAGGAGATTTGAGAAGTTGTGCACCCCTGTCCTTCAAAACCCATCTCCAGCACTGTGTCTCTGGGAAGTGTGAAATAGCAGAACGACTACCATTTTGCGGATCCCCTCGTTGACTGACTCCCCCATCTTGCCTGCGATGTATTACATGCTGCTAGCTTTCCCTGGTGGAAATCATCTCTTCTTCATGGATGGCACTATCTTCTCTTTATGAGTGAGGCAGACTGAACTGCCCGGGATGGAATTCATTAGGAGTTCATAAAGTAAAGACCTGTGAAGGATGTGGGTGGAATGTTTCCATGCCTATGAGGTGAATGTGAAATTGATGCTTTGGCCCTGGAAGCTTTTTGCTTGTGAGCTGCAGAGGGAAAGGAGTCAGGGAATATGTACTTCATTCTGTTACCCTATAAGGAAAGGTGTGGGGCTGCTCTCTTAAGGCAAAAGCATTTCTCACCGTTGTCTGGGAAAGGGAAATTATGAATATCAATTGATAACTTCAGTCAAGCTCTAGGATTGTATTTAAAAATACCTGTTTTGTGGGGAAGCATGCCTTTTGTTGTCCTTGCCATATCGGCTTTGGTGGCCACCGTGCATTTTTATTTTAGCTTCGTTTTCCTGTTATCTAGGTTGTGTACATTGTTGGTGATGCTGTTTTCTTTTGAACTACTGCTTATCGTACACGGTGATGTTATCTCAAAATCCTGAAACCAAGGAAATAGCTAATGCACAGGAATTGGGGTAGATGAAAGCTATTGGTGTTAATGTAGGTTAAGTTTTGACAGAGTTAGCAGGAATATACTGAATGGAGGGATAACGTGGCTTGA
Source organism: Ursus maritimus (assembly GCF_017311325.1). Lineage (NCBI taxonomy): Eukaryota > Metazoa > Chordata > Mammalia > Carnivora > Ursidae > Ursus > Ursus maritimus. The sequence continues at coordinate 10,802,966 of NW_024424897.1, read as the reverse complement.
AGGACGCCATGTTTGTTTTTAACATTTGGAGAAGCCACCTGTCCTAGATCCTTATTCTTAGGAAATTCATCTTTTCATGCAAATACCATTGGTGGGGCATACTAAACAGCCTGGGTGACTGGCCTCTTCTCAGTCAGTAAATGAGGAATTCTAGTAATTACCAAAGGTGGGGGTAATTTTGCCTTTCGTAGGTCATTCCATGGTGAAATTTCCAATCATGGTATCTTGTAAAAAGCGTAACGTTATAATTTCCCTTCTCTTTTCTGATCTGAGAGCACAGTAGGGGAAGAGTAAAGTTCTGATGTGATACAAAATAGTTCACTGACTCTGTTTTTGACCAAGGAAATGGCTGAGATGTTGAACTAAGTGGTTGTTACATGGTTCGTATGGTGACCTCAAAAGGAAAATGAAATTGGGACATTCAGTCAAGCTGGGACTCCTCTGTTGATGAGGAGCTTACACTTTGATTTCCTATCTCAGGATATTCTTCAGTTTCATACTGCTGCTTAGGAGGAAGGAGCGAGCCGCAGACACTGTAACGGTTTCCTGATGTGTGTGCGTGTGTATGCAAAACTTCACACTGTGTGTGTTGTGTTCAATGTTGTGTCACTCTATGAACTGACTCAAACAACAATTTGAAGATAGAGAAGACAGGAGTAATGGCGAAAGACACCCATCCACCTCTTTCTGTCAAAGTGCTTGCTATGACTTTCATAGTATGCAGGAGCAAGGTGTCCTTGAAAGAAATGGTGTGTTGATCTCATAAGAAAATGTACAACCAATAAAAGACATTTAAAAAAAGCGCAGCGAGTCTGTATATTAATTGAGTTGTTCATGGGAATTCTTTGTGCCGGGGATGCTGCTCTGCGGTATAGAAGCCCTGCAGGTAAAAGCTTGGCTTGAACCATTTACCCTCTTTTTGCTTTCCCATTTCTACTACCCCTCTTCCCAAACAGAATGGAACAAAGCGTAACAGAACAACAGTGCTGTAGTCTCGAAGACTCATTAGAAGCTCACGTCATCTGTAATGAACTTCAGACTCAATCTTCGGATAGTCCATATTCCTAGGTTAGACGTGAAGGCCAATATCACATTATTAAAATCAGATGGTTTGTGGGGAGGCTGGGTCCAGATGGCTTAAATGAAAAGATTAAGACCCAGACTTTTTGGCTTTCGTGGGTTCCCGACACCGAACTCTTAGGCCAACTAGTCAGTCGAATTTTTCCTGGTCTTCTGTGTAATATACATAATACTAGGAAATTTGCCTTACGTCATCAGGCAGTGCTGTGACGCAGACGTTCTGGGACAGAAAATGTTATTTCAAGTACATATGGTTGGGTCTGCAGAGTTCTCTGATTTCTCCTATCAACTGAGTGCCTGGAACTATTTGACTTGCATCTGCCTTAATCCAGTTTAGAGATTGGCTAGACCTTCATGTTACCAGATTGAGTGCATCACCAGTTATACCCAGAGGTGTGCGTTCCCCTCTGTCTGGCTTATTGCTTAACTAGGTTGGTGTTGCTGAGGCAGGAGCAGACTCCTTTTGGAGCCCCTAGCGTTTCATCTCGGATGGACGTCATTTCCGAAAGTGAGGGGCTCACCCTCCTTCTGCATACATTGTTCACGTCACTTCTCAATGCCAGTGGACTCTGTCATACTGATTTTGAAGTCCTGCCCACGTGCTGTCTTAAGATTGCTGTAATCCTTCATCTTTCCTAAGTGATAGGCCTTCCATGGAGTTGGGAATTTTGTTTTGAGTTCCTATAAGTGGTGGGGGTATGTGGAGGGGGAAGGCATAAACAAGCACAGTATTCTCAGGCATCATCTATGAAAGCTTTTATACAGTTTTCCGTAGGTATTCCTTATTTTCAGACTTTAAAATATCATCAGATCTTAAAGTTTTTTCCTTCGGGTAGATATAGTGCCGCCTTTTGCACACTTTTCGTGTTGACTGACACTAATTTGCCCCCATCAAAAGGAGCCCTGTTTATCAAGATTTTGTAGGTAACCAAATTAAAGTGGAACATGGAGAAGGTGATCGGGTTAGTAACAAAAGGCTGTTGTGGTCGTTCCTTGGTGATTTGGTTATCTGTGGTGACATAGCAAACCCTAAAACTTAGTAGCTTCAGACAACAGTTTAATACTATTTCTCCCAGTCCTGTGGGTTGGCCGGACTCAGCTGGGTGGTCCGGGCTTGTCGTCTCTCATGCATTTGTAGTCAGGTAACTGGAAGAAGAGCTACTGGGAGTGTCCTCATGCACCTGTCTGGTGACTGGGTTGGGGTGGTTGGACTGGGCTGGGTCAGGGAATAAGGAGCTATCTCTCCTTCAGGCCGCCTCTCTCTGTTTCTGCCATGGGCTCTTCACAGCCTGGCATCTCAGAGTACTTGGAATCTTTCCAGGGTAGTTGGATTTCCCCTGGATTAGTCATCTAAAAGCCCCAGGCTGAATACTGGGACTGCGTTTCATAGTGTGGACATCTTCGAAGACTAGCTACATGCTTGGTCAGTCCGATACAGTTAGAATATACTTGTGACCTTTAAAGATGGATCTTCTTCCTTCTTCCCTAAATTGGTGGTCCAGAGGCAGTAGAGGAAAGGTACTAAAGCTAATGACGGAATTAGTTTCCATTCTTTTATTATCCACAGTTTTGTCAAGGCAAACGCTTTGGTCAAAATGATGTTATCCTCTAGAGGATGAGGGAGCCGTCTCTGCCTGAAAGTCTGAAGCCATAGTTGGAATGAGAATAACACAGAGAGAGCTCATCGTTGGCATTTGATGACACACAGAACTGTTAGTACTTCCCCACCACCCCAGACGCCAGGGCTCTTTAATACTTGCTGAGTAGCTGTTTTCTCCTCAAATGGAAATAGCTTTGTTTTTTATTTTAAAAATAACACATTATGAGAAAACTTAGAGAATACATGAAGGAAAATAAACATTATCCACAATTCCAAGTTAATTGTTCTTATGTTCTTGAAAGTATAGTGTTCTGTACTTTCACACACACACACACACACACACACACACACACACACACGTACAAAACCTTAATGGGATTATGCTATTGTTACCTGCCTTGATTTCCAAATTATACCCTCGGCACCGTATCATGTCGATTAATGCAGATGGCATCACCATTTTTGATAGCTGCATAATATTCCAATAAATGCATGTATATATTTAACTGCTTCCCCATTGGTGGAAATTTTGGTTATTCCTTTTTGATTGCTTTGATAAATATCCTTATTCCTACATCTTTATGCGTGGGTCTGATTGTTTGGGGGGAAGTTTTGAAGAGCTAAAGGACCTCAAATAGTTTCCCCAGGGCTGACCATCAGCAATGGTTTCACTTACTTGTCTCAACACGGCTCTCTCCTTTCGTTACTGTGGGGCTTACTCTTCTCCAGCTCCAGCCATAAACTAAAAGATCAGACTTCCTCTAGCAATAAACCCAAATTAAGAATTTTCAGTGCGGGGACCTGCCCACACAACGGTGCCCTGATGATCCCAAAGGTATAATTCTTGAGTAAATTGGAGTATAAGGAATGTCTTTCAGGAATATCCACAGAGAAAAAAAAACAATTACCAGGAAGAAGCACTCGGAGGAAAAGTACAGAGCTTGGGAAAAGGGAAATGGAGTCCGCCCGTAAGAAGCAAAAGATTGCTTTTCCTTTTAACTTCCTGCTGTCTTGCTATAATGATATTCAACGACTATACTAGGCAAGAGCAGAATTTTCAGTTCGTGTAGTGGGCGTTCTAACCATCGATGATCACGTAAGTCTTAGTGAAGCCAGACCTATATCTCTGCCAAGAAAACTCAGCATCAATCACTCAGTGGGCATTAGCTCTGAAAACCCTCTCTCAGGGGTCATACAGCTCCACTGGTTTTGTGAAGCTCTGCACACCCTGGAATTTGCCATCTGTGTTCTTGCTCTTCAATGTTCTAGCATCTGTGCCACCACCCAGGAGCCAGCTAGCAAGGCAGAGAAGAGCCTGGTGTGCAACGCTACCCCCCAGGCAACTCCCGTTCCCATGATAGTTGGAGAAGTGGCCGTCTGTCCATGTCACCCAATTTTGGAGTTTCAATGGTCAGACCTCGAATGTAGTTCTTTCAACATTGACTCCATGTTACAGACAAGAGATGCCTCTGGAAGTGATAATTAGATTTATAAAGTAGAAAGTCTATGTTTGATGGAGGATTCTCTGTGTTCTGATATATTAGATATATGGGTATTCTGATGTTTGGTTCAATACGGTTTCCTTTTTCTTTTCATTGCAGGATTATTGAAAAGTGGTCTCATCAAGGCAGAAAATGACCCTTAGGGTTGAACATCTTACATCTATAAATTGTTTTATAGATTCCAAAGGGAAGGCTGCTTTAGGGATGCAGAGCATGGTTTGGCTTCGAAATGAAGGAGCTCGGGAGGTAGTGACTATAAAGCTTGGAGTATGACCTAGTGCTTCCACTGTTTCCAAATTCGGTGACTTCCTGGTATTATCTGGGCCATGAGGCACCTCACCTTGGGTTTCCTTGAACTGCCAGTCCAGTCGGAACCTTCCTTGGCAACAGATGGTTCTCTGTCCCATTAGGAAGGACAAGAGGCAGACTCAGAACTTAATGCTCCTTGCCCACGAATGGCCAGCTTGGTTGAGAGCAATCAGCTTTCCCCTGATCTGGAGTGACCCCATGGACTGGGAGGCAAAGAGCTGTTCTTAGACAAGAACTTGCTAAACCACTTGACCTTTTCAACAGCTGCAGAACTGTTTATCGAGAGCATGCCATCGCTCTTGGCTCCTCCAATTTGTCAGCCAGGAAAGTCAAGCCAGTGACATTGTGTGCTTTAGAAAACTTCTGAGCAATTCACAACTTCCACCATAAAGTGGCTAAATTGGTCTCACTAGTCAGATAGTGATCTTTGGATGGGCCATCCGCTCCTTGAGCGGGTTGGCTTTTGGGACTCGTTCACTGGAATCAAATGAGTCACTGCTGGAGATAAACATAAATACCGAGATGCCAAAGCCTCTAATTCCCTAAACGATAGTTCATAAGGAAGAAGGGGTTGGGTCTGATTCAAGCCACAAACCTAGGGCAAGTGGCAATGCCTGCCAATAGCAAAGAACACGAATTCTGTTCATTTACGTAAGCCATTTCTCGAGAATTAAGGAGCCAATGAGTTTTAATTTAGCTTATCTGAAAATTATGTTTGTGTGCAAAAATATCTATGATTCATAACATACTTTTGCAGGATAATGTGAGTTGAAATATGATTTGATAATGCTAATAAAATGGGTGAGGAATTATTTTTAAATAGTGGAAGTGAGCAAGAGACAGGGCTTTAGTTGGTATGGAAATAGGAGGATGGCTGTAGTCCATAGGCTGTTGAAAATCCTGGCTCCACGACTTACTAGTTGTGTGACCTTGGACGCATGTCTTCAACTCTCTGTCTCTCCATTTATTCCTTCTTCAAGTGGAAATAATAACAGTACCTACTTTATTTATTTATGTTTTTAGGATTTATTTATTTATTTGAGAGAGAGAGATAAAGCAGGGGGAGAGGCAGAGGAGAGGGAGAGAGAATCCCAAGCAGACTCCACGCTGAGCATGGAGCCCGACTTGGGGCTCGATCTCGCGACCTGTGAGATCACGACCTGAGCTGAAACCAAGAATCGGATGTTTACCTGATTGAGCCACCCAGGTGCCCCATAACAGGACCTACTTTAGAGAGAACTGAGGATTCAGTGGAGTGTTGCTGTATTATGATCACTCGATAAAGTTTTCCTAATATGGTCCTCTGATCAAATCCTTTTTCAAACAATAAAATTCAACGAAAGTGTATATAAAGGAAAGATAAGCAGGCAACTTCAAGTATGAAGGTATTTTAGAACACCTACCCCAATCCGTCACGATAAGACTTAGCTATTGTTGGCTGAACGTGTGGGGCTATACACCAGAGCCAAGTCTCAACGTCACAAACAAATGCTTGTATTTTTCGGATCCTGTATCGGATTAAAAGCTTCACTTACCTACTCACATAGTAATAAAACCAACACATTTTACTTCTGCAAACCCTGCTTTATGAGATTACAACATTGACATAACCACTTTTGAAATTGGCAAATCCAATGTCTATTGAAATAAATTTCAGGGTATTAAGATTGAAATAAGATACATCGAAAGAAGAGAGCAGACTCCATACGTGATTTTTTTTTTTTTACAAAGATTAGACAACAGATAATAAAATACTGTAGGCTGCTGGACTATAAATACTGAACACAAAAATAATTTTAGGTGAAAATGTCTTTGCAATTTATCAAGTACTGAAGAAGGTATTCTCTGTGGACTGACACCTTAAAAACATATATACTTTGTTATCCCACTTTATTCTTCGAGAAAGCACCACACATGTCAGTGGAAAGCATGTGGTCTTTGATGCTATTCAGATCTGGGTTTGAATCTTGGCCCATTCTAAGACCCAGTATCCTACCTCAAAAAGAGAAAATAGGGGCACCTGGGTGCTTAGTTGGTTAAATGTCTGACTCATGATTTCCACTCAGGTCATGATCTCAGGGTCATGAGATTGAGCCCCAAGTCGGGCTCCCTGCTCTGCCTGGAGTCTGCTTAAGTTTCTCTTCCTCTGTCCCTCCTCCCTGCATGCTTTCTCTCTCTCTCTCTTTCTCTCTCTCTCCCCAAATGAATAAATAAATCTTAAAAAAAAAAAGAATCTAGCACTGTGCCTGGCATATAGTCCTCGTGTTACATGTGGTGACCTCCACTCACAGAACCATGCCACACGACGACATGGTTCCCACATGGGTGCATTTCCGCTAACAGGGTACCGTGCCAGGTAAGGACCGTGTGCAGTAAGTTTTCAATATATGACAGTTCAATGTAAGTTTTAGAAATTAAAAATATGAATAAGAAAGCTTCACATTTCGCTTTAAAAGGGTCCGTCTCTGAAATGAGAATAACAGGAACGATGTAGCGTCGTTTCATTCAGGCAGGCCTGTGCTCTTGGTTCTCCCATTTCACAGTTGGAAAAATGGTGGTGAACGACGTCACCGAAGGGGCGGGACATCTGGTTGACCTATGAGCTGGCCCCTGGCATTTAGAGGCTCCTCCTCCCCTCCTGTCCTTGGAATGTAGGTTCTGCCCTCGCACCCCCCATGCCCACAGTGGGTGCCATTTTCAAGGATGCAGCCTTGAGAGAGATGGTGTATGTGTCAGAACCTTGTAAAAGTCTCCCTATAAACCTTTAAGATTCTGGCAACAGGTTCGGAGACCTACTCATCTGGTGGCACCCGATTCAAGCCTCGGAAGTAAGTCCCTTCGCGTCTTGAACCCGCCGCCTCCCCTCTGGAGTGGCCTGTCCGGGTCTTTCATCTCTCCTGGCCCTCTGTGTGTGGGGCCCGTTTCAGATTTCACCTGGGAAGCTCTGAGGTTTCAGACCCCAAACGGAGATTCAGAAGTTCCTCAACTTACCCAAATGTATGCAGCTCATAAGTGGAGGTGCTAAACGTCTTTACAGGAGGGGCGGGTCCCTATCGTACAGCTTTTAGGTTTGCATTAAAACCAAGAAAATGTTTTCTAACTTTCTTGACCCGGAGAACAGTTTTTCCATTTTCTCATCTGCCAAGGAAACAAATGTTTTAAATGGGCCAATTTAAGGAGTTGCAGAAAGCAGGCCCTTGGTGCCCTGTGTGGACCAGAAAAAGCAGAGCAAAGACCAGCAGATGGAAGTCCAGAAACCCAAGACTAGCAGGTCGGGCTGCAAAGGGTGGAATGAGGGTGCGTGTGTTTTCCCAGGGGCTCTGGGGGAGACCATGCGGGCTTGAGCAGTTGGGCTGGCTTTCAGGTGGTGCTTTGTTTTGCTACAGTGTGGGTGGAATAGAGAGTTAGGTCCTGGTCAGGGTTGAAGGAAGGGATGTACAAAGCCAGACTGTTTGGGCCAATGTCGGAGAGATGGAGAACAGTAGGCAGCCCAGGGAAACTGCACTTGTCCCTGTGTTCTTCATGCCACTGAGGGACTTCAGTGAAGGAGACGGTGGGGCTGAGGGTCAGCGAGATGTCACCTCGTAACTCAGCATTCATGTCGATAGTGGGATGAGCCACAGGGGAACCAGGGCCAACAGAGGCTGCTCACCGCTCTTACCTTCAGCAGGGTGGGACTGAGACTTGAGGTGAAAGGGATTGGTGGATCCAACTAAGGAAAAGTAAGGGAGCGAGGGGCTAGGAACCAGAACCCATAATCTTGGGCTTGAAGCAATGGCAGACGTTTCTATATTTCCCAGCTGGAGCGGCGGGTGGGTGATTCCACACCCCCCACAGGCATGGTGTAGGCAAGCAGCTTGGGAGGATGAGACCTCAGATAATTCGTTCTTCACTTTCAGGCACTTCATAAGAAATGTCTACGATGGGGACCGCCGCCTTGCAAGTTGGCCTTGGGCTTTGGAATTTGGGGTTTGTTAGTAGGTAACCCTATCCTTGCCATTCAGATGGGATGTGAAAAACCAGGCCCACTTCTCAAAACCAGCGGCTGGAAAGCTGGTGAACTGCTTCCATTCCCCGATTCAAGAAAGAAAAAGAAATTAATTCTTTAAAGAGCCATGTCAAAGACAGAATCTATCCCCGTTCAGAAACGCAGTCCTGTTTCACGGCTTGAAGTACACCCCATTCCCTCCTTTAAAGGGTTGTGGCGATTGCCACGAAATGGCAACATTTTCTTTCTTTTCTTTTTTTTTAAAGATTTTTTTATTTATTTATGTGACAGAGAGACAGCCAGCGAGAGAGGGAACACAAGCAGGGGGAGTGGGAGAGGAAGAAGCAGGCTCCCAGCCGAGGAGCCTGATGTGGGACTCGATCCCGGAACGCCGGGAACACGCCCTGAGCCGAAGGCAGACGCCCAATGACTGCGCTACCCAGGCGCCCCTAACATTTTCTAACATCAGATTGGAAACTCTGGGGGTGGGGGTGGGCTCAGCCTCCTTAAATACACAACCCCATCCTGGTGACTGTGGGAAAAATCTCTGTCCTATATAGTCTGACATTTAGTAAACGAATGTTTCCTGTGGTCGGGGTAAGTTACGGAAAATGTCAAGTTAATATCTTTTGCATGTGGCTGGGGAGTTCATCCAGAGCTAAAGGATACCACACGTGGACTAGGTGTGCGTGGGGGTGGCGGGCAGGGAGATGTGGGAAGACGTGGTTGGGAAAAGCTCCGCGGAAACTCTCCTTTTCCCCTCCTGTTAATCCGTGAAAGACTTTCTGGCATTCTCTTATGGAAACTTTAGAAGCAGACAGAGATATTTTGAGATGTATAATGCACATGGACCAGTAATATGGATTTCCATTTTCCTTACAGGAGCGAACACAGGGAAGCTCTGTCCTTTGGGCGTTAGTACAAATTGGAAGGGGAAGGAACATTTTATGCTATGGCTTCTAGGCAGCTTAGAAGTGTCTGATATGCAAACAATGTACGGCAGAAAACTCAGTGCTTCAGTTCTTCCCAATACATTTCAAAGGTCAGTGGTCCGATTTTATCTTTTAATATATTTCCAGTAGTTGATCATCCTAACCTTTGGCAACAGTTCAGCAAATTTCTCCCCCCACCCAAAGAATTTGATCTTTTGAGGGAAGAAATGTATCAAGCTTCTAGGAGATGGGCTTGCCATCTCAATGTATTGTCATCAGACAAATGTATCCATTTCAAATTGTAAAGCTATCTTTGGTAAGGTACCCTGATTTCAATAATTTACTGGGGGTGGAGTGCATTTTCAAAAAAACAAGTTTGTATTGGTGTACCAGCAATAATATCTATACAGTAAAATCTACATACAGTATTTTCATTACCCTATTTCTGTGAATAGGGTACTATGACTGCCTTAACCCCCCCCAAATGCTGAATGACATTCAGATGTACCATCCAATGAATCACATTCCAGATACTTAGCTTTGTCCATCCCTATCCACTATCTAACAGTAGCTGAAATCTACTTTCTTTCTCGGGCTCGGTGGGCTTGTGTTCTTTGCAGCAATGCGAGGGGCCTCGTTGGTGCTGAATGGACAGCTCTGGGTATGATCAGATTAAGCTATTATGGGTGTTTTGGGACCCATGGATGGCTTCAAAGGGGCTGTGAGCTTCACAAGATTGATTGCAAGATGGTGAATCTATGTACCTTTTTCTGAGATGATCCATAGCAGTAAAAGCATCCCTCCCCCAAAAAAACCCCAAACCCAAAAAAGGATAAAATCTGTTGCTTTACTCCCATCAAAAGAAATGCTAATTTCATAGAGCGTATAGTATTTATTATGAACTTTAGTAATGTGCCCGGTGTCCTAGCAGACCAGATAATGAAATGATTTTAACTCATTAACACCCAAATACCCACATAAACTTTTCCACGAAGTAAAACAAGGTCTCTTTATGGACTATATATGGGGCTAATATTAAATAGACCTTATAGTATTTGTGCTGATCCAAAGGCAATTTATCCCCCAAATTAAAGACTTTGCTCACTTTTAGTGTAAGTGGGAGTGGAAGAGAGTACATTTTGACAAAAGAGAGATCAACCAAAGAGCAAAAAAATCATTTTCAATGTCTGATTATTGATATCCCATAGCACACAATTGTCGTTCATAAAATACTTATTTTTTAATGTGTTTGGTGTTTCTGGGGGAAAAAAACTATTAACGTGAGGATATGTTCTCGGGATGGTCTGAATATCAATAAACATTAAGGTTTTAGAAAAGAGGTTGGTAAACGTTCAAATGAACTAACTTGATTTTCAACTAGTCAGTAAAACAATTCCTCTTAAAATTTCCAGGCATATATTGATCAGTTCACATATTCTGTCATGTTTCACTGTTCCATTCTTTCCTTTCTTGTCAACCTCTCTGTATGGTTGTGTTCTGTAGCTGTTACACGGCACTGATGAGCAAACTATTTTATTTTATTTTACTTTATTTTGTATTACTTTATTTTAGTTTAGTTTGCCTTACTTTATTTTACTTTTATTTTATTTTACTTTAAAAGATCTTATTTATGCAGGGGTAGGGGCAGAGGAAGAGGGAGGGGGAAAGAATCTCAAGCTGATTCCGTGCTGAGTGTGGAGCCCAGCAGCGTGGGGTTCGATCTCAGGACCCTGAGATCACGACCTGAGCCCAAACGAAGAGTCAGACGCTTAACTGACTGAGGCACCCAGACGCCCCAATGAGCAAACTATTTTAAAATGACTCGTAGCTTCTCTCTTGTGCCTTCTCTCTGTTTAAAATACTAACATTGTCTAACATTTTCTAAAAAGCAGATAACACAATGATAAGTCCCTAATTCCTCCTCCTGTCCCTTTCAATATAAGGTTCTGTTTATGTTGATAATATGGTGAATGATCCAGCTCCAACACTAAACTCTGGAGAAAAGAAAGAACTTGACATAGTGGAGGATTTCACCCGAAGATTCCCCTTGATTGCAGCTGAGAATTCCATCATCACTGTATCCACTGTATCAGTCACAGCTCAGTTGAAATCAGTGTGTTAGTGTATTTACATTTTTTTTTTTTTTATATCGATGACAATGGTACGAAGAATGCGCACTTCGTCCTCTGAAGGGAGGAATTTTCCTTGGAAAATTTTAATTCAGGTTCTGGGTCTCTTAAAGAGGGAAATTTTAAGGTGGCCACAAGGGGGCAGCAAAATACGCTGGATTCCTCGCCGCGCGGAAGTGGCAATATTCTGCTCTGGGCTCCAGGGGTCTGATGAGGGCAAAGAAAAGCACTGATTGAAGTAAGTACCTGGGATTTGAGCTGTCCTCAAACACTGGCATTTCTAGTACAAATACAGTGAAACTGGGGGTGGGGGTGGGGGCTGTGCTTCCTAGGATATATTCCTAACTGAATATATGAGACCCCAGCTTTCGAAGTGTTTCTTATGAAGGGCTACTGGTGATTTGCACACACAGAGAGCTAAAACCTGGCAGCGTTCACCGTACTTCCCAGCAGATCTTAATCTTCCCCTCTTAAGATTTTTCCTGTATTTCAGGGGAGGATAACAATAAGGTAAAGTGTCAATAAGATTTAATTTTTTTAAAATAGGGAAATAGACTCTTTTCAGAAGAAGTAGTGAATACTTAGGAATCACTTACTTATCATTAGGCTCTGCTCAGCAGGGAGCCTTGTGAAACGCAGTGGGGTTCAGGGTACCAGGAAAACTCGGTTACTATTGGCAGAATTCCTTACCGTGCAGTTGTTAACCTTGGGCAGGTGTTGTAACCTCTAGGTGTAACCTTTACCCGTAACACAAGGATGGTATGAGAGAAGTCATTTCAGAGGTCCAGTAAGAGAATATACGTCACCCACTTAGCGCCTGACTCATAGTAAGAATTCTCTTAAGTCAGTAGTTATAAAAAATTCTTATAAAGAATGAGTGGCACGTGGCCGTGCTCAGTAATTATTTCTTGATGAATACTGATTATAGGTTATCTTATTTAATTCACATAAGCACTGTGAGGACTAGGTTTATTTCCCTCCATTTTTATAGGCCAGAGTCTTGAGATTCCATAATGCTAATCACCTGGTTAACATCAGGGATTTAGTGGAAGAGCTGGGATTTCCACCCAGGTCCCCATTCCAAGCCCCGTGTACTTTTCACCGCATTGTAGGGGGCCGGGGGGGGGGGAATTTGGTAACTCCTCCATTACCTGAAGTTACCTGGCCATTGTTGAAAATGACCAGGTGGTCCCATGAGACCAGCACAGGACGGAATGATAGGAATTCCCCCATGCGCTCTCCAACTAATCGAGGGTGTGGGGGGAGGAGAGAGGGGAGGGCTTTCTGGCACCTACGGAGGAAGAACTTGCTACTCACATGTCTGAAACCCAGACCAGGCTCCACGAGGGAGGAGTCTAGGGCAACACACCTTCAACTCATGACCCCATGCGTTTGTGTCTCCCACTTTATCTAGGGCAATTCCGGTCTATAAGAACAAGGGAGCAGAGGATGTTCCCGAGTCTTTAAGTCTCTGTAAGGAATAGCATGTAAATTCCCCAAATGTGCTCCACCTGGTCTCTCTCAATACAATATGGTGTAAGGTGGTCCTCTCTTCTCCTTAAAGGAGGCAAGACCCCTCTTTCCACCCTCTCAGGCTTACAGACACACAGACCCATGTCACTTCCCTTATACATTTGAGAACAACCCTGAGTGTACATTTTGTTTTATTTTATTTTTAAAGATTAATTAATTTACTTTAGAGAGGGGGGAGCCAGGGAGGGAGAGGGAGAGGGGGCAGCGGGGGGAGGGAGAGGGAGAGAAATCTTCAAGGAGACTCCCTGCTGAGTGCGAGGCTTCATCCCAGGGTTCTGAGATCACCATCTGAGCGAAACCAAGTGTCCGACATTCAACCCACTGAGTCATCCAGGCGCCCCCTAAGTATCCATTTTAAATGAAAAATACAAACATACAAAAAACAAAACAAAAATCTCTGCAGGTTAAAGCAGCTTGATAATCCAGAACTTCTTTGTTATTTTAAACCAGAAGATTCTCCATGAGAAAGATGAAAAGCACGAAATTAAAGAACAGAAAAGGCACTAACCTTCTATGTGTTCTTATCCCTTGAGAAAGTATGACGGACGGAGATGATACAAGACATTTCCTTTAGTACCTCTTTGTTTTCAGAAAGTATTTGATAACAACTGGTGTGCTCCCAAATGAATAAAAGCTGCGCTCAGACCCTAACGATGCAATAGTAGGAACATCTTTTGGAAAGAACGTGACCTCGGGATGACCCGGGAGCTGACCTGGGGCAAGGGCGGGCTCCTCACCCCTCCCTGCCCTCGAAATGTACCAGGTACTTCCTTCCACCCCTGCTCCACGTGGGAGCCATTCTCAAGGACGCAGCCCTGACCGAGATGGTGTGTGTGTGGGGATCCCTTGAAGGGCTCCTTGGAAACGTTTAGGCTTCTGGCGGTGCCCAGGACAAGCCTCCGACAGTAAGTTCCCTTGCTTCTTAACACCACCCCCTGCCCGTCTGGAGAGGCCTGCCTCTCTGTCCCTCTGTGTTTGGGGGCCAGTTTTGGGAAGCTGTGGAGGTTTCTAGCCACTGGCATCACAGATGCAAAAGGGGGTGCAATCAAGACCCACTAGGTAAATGCCCTACTGTGGACAGTGCTGGCCGCCAACGTCCGGCTCGAAGGTTGAGGGCTCTGTGCAAAAGGCCCTTTAAATATCTTCTGAATTTTTATCTGTTGACTTTAACAATTGTGTTTAAAAGTAGTATTCGTTTACATCCTAAATATAAAGGAATTTATTTTGCCCTTCTGTGCCCTTGACTTGCAGTGGTTTGGGGAGAATTGTCAGTGGACTTTTATTTGTTCTTATTGTGGATGGGCCTTGAGAAACAAATTGTCTACAAAGCAAGGGGTCCGATGGAATGTGGGGTCGCGTAGGGAGGCGGGTTGGGGCTCAAACGCCCCTGGTTTGCCTCGGTTCTTCCTGCACGCATTCGCTTATCCAAGCCTGGAGAAGAGCTCCAGAATGTTTCTTTTGGTTTTATAGACCTGCACATGAAAGTTCTGTGGAATATCCTATTTGGTAGATTTTACATCCCTTGTGATTATTTAGGACATGGGAAGGGATTTTATAAACTATGCATATTGAATAGCTACGGGGGAATATTCACGTTATACTTGGAATAGTGTTCTTCCCGTCATTCCTGATAAGCTGTAGAATAATGGCCTCTCTTCTCCCATTGGGCCTTTCATTTTCAACACGCAGGGAGGCACTCTCTACATCTTTACAAAGGAGAGTTTCGGGTCCGCCTTTGCCATGGGGATGTGTGCTTGCCCAATGAAGAATTCAGAACCGGACATTTATTTAATCAGAAACACGTCTGTAGGGCTCGCCCCCAGTCGGCCAGGAGCCCATTAGCAGCACGTCCCACAGCAAGGAGCAGCCTTCACAGGTGGGACGTCCGTGGAAGGGGAGCCAGAAAGATCACGGCTGACGTTCTTTTCCTTGTCTTTGTCCCCCTTCCTCTCTTCTTCCCTTCCCTTCCCTGTCTCCACCTCCTCCCCTCCTCCCCCTCCTCCCCCTCCTCCTTTCTTCTTTAAGAGATGACATAATTTAAGACGCTGCCACTGGTGATTTAAAACATGTATTTACCTTCCTATTTTGGAAACGACCTAAAAGGAAAACATGACCTAAAGGAAGAAAACGACAGGTTAGAACAGTCCATCCTTCCCTTTGCGAGAATGAGTTTTTCGTGTTGGGCTCCAGGAGCATAACATGATGGGAGCCGGAGACCGTCTGTTCCGTGGCAGGTGGTATTTGGTGCTCTTTTGGTGAATGGAAAGATGCGTGGGTGTGCGAGTGTGTGTTTTCTCAGAATTCACCCCCCCCTGCCCAGGACCTCCTGGGAGGGGCAGAATAGGGATCTCATCCCAATGGCATAAGGAGTAGAGTTAGGGGATCTGAGGGCTGTGTGGGGACCACCCCCAGTCTGACACACTATTATTGTCTTCCCGACGGTCCACTCAACACCCTTCATCCTCACCCAGACTGTCCGTCTCCTCTGTGTTATTTTGACCCTTCAGCTCGAGGTGGTATCGAACCCCCAGTGCAGGCGAGAGAGCAGGGGCTTCCTCAGGTCAGCAGGAAAACATGCACATTAGGTTAATCTGGAAGCCTGTTCAGGAGAAATCCCTTTTGTCTGTGAAGTAACACGTAGTTTAACAGCCTGACCTGTGAAACCACAAGCAAACAGACAAAACATCAACGAGAACCAGAAACAAGGAAGAAAATCAATGATGTCAACAACCAAACCAAACCGAAACCAAAACAGTCCTCTGTTGTCCTGGGTTGCTAATGTTTTAACATAATTAAAAAAAAAAAAGTCATTGCAAAAATGAGATTTTCATGTGGAAAATGTGGATCGGCAAGAAGAAGATGAAAAGCCCCTACAACTCCAGCATCCAGAGACCATCTCTGTTGTTAACATTTTGGGGTATTGACCGTGTGTGTACGTGCGCGCAAGCAGGGAGAGGGACAGGGACAAGCAGACTCCCTGCTGAGCAAGGAGCCTGATCCGGGACTCGATCCCAGGACCCTGGGATCATGACCTGAGCCAAGCGCAGACGCTTCACTGACTGAGCCTCCCAGGTGCCCCCTATTAACTACTTTATAAAAATTGTTTCTGTAGCCAAATCTTTGTGACATTACAAATGCTTACTTAGGATCAATTCGTAGAGACAGGATTTCCATGTCAAAAGTTCAGAACATCTTCAATGCTTGTATTTAACATGTATTGTCAAATAAGGCCAAACTACTTTCAAATAAGGCCACGTTACTTTTTAAAAAGGTCTTACCTGCGTGTCCTCTCCTCAACAATGTATGACACTGTCCAGGTTCTCACCGCTTCTGAGATTAATCATTCAAGAGATATTTAAAAGTGAATTTTTATTTTTATATTTTTTTGAAGGGGATGTTTGTGTAAGGGAGAATGACTAAGCAGCTTAATTCGGCCACTTTGAATATTTGGACTTTGTTGCCAAAGGAAGGTCTTTTTCAGGAATTCCCTTGTTACCAAATGACTTAGAGTCACATTCAAGGCAGAAGCCCACGGTGGCCGGTGGCCGTGCCGAAGGGCTTGTGTGTTGATTTGTAAGAAAGGTCACGTCTTTCTTGCTGAATTCAAAGGAGCGGAAGCTGGCTTGCATCCAGGTGGGATATCCTGATTGGAAGTCAACTCTGGCACTCGGCTTTGCTCCTTCCTTACCATCTTTTTAGTGCAGATCCCTTCAAGGGGTGCGTGATGTCTACACATGCTGGTTCACACACACACACACACACACACACACACACAGTGCCACAGACACGTGGTCTATTTGAGTCATCCTGTGTGGCTTTGGGGTCCAAGGGGAGGGGGAAAGGAGGCAGGCTGAGAAAATTGGAAGTTCTTCCTGGTAAGTCCATATCAAGCATGAGAGTTTGGCCCACGAGCAGCTGTTACATAAATGATTTGTATGAATAACAATGAGTAATAATTAAAAAAATACTGTGTATGCTGCCAAAACTCCATTCAGCACTATATAATATGCTTAGGTCAAAGTCCTTGTTAGACCTTTTACGATCGCCTTGAAAATCATGTCTTATGTTTGCAAAGCCCTTTAGAATTGACCAGGGGTTTTCATATTTATAAGCTCCTGTGTGGTGAGTTGCCAGTTTCGGTAGTATTTCATGCTTTTTTACCTGTCTTTGAAGAATACTCCATGTCAGACTTACAGATTCTTTGTTTCAGGTTTATAATTTAAATCCTTACCTACAAGAACAAAGAAGGATTAGATGGACTTAAATATTTTATGCTATTTCTTCATGGATGCAATAAAATTGCAGATGGGGTTGGCTGTTAGGACACATTTGAATTAAGAAAAAAAAAGATATAAAAGTCAGACTGTGGTAAGATATGCTTTCCCTCCGTGCTCTGGTCCCTGGGAGTCAACATGATCAAGTCCTGTGGGTCTTGGATTAGAAAAATCCCCACACATCTTTCATGCATGGCTGGAAGTGTAAGACTTGGTGTCCTGGCTCTCGTCCAGCGTGAAGGGGAATTTCAAAAGCTGGCTCGCGTATTTGTAATTTTCCAGTTTGAGGTGCACACTTCCTATCTTGGCCATTTGTGCTGTCGGAGAGCAGCGAGCAAATTGGTGGCAAGGAGGGCAAAGGCTTCTTGATATCTGAAAACCGTCAAGTGCTGTGGGATGTTTTTGGATGAAGAGTTCAGGGAGAACATTAATTTTGTAACCGCTGTGTGGTCATTAGCACGGTTCTAGACTTACCACGTTTTATTAGTGTGGTCTGCCTTATTAGTCTACTTGGAGCCTCACTATGAATTACTGCTGTTGTCGTTCTCCTATGGAGAAGCCTTGGTAAACTGGAGGAAGTAAAACGGTGTCGATTTTTTGTTGTTGTTGTTTTTAATTCCAGTTTCTGAGCAACAGTGCGCTAAGGTGCTTGGGAAACCTACAAGAAAAGATTTGTTAATTCCCAAAAGGAGACGCTGGTGCAGGAGGCCAGCGGAGGAAGCTTCAGAGAGCAGAGGGGTCTTGGAGGGGGTCTTGGAGCAACAAAATAGCACGAGCAATGAAATGATTGAAATGGACAATTCTCACAAAAATTGGTTAAAAAGATAAAACCAACAGCCACTGGACTCTGCAGGCTAAGAATGGCTTTTCAAAAGCGAGCCCGGAGTGCTAAGGGGAATCTCCCGAGAAGATGGACATCATGGGTGTTTGGTGGGTGTCCTCTCGAGAGGCTGCCCTGCTCATAATTAAACATGGCTCCCGTGTCTAGGCAGAAACCCTTGTTGGCGGAAGGGAGGGGAGCAGAGGGCATTTATATGAGAAGTACACCAGTACTTTTTCACTGTGAAAACTGACAAATAAACCCAAAGCCATTGGTGATGGCTACTCTCCACCCCAGGAGTCTAGCCTGATCTGCTTATCCTTCTAGAGGGTCACCTCTGTGCTCTGTTGTGATTTGGGCTTCCTGTAAATGGTACCCTGCGGCATACGTGAACTAGAACTTGCTGGTAGCATGTCCGGCATTTCTCTTGAAGCAACTTGCACATCAGTACATCCAGAACCACTTTTTGCCTGAAACTAATGATGTCATAGACCATGCTCTGTATTTGTAATCTTTCTACAAATCTTTCTACCGTAGTTACGTTTTTGTGATGCTGCTGTGTGGTTAGAATGATGGTGTGGATTTCAGGTGTTTGTTGTCAGTTTGCTTTTCTGCCCAGGCAGGGAGAGAAGAAATGACAGTCCAGGAATGTCTAAGAGGGGTTGGCTGGCCAGCAGAGTTAGGACTGGTAGACACAGTTTTGGGGCATGCACTTGCCTAAGTAGACCCGTATGCCTTTTACTTAGCCTGAGATACAAATGTCTCCACTAGAGTGCTGCAGGATATGTGTTTGTGTGTCTCCAATCAGGGGACATTTGTATGGGTTCCAATAGGGCGGTTAGGTTCTATGAATTTTTGTCTCCCCCCGCCCTTTCTGTAAGGGTAAAGGAAAAAATAATTTTTAACTTATATTTTAGACTTTACTGAGAACCTTCTCTTATACCCACCATTTCTTTATTAATAAATTTTCAATAGATTAATAGACACAATTATACAAACTTAACATTATGGCATTAGTTCATGGCAAAGCTTAGGATATATTCTTTATGGCCAAAGGTGTTGGTATCGATTATGGATTTTAGTGACTGTGTTGCCTTCCTGTTCTGTGGCTGATACTTGACTGATATTTGGTTACAATCCATCTGTATCATTTGAGCAGCCATGAAAGGCATTGATTTTATTCCTAAAATCATTAAAAGAACAAATTCTAAACAAATTCTCTTAGAGGGAACAATGATTTGATCACAACATTGGTGACCATTAGAGAACCCACTAACTAAAATGTCCTAGTTAAAAAAAATGTTAACTTTTTCATGGGCTTTAAAGTTTTAAATTCCTGTTTAGCGGAAAGGAAATATCTTATAATGTGACCCATGCTGGGGGATATTTCATTTAAGGTTCGAAGCCTTCTACATCCTAAAATATCCTAAAATATTAGATGTTTCAAAAATAATGAAAATAGGCTTTTCCCTGATAACTTTGGTTGCTGGCTACCATTTGAAATAGAGTGAGTTCATTTCAGGGGCTCAGAGGGCAAAGAGTACAGGCGGAAATCGTGAAAGATAAACCCCCCTGTCCTGGATCTCTCAGGGCAGATTGTATCTTGTCAGGTCCAACTCATCGGGGGATTTCAGATTTCAGAAAGGGCCCTGATAGGAGTGAACAATTGGCTTTGAATTTTGACACTCATCACAGATAACTTGGACTTTTTTGGGAAATTTGATGATGACATATGATGACTTTTCTTATCTGGGAAAGAAGATGTGTTTTCAAAGTACTTTTATGGAATGGAGTGAAGCTTTCTGGAGGTAATCTAGTCTTGATCGTACTCACGCTGGCTTCTCTACTGCTGTTTGAAATCATAATATCTTGGAGAATTCTCATGTTGCTCTGAAATTAGGCAAGGACTCTTTGCTTACTCTCTCAAAGACAGATGGCATTTCCAGTTACCCCGGCTTAGGAAGCAGAGTGCTCTTCCTCCCTTGGGGCTCAGCCCTGCACGGAGCAAAGAAATTGGGTTCTTTTGAGTCCTTTTTGATCTGTTGTGCTAGTTTGAGCAAGAGGAACACGAATAGTCTTAATTTATTGTTGCTCATAAGAGAACAACAACCAGACCAACTCTGTGATCTGTCAGGTAATTGGCGAATGTTAATGGAGCATTTACTGTACTCTTGCCATTGTGTCATGTGCTTTTGGGAATATAGGAATAAGTTATCAGAAGTTTCTGAACCAGCAGCCCTCCCACCATCCCCATCTCCAGGCAGGATCTTCCACTAATCTCTACCTAAAAGTCCCAAGTCAGATAACATTCAGAATTGCATCCTGCCTTCTCAGAAACATCTAACACATCAAGAGGGAAAGCAAAGGCTGGCACATACTGGAGCTCTGGCCTTGGGCTTGCTGGAACTTGACTCCTTGCCCGTTCCTCTTGTTGGTGTCCGGGACCTCTTGCTGGCAGGCTTTGGTTTTGTTCCTGAGTCTACTGCTCTCTGGCCTCTGCAGACTTTATGCCTGTTCATGTGTCTGTTCCTGTCTGTCCCAAGTCAGGTCTCCAGCTCCAAAGCCTATTAGGTTCCACTCCTGCCAGCTCTTCAATCTGCCCCAGCCTTGGCCTCTCTTTGGTGATCCCAATTCTAGGTTTGTGCTCTAGATTCTGATTGGTTTCAGCCCACAGCGATCCCGAGCCCTGGTTTATACCTGTCATGGCATAACTTGGCTGTTCTCAAGGGGAAGCTGGGCAACAGGGCATAAATGTCTCCATGAAAATTTATTACCTCTTTAGGGAAACTGGTTGTCCTGTCCAGGGTAGCTGTGAAAACCCACCAGTAATGTCTCCTATGGTTATAGCTCGTTAGGACCACACAATGGAGTATGGTAGTTCCAGTTTTCTCTTCTTTGCTTCCCATCTGTGCAGCTTTGAAGAGGCTGTTCGTCCTCAATTTCTCCTGCATGAAGTGTGAATATGACAAATAAATCTCACAGGGTGGTTGTGAGCTGGAAAATGTGTTCACTGTCCTTCGCATGTAATAAATGCTTATTAATGACAGTTATCACTTTCGTCACCTGGGAAATTACGAGTGGTGAGGTATTCTTACTACCTGCTTTAATAACTAGGAAGTTATGATACAAGCTTCAGTTAATCCAAATTCATTACAACTGATATTTATTAGGTATTCTCTATGAACAAAGGGTTCAGGATGTAAAGATGAATAGGATATGACATCCCTTGAAGGAGTTTACAACTTATTAGGAAACAGACAAAGCACTATTATTCACCAATGTGGGCACCAGGGTGGCTCAGTTGGTCAAGCATCTGCCTTCGGCTCAGGTCATGGCCCCGTGGTCCTGGGATCGAGTTCTGCGTTGGGCCCCCTACTCCACAGGGAATCTGCTTCTCCCTCTGCCCCTCCTCCCACTCATTCTCTCAATCTCTTGCTCTAAAAAAACCAAACAAACAAAAAACAAAAAACCCAAAAGTGCTAAATGGTGCAAGGGAGGTGCCAAGCGTAGCGGGGACAAAGGGGAAGAATGGGATGTCTAATGGCTCAGAGAATTGGAGGGGGTTTCATTCAGTAGTGAGCATCCAGCTGGGCACTAAGGATGCTTCTTTTCTATAGAGAAAGAAGGGAGATGTAGGAATTTGTGTGACAGACACTAAGAGTGTATATTTAGAGGAAAATGGGCTTTCAGTGTTATTTGTCATGGCCTATGAGTTTAGATTTTATTTTATGGCAAGTGAAGGATGTTAAGCAGGGTGGTGATATAGTCCCATCTAAGAAAGATTGGCTGGAATAGTACATGAGACAGATGGGAACTGGAATAGACCTGGAAATAGTGGGAAGAGGTTAGAAACGATTGCATTTGTTGGGGTGGAAGGAATGACAGACTAAATGAGGATAAAAGAAAAGCGCATATGAGAGTCATTTCAGCGGATGAAGCAAGAGGGTTGGTTGAATGTAGAGGGCAAGGGAGGTAGAGAAATTGGTAGCTGATTTGTTTCCCAGAGTCTGGGAAAAAGGTGATGTTAACAGAGAAAGGGAAGGAAGGATGAAAAAAGGATAAAGGGGACAAAGGAAGATGACCAGTCCTATCTTGCACATGTAGGCATGATGTCCAGTGCCAGTGGGACATGCTGGTAGAGAGATGGAGCAGATAGACGGAAAGGCCTGGTAAGGTAGTGCTGCTCAGATCCCTCTGGGACCCAGCTGTGACTAAATCCAGGTGGGCTAGGTTCTTTCTCATACTTCCTGTGTTGACTATTACTTTTGGCATTATGCTCCTTGGATCTAATACCAACCTTCTCATTTGGAGGTCTACCCAATGGTACAGATAGCGAAATAATGATTGTGACTGGCCTGTGTGTGTGTGTGTGTGTGTATGCGTGAGCACGTGTGCACACATGTGATTATTATAGCTCAGTCTACAAAGATACAAATAATCCCTTAACTTACCTGATCTTCCTTTGCTAAAGTGTAAAATATTGTTGATAGTAACCGGCATATCTATCTCCCACATGGTTATATGTCCAAACTGGAATGGTGCTAGAAGCACAAGTGCTTATAAAGAAAATAAATCATCTTTATACTCATCCTCCTCCTCAAAAGTCCATAACGGATGTCTTTAGTGTGATTTTTAAACCTATTCTCCCATTGCTTGCTATAAAATAGGAAATCACCAAATGAGAACTTTTTTTTTTTTTTGGCATTAGTCTGTGAATCATAGATTTACTTCTCCTAAAGTGACAATTAAAAGTAAAGAGAAAGAAAGCCCAACTGCATAAACACATCGATTTCTATTTTAAACTCAAAAGTGCATCACACAAACCACAAAACCCTGAGTCAAATTTAGCTCCTTCCCAGTTCATGCCCAACCCTTGGGCTCTCCCAGAGGTGGGCTGCTGGGAAAGTGTCTGGGCTCCAAGCCCAGGCTTGTTTAAATGGCTTTTTCCTCTTCCCGCCCCACGCCTTCCCCCCAGCACACCTGTTTGCCAAGCCTCTTCCGCTCCTGTCCAGGCATTTTGCTTCTGGTCACGACCACCTGTTAAGGGTGACGCAGATTTAGCCCTACGCACATCCTTGCCTTGTTGCTGTCTTCAGGGCCCCAAACCATGTTGATTCACCCTACGGGACATTATTTTTAGCCTTTATCTCTTAGTGGTTTTGTTTTCTTTCCGCCACCTTTTGACCTGAGAGCTGGAAATAAAGTCCGCCTTCCATAAAGACGAGAAAGTTGTCAGTCATTTCCTTCCTGCTCACATGAAAGGCCTGCCCAGCGGAGCCTGGAGGAAGACACGGACAAGTTCAACTCCCTGGGTCCTGCAAACAGGACTGCTCTTTGGGGGCACAGCGCATCTCCTGGTGGTGCAAAAGCGGGGCGATCTCCTGCAAGAGGCAGCTGTCCGTTCAAAGGGTCTCGAAGATGGTCAAGGGGAATGAAATAAAAGAAAAGCCCATTTCCCCTCTCATTTGGATCTTGGTTGCTGAACTCCAACATCTGGGTGAAACCAAGTAGCCTGTCTACTTCCTTTTTGTGAAGTAATTAAAAGAAATTCACAGGCACAGAGAACTGATTGCTTTTGGCATGAAACCACGTGAAGCGGTACTTTCATTGGCCAGGAGACCTTGTTTTTACTGTGGACTAAAATCTGGGAAAGTGCTTTGTAAATTGTAAAGCAGCAGGTATATGAAAGGGCTTGAAAATAATTTTGTTGTCCCTGCGTTTGAAGTGAATATGTATGTATAGACAATTCAAAGAGAATAGAAAGACATAAAGATGGAAGTGAAAACTGGCATCCGTGGTAGGGCTCTTGTAATCCAGCCAGTTGCTTCTTGATGAACTTTTGGGGGACTTGTATCAATATCCCTGCAACTAATATTTTTATAGTTTTAGTGAATTTTTCTATTCTTTGGATTAAATTCTAAATGTGAGGGGCGCCTGGGTGGCTCAGTCGGTTAAGTGTGGGACTTTTGGTTTCGGCTGAGGTCATGATCTCATGGGTCGTGAGACTGAGCCCTGCGGCAGGCTCTATGCTCAGTGGGGTGGGGGAGTCTGCCTGAGGTTCTCTCTCTCTGCCCCTCCCCCCACTCGTGTGCTCTCTCTCTGTCAAATAAATAAATCTTAAAAACTGGATATAAGTCATTGTCGTAATAAAGGATGTAAATTAATTATTAATAAAAAATGGTCAGATGTTATTTGAGTGCCAATAGACTACCTCCCATTGTGTGGGTGGGCCTGATCTAATCACCTGAAGGCCTTAAGAGGGGAAAAAAGTGTACTTCCAGGAAGAGGAAATTGTGCCTCCAGACTGTCTGTGGGCTGGAGCTACAACATCAGCTTTTCCATGGGTCTTCGGCCTGCTGGACCTGGCAGACTTTGGACTTGGCAGCCTACCCATCATATGAGCCAATTCCTTAAAATAAATCTCTCTCTTTCCATTTATATACATTCACACACACATCCTATTGTTTCTGTTTTTCTGGAGAACCCTGACTAATGCACTATGTGAATATCAGATTATAAGGCAAGACTAAACTGAGCAAAGTGGAGATGGGAAGAAATGGATGGCTTTGGGATGTGTTGACGGTGCTGGCCACAGGCTTGCTCGTGGATGGGATGTATGAAGTAAGGAGACCAGTGGAATCTAAGGAAATTCTGCTAGTTACTGCGCTAGGGGCTCTGTATTACCTCTCCTTTTCGCAATAATCATTACTACTCTGTATATGAGGAAAGCAAGACTCAGAAGAGTTTAATGACTTGCCAACATCATGAGTCCATTGGGTGACTGACTGTATTTGCAATATTTTCTAAAGATCATTTGAAACCACGTGGCAGGTTGGCGCACCTGGGTGGCTCAGTGGGTTAAGCAGTCAACTCTTGGTTTTGGCTGAAGTTGGTGAGATCAAGACCTCCATGGGGCTCCACGCTCAGTGTGGAGTCTGCTAGAAATTCTCTCTTCCTCTCCCTTTGCCCCTCCTGCTCATGCTGTCTCTCTCTTTCTCTTTCTCTCAGATAAATAATCTTCAAAAAAAAAAAAACCACCCACATGGTAAGCAAATACTTTTCAGCTGATTTCTATTTCATGACTGAAGGGAAAGGATGGGGTGTAGCGATATTCTAGTGTCCTATTGGCCAGACACAGATCAGTCTTCCCTGCTAAGTGCCAATGCTATCTTATTGTCATCTTGTTTTTCTCCTCTTTCTTTACCTCTTTATCAGTCAGTGACTCTTCACTTAATTCTGGGTATTCTAGTCATTACTCCTTTTCAATTGGTTGTTTAACACACATGTGGGTGATTAGAAGGTTTTCACAGTGATATTGATGATATATCCTTGATAGAAGGGAAGTGAGAAAATCTGTGGCCAGCACTGTCATTTTACAGATATTCTGTAAGTGTCCTTCCACGTATCTTAGAGTCCACGCTCTCCTTCCCATGTTGTAGATAGACGCGAGGCTTGGTGAGGTAATATAGTTGATCTCCGATCAGAGCACTAACAAAGGACAGAAGCAGGATCCGAAAAGATGTGCTAGAATGCTTTCCTCCATTTCCTGTTTTCTTCTTTTTTTCTTTTTTCCCCAGTATCTCTCCCTTTTGGTTGATCCATATTACCACCTTTCCCATTTGCCACACTAAATATATATTAAAAACATATTCCAATTAATAACTCACATCAGATATTATTCCAATGAGGGTGTGTGTGTGTGTGTGTGTGTGTGTGCGTGAGGGAGGGAGGGAGGGAGGGAGACAGAAAAAAGAGAGAGAACCTGCCTATGAAGATGAAGTTTAATTAAAAAAAAAAAAGGTACAATGGTGGCATTTCAGGGAATGTGTTCTCTGCTTATGCAGGGAAAAACTTTATTTATTTATTTATTTATTTATTTATTTATTTATTTATTTATTT
>NW_024424897.1:10753921-10776890 GCF_017311325.1 Ursus maritimus | reverse complement strand
TTTATTTATTTATTTATTTATTTATTTATTTATTTATTTATTTATTTTGCCTCTGTAAGTCATAAGGTGAGAAGGACTTTTATTTATAGAAGTTCAATATCTGGGGCACCTGGGTGGCTCAGTTGGTTGAGCTTCTGCCTTCGGCTCAGGTCACGATCCCAGAGTAGTGGGATCGAGCCCCACGTCAGGCACCCTGCTCTGCGGGGAGTCTGCTTTTCCCTCTCCTTCTGCTTGCTGCTCCCCCTGCTGTGCTCTCTCTCTGTCTTTCTTTCTGTGAAATAAATAAAGAATCTTAAAAAAAAAAAAAGTTTAACATCTTAAAACTGCGCTCTTCCCCAGAGATGTAATTTTTATGCCACAGGAGCATTTGAACTTCAGGGCAAAGCTCGTTTTACTCCCGATGTTTCTTTGTGACATTTGTCCTAGTAAGGACTTTCTTTTCAGTTCACCTTGTTTTTTTTGAGTAATGACTTTTCATCATTTTTGCAGCTTGGAGTAAACAGTCTCAGGCTTTCCCTCTAATGGTGTCCATGATATGTGGTGGGCAATATGTTTGCTTGTGTGGGAATTAGTCTATAATTCTAGTGTTCACCCGGACGAGCAACCTTACCTTGGCGTAATGGAGTCTTACCGAGGATTTTCACACAGGGGGGAGAGAATGTCCAGGTCTTTACATGCTTCTATGTGGTTTTCGGGCACAAGATATCACTTAAAAAAGACTTCTAATTTCTTTATTTTTGACTCCTGATAACTCTCAAGTGACCTCGGTGTGTGTGAGCAGCATGGGCCAAGAAACTGTTTTTTTCCGGCTTTCAGACGTCAGATTGCTTCCTTTCACACCTTGGAATGTCAGAAATTTATTAATTTCTTTCTCCCTGAGATGTTTTCCTCTTCCACTATTATGACGGTGACAGTGGTGTTCTATTTACTTGCCGCCGAGTAGTTTTCCAAGCTCAGTTACAAGAGAGATAGGAAGCCGCCCAATGCCCCCATGCCTCTCCACCACCCGTCACACCAACAAGAATGACCGAATCAACTCTGCAACCGGTTCGGTCACAAAGAAATTCCATGGCTTCCCAAAGCCTAGAAATTTAATACCAAAGTGCATGTGACATTTGTAGGGTTTGCTTTAGGGTAAGAACAGGGAAGTCAATTCCCCGCATGTGGTTTAGTCATGTATCATGGAGTAAACTTGACATGTTGCCTTGTTTATCACTAAACAAGGGCCACAGAGAATGGGTGGCGGAGGTGACTTTGACTAGTGCTCACAGAATATCAGTGCTGCCCTGTCTCCATTGCCCAGGCCCACGTGTATTTAAGTTGGAACCATTGGCCA
The DNA here is from genome assembly GCF_017311325.1 of Ursus maritimus. Taxonomy (NCBI): domain Eukaryota; kingdom Metazoa; phylum Chordata; class Mammalia; order Carnivora; family Ursidae; genus Ursus; species Ursus maritimus. Next base: position 10,775,554 of record NW_024424897.1, on the reverse strand, counting down.
GTTTTAGTAAATGGGATGTGAGCAGAAGTCATCTCTGCTACTTTCATGCCTGGCCAAAGAAGTTCCTCTGTGACCATTCAGTTCTCTCCTCCCATGCTGTAGAGGCCCTGGGAGCCAAGATGGTGGCACCACAAGAGGGAAGGAACGTAGAGACAGATTGCCTGGAGAAAATTCTGCGTTGCCTTCTGAGCAAGAAATGAACCTTTGCCGAGTCCAGCCACCCATATATTGGGTTTTCCTCATTACGTCATCATACCGTAAGTGAACCTGTTCGATATTTTCCAAATTTGTTTAATATTGGGATGATTATCCAAATTTTTATCATGGTTCCAAATACTGCCTTGGAAACTCTCCTAGATGGAAAGATTTTATTTCCACCATTTTATGATTCTTATCCCCGTCATTTAGACCTATATCTGGAAAAACTTTGGTTGCAATGTTTGGCAGCTCTTTGTGTTATGCAAAGTATTCCTGTGGATTTTGAAATGCCCAGACAACCCCTGCCATGTGAGAGCTGAGAAGGACAAAATGTTGCAGCCATTTCCCTTCTGAGTTATGGGGTAAGCATTTTGCTCACAAGACACGGCAGGAGGAACATATTTATGACTATTTATGCATATCGTGCTGGAGCGACATCATTTAAAATTATGGCTGGTAAGAAAGCGAGTACCAGTTTAGTTCAGGTTGGTGTGTGGAAGTCGGTCCTGGAGGAAATCCCCAATGCTCTGTGCCAGCTGCTATTTTTCTCTTGTTGCCATCCTATCTGTCACACTTCTACCCCTCTCTCTGTGTGCCTGGCATTGTCCTGCGGAGGTGGCCCTCATACTTCATTTCTTTTTTTGACTTCCTAAAACATAATTTCCTATGTGTCCTTCTTCCAGTGAATACCTAAAACAATTAATTAGCAGATTAATTAATTTATTTAACAAACATTAACTGAGTACCTTCTGTGTTCCTGGTAGTAGGCCCATGGTGGGCGATGTGCCAAGCCATTACCCTGTCTCATGGATATTGGTTTGTTTTACATTTTCAGTGTTTGTTTGGACATTATTGCAAAGTAAGAGAAAAATTTGCTTAAATAGTACAATGAGAGCCCACCAGGTTCCCCAGATATTTGTATTTTACCCCATATACTACTCTTTTTCTCTTCTTATCTTTTTGGGACTAAGTTGCAAGCATGATCTCTTTTACCCTGAAATGATTCAGTATATGTTGCCTAAAAATAAAGATTCTCTTGTAGAACTACAGAATAATTACCAGATTTTGATAATTAGGAAATTAACATTGATCTAATACTGTTCTGTGGTCCAGTGGTTGGCAAATGTGGCCTGCCATCTATGTTTGTAAATAAAGTTTTATTGGGACACAGCCAGACTCATTTGTCTATGGCTGCTTTCTTCCTAACATGGTAGAATTGAATAGTCGTATCAGAGACCTCGTGTTCTGCAGCATTGAAGGTATTTACTACCTGACCTTCTAGGGCAAACATTTTTGACCCCTAGTGTAGTTGATGGATCTTATTACATTTTCTCATTTCCCCACGATGTTTTTTATTGCAAAAGAAAAAAAGACCAATTTTTCTAGTTGGGTATTCTACCCATGCTCATGTGTTACAGGTAGCTGTTATATGTCTTTATTCTCCTTCACTATAAAACATTTCTTTTGCCTTTTTTTAAATTGTTCATGACCTTGAAATTTTGGGTAAATATAAGGCCATTTATCTGGTAGACCACAGCTCAATTTAGGCTTGTCTGAAGTTTTGTTATGAGCAGATTCATGTTACACATTCTTTGCCATGAATACTCCCGATGTGATGTGTATTTCTCAGCGACAGGAGACACTTGGTGTTTATTTTTCCTGTTATTGGTGGTGTTCATTTGATCCTTTTGGGTAAGGTGGTATCTGTTGGATTTTCTTTGCTGTAGAATGAGTTTCCCTTTATATTTAAGAAGTTTCGTGTAGGCAGGTACTTTGAGTCTATGTAAGTGTCCCTTTTTCTCTTATCAAACTTTCACACAGTAGTTTTAGCAACCACTGATAATTCATCTCTGTAACAATTATTACTATGGTGGGTACCAAAAGTGAATTTTAAAATTTCTTTATTCCTCTATTTGTATCAGGGTGAATTCTGTTGATAGATAGATAGAAAAAAACTTTCCCTTATCTATCGATCGATCGATCGATCTATCTATCTATCTATCTATCTATCTATCATCTATCTGTCTATCTGTATAGACTTACGGATTTTTAATTTTGTGGTTTATACTCTGTTACTGTTGTTTATTTTGATGGTAAAAATATTTCAGGACTTTTCCTTAAACAATGATTTATTATGGAATAATTTGAAATACTAGTGGTCAGGCCCTGGGTCTGAATGGCCACTGTGTAGTGCTTAGAAATATTAGGCACTCAATAAACATTTGTTCAATTCAGGTCGTAACTCCAATAGGCAAATCCCTAAACGTGGAGCATTAAACATTGTAATAGGCTTGGGGAGGACATACTTTGAAGTAACACTTCAGCATCCTTTAAACACTATAGCCAGCTGGAGTGAAAACGGTGATGATTTCTTTCTTTTTCGGTTAATATTTTAAGAGTAGTGAGGCTTACTTATTTTTTTAAATGTAACTTTTCTCACTTATTTTTGAGACTCTAAAATCTCCTTATAGGCAACATGGCTTTCCCTAGACACTTACAGTTCTAACTCAGTGGGAAGAGTTCTGAACTCCCCTGTGGTCTAGAAAGTGCGTAGTTTTAATCCAGTACTGGAAAGTGATTACCTCGGGGATTAGGAAAGGTTTTTACCCGAATCTAGAAAAACGGATTCCAAGTAAAAGCACTTCTGTGTATTCTCAAATCTCTATTGTTCCAAAATCTATAAAAAGGAATCTCAACAATTGTCCTAAGAAATCACATGCCCTCATCCCCACCACCCCTCTTTCTGCCTCATTTTTGTCCCTAATTCGAAAACAAGTGGAAAAATTACAGATCGCGCCACTGCATCTTGCTGTTATGGTTACCATTTGTGATTTGCCTTTGAGATCAGTGAGTGGGTGGGTGGACTGGGCCTGTTTTGGAATCACAGGACTGTCGCTTGAGCCCGTCTGTGTCTGGAAGGAAGCCGTGAGTAGTGAAGGGAAATGGCTGAGACAAACTTCGAGGAAGTGTAGCCGGTGATATTTTCCCTCTTCCCAAGTCAAGTCTTTGCTCTTACCGTCAATAACTTGATCACTCAGAGGATACTCATCTCGGTAATGCATTTCCTTGAGAAAGTAGCTTTTATAGGCCTGTCGGCCTTCTTTAGTGGGACTTCCAGATGGTCACCTTTGTACCTCTGTGAGNNNCTTTCCCTGCTCTCTTCCCCAGGCTGGGAGGCGGACGTGGGCGCAGGTGGGTCTTGCCTTTGGTTCGAAGGCCTGGCAGAGTAGAAGCAGGGAATTCAGGTGCCGAGTTAAGCGTCCTTGCTCTCTAATCAGCTCATGTATTGCCTTTTGGAGTAAAAATGGTCCCTTGTGTCTCAGTTTTGGAGATTAATGATCCGAGGGAGGGTATAATCCCTTCTTTCTTGGAAGAAGGGTTCAAAAAGCTATTCATGCTTTAGAGCAAAATCGAAGCTGTTCTTGGGAGCGACGGCACCATCAGATATGTGCAAAGCAATCTAGAAGTTGTTTATAGAGTGTCGTGCATTCATTGCCTTTCCAGGGGTTCCGGAGGGTGGGGGTGGGGAATGGCGAGTACACTGTTGTACTTTCCTTGGTGCCCACAATGTGTGACTTTGGGGTTCCTTTAGCCTCTCCACTGTCCACCCCCTACCACCTTTGTGTTTCGTTTTCGGTTTCCTTCTGAACTCCCCTTCAGCGACAACCCTGCCTCCCCTCCGTGGCCTCTCATAAAAATGACTCTACTGGATTTCGATGACCCTTCGAAACACAGCCCAGGTGGTAGATAACCTTTGACAGGCCTTCTCCCGTCTTTAGCAGCCAGAATCTCCCGCGGGCTGCAGGAAGCGGCCTCCAGCAGGCTGAGCTCCGAGGAGGAGCCAGGAACAGCGGGAGAAGCACCTGGTAGCCAGGGCATTTCAACCAGGAAGAAAACAGGATCTAAAAAACATAAACAACATCCTCACCCCACCGGCAAGTGGGCAGCTCACACCCGACTCTGTTTGACTCTGTGTTTTTTCCAAGGCTCTCCTGAGACTCTTTCTTGAAACAGGAAGGTAGTCAAGAGATGAAGCGAAGTTTCGAGACTTCCGGTGGACATCATCATCAAAACGTCTTATTTGTTGCTCTTGTATTTTCAAGCAGATGAGTGTGACCAACCATGTCCTAGAGCCACAATGTCCAACTTGTTTTTAGCTGAATAAACATTGAAAAACCTCAGGACCGACCCTCTTTTAGGGGAAATGATGTCCGTTGGAACAAACCAAAAAGCAGAAAGGGTTTTCAGGCTCTTATCTTTCCAACAGCCTCTCTCTGGAAGCAGATGCTATCTTTATGAGACACCGTATTAACAGCAAATGCTGACGCTTATGAGGTGTTCGCCATGCCAGGCCTTGTGCAAAGTGCTTCGTGTGTATTATCTCACTTAATAGAAGCCACTTCTTCTCAGAGAGGGGAGGCGGCTCTCCCAATACCTCGCAGCTAATAAGTGCTGGATCCAGGACTAGAACCCGGGCAGTGTGGCTCAGAGCTTCCTCCTTCGTGCTTTACACTCTGCGCCTGTCCGAACGATCCTTACTTTTCAGCAGGTGTTGCATTATGCCCACCCTCCTCTAGAAAGACCCTGTGGTTGGTAAATGAAAATTCGTGATCACTCTGTTCATTTTGTTTGTTAAAATTATCAGTCTCTCTCCAGCTGTAGATTCAAAATCCCAGGGAAGTTTCATACTGAAGCCAATTTCTTTTCTTTCTTTCTTTTTTAAAGATTTTATTTATTTTTTTTTGAGAGAGAGAGTGCACATACAAGCGAGGGGAGCTGCAGAGAGAGAGGAAGAAGCAGGCTCCCCGTTGAGCAGGGAGCTCAACATGGGGCTCAATCCCAGGACCCCGGGATCATGACATGAGCCAAAGGCGGCTGCTTCACCGACTGAGCCCCGCAGACACCCACTCTCATGAGTTTTATAAGAAGTACCATGGTGGCCATTCCTGCTGGCTCCTGTGCTTCAGAGCAGAGCCCGCCTCTCATAGCTTCAGCTGGTTGCTTCCCTTGGATGGCTCCTGACATTTCTGCAACGTGACAGCTCTAGAGATGAAGGCATTGCGAGGCAGATCTGTCCTGCCATCTTGAAAGTGCTCCCACCTGCCTGGGCCAGCTAGAAAAGGCTGCTGTTTCAGCCAATAGCTCATTTCACTGAAAAGACATTGGAGAAGGTAGCTCAAGGTTTTTCAGGCTGGTGGCAAGCCCTGTCTTGTCATAGTTATCCTTATGGTATTAATTTATTCATCCATACAGCAAACACTTCTTGAGCTCGTACCACTTACCAGGCTTTTTTCCATGATCGGATCAGCAGTGAACAAACACTGTCCTCTAGAATTTCGGGATTCTAGCATGTTACTAAGTGGTCTCCATGTTAGAAATGCTCAGTAATGGTAGATTGAAACAACAAAAGATGTGCAATGACAATCATAAAAATAATATTGCTTTATTAGATTTAACCGGCATTAGTGTGCCGGGCATGTTACACGTGGTAACGACTTAACCCTTTCAAAAAAATCTTGTGTAGGCTTTCATCTACAAAAGGAATAATTTTATGATTCAACCAAATGCAATTATTATTCCCATTTTAAAGATGAAGAAAAAGAGAAGCCCCCCAAAATTGACAAGTTTCCTCCACTCTACACAAATGAGTGTTGGAGCTGGGAGTCAAATCCAGGGCCCTGACTCCCAATCACCGTGCTGTAAATATGACCCCCCCCCCATTAGATTAAATATGAGCGGTTGAAGAGGAGGTTGGTTTCGAAGGAGATGGACAGCTGTTGGTATAATCACTCTGGATATTAATGCAATATGGCTAACTCCATATTGGAGCTCATTTTAAATTGATTTGCATTGTTCCCTTTAGATGGCAATAGCATTTAGCTCTTATAATTATTTCCAGGTGCCAAGATAAGGCCTGGAGGAAGAGCTTCCTTTCATAGCTAACTCCGGTGAATCATTTATCCTCACTATGATCAGGAATGAGTTTAAGGACCCAACTTTCAGGGAATGCCATGGGGGGGGGGGTTGACATCGAGGCTGGTCACATTTTGCAAGGTTAACTCACTCACTTTGACCTTCCCTAGGGCACATCCGTAAGTGGAATCTACCTACAAAAAAGTCCTTGTGACTTTTTTTTTTTTTTTTACTTGGGGGGGGGTGGCATGACTGATCCTTGCAAACAGTTAAGGAGCCTCAGCTTCCTGCAGGAAATCTGTGACTGAATGCAGGCCCCAGAGCGGAAACATTAAGTATATCGTGGGAGAAAAGGAAAGCAAAGTGCTAAAGTTGTTACTCTGAACAGAGGATATTGGAGCATCCTGCAGAAAACTTCCTGTTTAGCCAGGAGACTAGAAAACAAGATGAAAAACACTGAACTTCAATGACTAATGCGTAAATATGTTTCTAAACTTTCATTGCCTTGGGCCGGGCTTACTCCCAAGACCCCATGGTTTCCCAAGGTGGAGAGTTCGTCATGGAATCACCCCAGCCTCCTGTCTTCCTTGTTTTGGCGGCCACACCAGATCCTTTGTCGTTTGTGTCCACGATCCCTGGCCCGTACCTCCTCGTTGGCTGAATCCCGTGCCCCCCTCACCCACCCCGGGATGCAACTTTTTAAAGCGTGTATTCAACACTCTGTAAGATGGTTTCAGGGAATGCCTTTTAAATATTTTGGTTCTACCTCTCCTGTCTCCTCCAGGGGCAGGTGGTGGGGTCCCCTGGTGCAGTGGAGAGCGAGAAATGCTGGTGCTTATAAATGAACTGAAGAGACTATACTTTTCATTCCCAAGCACTTTCAAATGGAAGAATAAGATCCAGTTCAAGGAGAAAAATTGGAGTTCTGAATTCCTCTATTAAAAGTTGAGGCATTTAAGAAAATTTCAGCCATTTGGCTAAACACATACCCAAGGGTGGTATGTCGTGTTAGGTGTTATGCTATGTATTGGGTGTTACATTGTGGCAGGAAACTACTCTGAGGAAAGGCCTTCTTAGTTATTTTTCAGTTTCTCCGACTGCACTGTTTTGTGTGAAATAAAGTAGAAGTGGTTAAAATGGGGAGGCATGGAAAGCGAAGCCCTTTAAACTTATGTCCGCTGTGTAGATGGCCCTGGGCATCTGTATAATGGTCTCACATGGGCTGCATAGCTGTCTTCCGTCTGAGATGTCCTTTGTCTTCTTTCTCTCTTTCCTTTCTGCCCTCTAAACTAGGATGGCCTCAGACTCACTCTGTGTCTCTCTTTCTTTTTGGTCATATATTCTTTTCTGAAACCTTATGATTAAAAAACGTCAGCCATGAATAAGCAGTTAGGGGTAAAGAAGCATCTGCCACATAAATCAGTGAAGATGAAAAGCGTATATTATCAGTGGTCTGTCTGACATCTTGTTTTCTCCCTTCTTTCAAACACCGTAGATTTTGAACATAAACTAGCATTTGGGAACAGCGGTCTGATGGTACCACCTTTGTAAGCTAATATTTATTTGCTTTCGAAGACCTTGAGACATAGACCTTCAGCTGTTTCCTTTAGTTCTTAAGAATACTGTGATAATTTATAATAGTAGTGGTAGTAATAACATTCCCAATTGTTGAGTTCTTATATATATATTCTGCACAATGTCACGTACCGGGAATCAATGTGCTATGATTCTGGCCAAGTTTAATGTCAGCTGCACGTGGCTGACTAGTCCCTTGCTGGTGGTTAATTCTGATGACTCCCCATCACAATGACTTTCTCTAAGTACTTTCAAGGCTTATACTTCGGGACGTGTTGTCACTCAGGGCTGGCCCACCTTAGAAAATCAGAGTTCCCTCTCTGACCCTCATCACTTACCCTCTGGTTGACTTCCACCGGAACTCTGTTACACCTGTCCTTTGGTGTCACTGTGACCTCTAATCCTTTGAATGTGACCAATTTCTCTCTATGAGCTCTCTCTCATCTTTATTTCCCTTTTTCTCTTAGGTTCCATGCTTCATTTCCCAGTACCCTAGATACCTTTGCTCTGGCTGTCCATGTGTTGTTGCTGATGTCAAGTCCACAGACCTGAGTTGTTAGGAAGATTCCTCCTTTCCTTTACTGTTCTTTATATTATTTAATTATTTTACGCATCTTTCTACATACCTGATCCCATACTCTTCTTGGTATAGGCACCCACACAATTACATCACATCATGCCCTCCCAATCCAACTTCTACCCACTTAGTTTTTCATGAGTATACCCAACTACCTACTTACCAGGACCATTCCCGTTGTTTTCTCTACCTGGAATACGTGCTTCCAGCTACCTGGAGAGGTTTCTCTTTCACTTTCTTTACGTCTTCAGTCAGGTGTCATCTCCTTAGTGAGGCTTCTCTGAGCACCGTGTTGAAAATCGTTACCCCTCTCTCTCAACGTTCAGTACTTCTTACCTGTGTGGATTTCCTATCCCAGGGGGAAGGCCCGTTCAAATCTTTGCGTAGCAAATTTCCGATTTTTTTTTCATTGCTGATTTCTAAGAATTTCTCAGCAAATCTTGGTAGCAGTTCCTTGTCATTTTTAGACATTGCAAACTTCTCTAAGTTCTTTGTGAGTGCGGATCTTCACTCGGCAAAAAATCTCTCATTCTGATGCAAATCAGATTATGTAATTGTCCTGATGGAAGTCCTTTAATAGTTCTGAAGTCCTTAAGATAAAGACGAAACTTCTTTACATGATATATAAGATCCTCCAAAGTCTACCCTTACCTAATTTCTTAGTACTCTCCCACCTGTTCGTTGCTTTTTTGCTGTGGCATGATGGTGTTATTTATCTTTTAAACCAGGACATTTTTGAGATGATGTGGGGGCGCTATTAGTTATTATGTCAAAACAGCTGACATAAACAGGGGCTGTCTGGGGAACCTGGGACTTCTGGTTGACCCCAGCCATATGGGACTTCTTTTGGTGTCTTTGAACTTGACACACATTTCTGGGCCTTTTCCCCATGGATTTTCCTCTGTCTTCAGCATGCTTTCTCATTCTCATTCTCTTGCTTTCACTCCCTCCTTCCCTGGACGCTACTATTTACCCTTAAAAAGCTTTGTTTCTTCTTTTTTCATAATACCCATTACACTTGTAGACCATTTCCTGCTTAGTGGCTAACTTCCCTGCCCAGCGGTAACTTCCAGGAAGGCAGGGTCTGGTCTGCCCGGGTCCCTGCTGCATCCCACGGGCTGACCAGAATTCCAGGCGCAGAGTAGGTGTTGGACTCACACTTGTTGAGTGATGTACGTTTATCTTCACGGCACCTCTATAAGGTGGCTCTTCTTATCCTCGATTTCTTAGATAAGAACATTGAGGCACATAGAAGTTGGCACAATCACAGAACTATAGCTAATAAACAGCAGGGATAATATTAAAAATGAATTCAAACCCTATGCTCTTAATCACTGTGCATCTTCCTTCTATAAAGGGATTATCTTCATTCCTGGTCTTTTATAAAACATACCTAAGGCTCTTGCTGAGTGCTGTTTGGACTATTCATCTGAATAGTTTTGCTAAGAATAAAATCAGTTTGAAAATGGATTTTATTTTATTTTAAATTTTAAAATTTCAATTCAATTTAATTAACATATACTCTATTATTAGTTTCAGAGGTAGAATTCAGTGATTCATCAGTTGCATATAACACCCAATGCTCATTACTTCAAGTGCCCTCCTTAATGTCCATCACCCAATTACCCCACCCCTGCACCCACGTCCCCTCCAGCAGCCCTCAGTTTGTTTCCTATGATTCAGTGTCTCTTATGGTTTGTCTCCCTGTTTTCCTCTTATTCTATTTTTCCTTCCCTTCCAAAAATATATTTTAAAATCTAAAGACATTTATATTCTTTGATCCAGCAACTCCATTTCCAGGGATCCATCTTACAGGAATAAATAAAAGATGAAGAAAAAAGTTTATAGATGAAGATATGTGCTGCAAAACAATTTGCATAGAAATGTAAATAACCTGGAACCTTAAACATACACACTTGTTAATTGAAATATGACGGGTTCATGGGTGAAATGTATATAACCATCAAAAAAAATGTTTGCGAAATAGGTATAAATAGTATACCTATAGTGTAATAGTATGGGAAAATATTTAGAATAATAATACATTAAAATCTAATATAAATATGGGTGACTCAGTCCCCTGAGCCTCCAACTCTTGATTTTGGCTCAGGTCATGATCTCAGGATCGTGGGATCGAGCTCTCTTTTAGGCTCTATGCTGAGTGTGGAGCCTGCTTGGGGTTCTCTCTCTCCTCTCCCTCTGCCCTGCTCATGCTCTCCCTCTCTCTCTCTAAATAGCAATAAATAAAATCTTAAAATTTTTTTTTAAAGATTTTATTTATTTATTTGACAGAGAGAGACAGCCAGCGAGAGAGGGAACACAAGCAGGGGGAGTGGGAGAGGAAGAAGCAGGCTCCCAGCAGAGGAGCCTGATGTGGGACTCGATCCCGGAACGCCAGGATCACGCCCTGAGCCAAAGGCAGACGCTTAACCGCTGTGCCACCCAGGCACCCCAAAATTTGATACAAATGTAATTCCAAATACAGTTGAAGTATTAATATATACATATACATAATATATGTATAACATACAGATGCAACCACGTGTATAGCTGCTATATGTTAATACACAGGTACATACCTACAAATTATTATTTGTACACAGACACATACCTACAAACATACACACATGTAGGCAGGACTGGCTACATAATTGTAGGATTCCAAGCAAACAGAAATTTCTAAACCTTTTATACAAAAATTATTAAGAATTTCAAGATGATGACAGCAGAGAATCAAACCATTCTCCTAGTGTGGGGTCCTGTGTTACTGCACAGATTGTAAACCCCTGAAGCCAGTCCTGCATGCACTTTTTTTTTTTTTTTAAGATTTTATTTATTTAAGAGAGAGGGTGGGGCAGGAGCGGGGCCAGACTGGGGTGGGGGGGTGGATCAGAGGGAGAGGGACAAGCACACTCATCGCTGAGCATGGAGCCCGATGTGGGGCTCGATCCCAGGACCTTGAGGTCATGACTTGAGCCAAAGGCAGATAGTTCTGCACGCACATTTTGATAATGAAATGACTTCAAGGAAGTATGTTGAGCTGTTTCTACCAGTTACCTTTTGTGATAGCATTATAGATGATTGTTTTCTTCCTACTTTTCTATATTACCTAAGATGTTCTCAATGTATATACTGCTTTAATAATAAGAAATAAAAATTATTTTATAAAGCTGTATGTTTTCATAAATCCTACAAAGCTATAGTATGTACCCTGAGGCTGAACTATGAGGTTTCCTAGATATGAGTATACTTAGCTGCTCAACACCCCCAATTTTTTTTTTTTCAGAATTTTGGTTATTTCAACCATGGTTGCCTAATATTAAGTAATAAGATTCACCCTTGGCAAAATTGGCTGAAGTCGATAAAGGTTGTCTTTATCACCCCTTTGCCTTTCTTTTGTCCCCAGGAAGGTCTCCCTCTGCATTTCCCCCTTTTAGCCACCTAGTGACTTCCTGTTTTCTCATGTGTCCCCCTTTTATCAGAAGAGGAAAGTAGATATCATTAGTTGGAAGGTTACTATGTGCCAAGAACCATACTAAGTGACTTGTAACATCTCCTTTACTCTATCTTAACAGTCTTCTCAAGTGGACGGTATTATTCTTGTTTTATAGAACTAGATGTTGAGTCATAGAGGTTATGTATCTGTAGCCAAGGTCATAATACTAGTAAGAGAGCTGGATTAGAACTCAGGTGGAGTAAGAAGTCTCCAATTATGGCCACCAGCAGTTCTTCCCATCTCTCTGTGTGCTTGTATTCCTTAGATCAAGGGGGAGGGGGCTCCATTTCCCTACTTCTTGAGTTGAGGATACTTTATGACTTGGTTCAACCAAAAGAATGTTCTGGGACTTCAGAGTCTAGGCCATCAGAGAACTGGCAGCTTCTGTGTCTTAGAACTTGGGAATGCAGCCACCATGCTCTAAGAAAGTCCAGGTGAGGCCACTGAAGGATTGGAGACCACGTGTAGTGAGATTGGAAATAAATAGGTCATATCATTGTGCTTACATAAATCACGGTCTTGTGGGCGAGATCTCTCTATAAACCCCAAACCACAAAGCATTGTAATACACTCTGTTGTAACAGAGGCAAGTAAGAAGTGCTGTAGAAGCCATAATAAAGAGAGAATGATCTTGTGTATATATGGGAGGATTGGGGTAAGGGATGGAGAAAGTGGCTTTACAGAGGAGGTGACAATACTTGTCTTGCACCTGGAGGACTATTGGGATTTCCTAGGTGGAAAGGGCATGCTGAGTTGAGAGAATAGCATTCACAAAGGTATCACAGAACAAGATGTGCTCAAGGAACAGTGAGCAAATAGCACTTTCTGGAGTTTCTTTGATTTTTATACTTCTAATACTTAAATACTCCAAAACCTCTAAGCTTTCTCATTGCCATTTCCATGCTGGTGAGGGTAGAGGATGGATAGAAGGAAGTGAGCAATAGAGAAGGATTTGCTATTTAAACATTCATTCTTCTTAACGGATTCTTGTATTGTAGTGTTAGTGTGTTAGTTTTCCAGGACAGCTGTAACAACTCCAGCAGCTGAAAACAAAAGAAACTGATTCTTTCCCAGTTCTGGAGGCCAGAAATCTGAAATCAAGGTGTTGGCAGGGCCACGTTCTCTGAGAGAATCCTGTCTTTCCTCCTCCAGCTACTGGTGACTCCAGGTGTGGCTTGGCTTGTGACAGCATAACTTGTATCTCTGTTTGTCTTCTCATGGCCTTATTCTCTGTGTCTGTGCCTTCTCTCTTCTTATAAAGACATTGTCATTGGATTTCAGACCTTCCCTAATCCAGGATGATGGCATCTCCAGCTCATTAGCTGAATTACGTTTGCAAAAACCCTTTTTCCAAATAAGGTCGCCTTTACTGGGTGACATATCTCTTGGGCGAGGGGTTACCATTCAACCCACCACAGATAGTAAAATCAAAATTGCCCTTGGCTAACGATGTTTATGCAAGGATAGATGTTCTTTAAAAAAAACCCTCTTTGTTTCATCATCTGTGAACTAAAAAAGTTTACCATCCTAAAATGTTTAGTTGTAAATGTGACTTGGATTGGGTCTCTCTCCTTAGCAGAATCTTAGCAGATTTTCTCAGGCAGGACCCAAAAGTTTCACGTCATAGTATAATTGATCTTGTGCTTAGCGATGCTAAATTGAAATATTAAGAAATAGAGCATAGTTACATTAATTGGCAGTTATTAGAAATACATATTTTTCATTATATTTTACCATTAGCAAATGCTGGTGTGAAGCCCATCCCCTTCCTCATATGTAGAGAATCAAAAAATGCACCAACATCTGAGATCTTTGTGTGGGTTACTTTGGGGATTCCAAAGACTACAAACTCGTTTCAAAGAAACAGGAATGGAAATGCCATGGGCTTTATTTTGGATTTTTTTCTTTCCTTATTTTGTTAGTGAAGAAGTAAAGAATGGCTGTCTTGAAACTTGAGATTGTTGCTAGACCTGTTATCTTTTCTTTGCAGTAAGATTTTAATTCTTAATCAAAGCCTATTGGGCTATTGGGGGGAGTACTCGCCCAGTCCATAGAATGATATAAGTTTTCCTACCAAGGTAACATACAAGAATTTAGACAGGTGTAAGTGGCATTCCCATTGGAAGGGAGGGAGCTTTTAGGCTTGTAGGAGCTCCTTCTGCCTTTTTCCTTTGCTACCACTGGGCACTGTAGTAATTTTTGATGTTTCCTTAAGAAAGTCCAAGTCTACAGGAGGAAGCAAGGAGTCTGTTCATTAAAGTCTTCCTGTGAGTATTGAATACTTTGCAATTTCTTCTTCATCGTCATTATCTTCATCATCATCAGTACCATCTGGGAAATTCCCTCATTGAACTAACGGTTGGTGATCATATGACCTTGACTTCCAAACCAAAACAAAAAGAAATGCCTTCCAGGAAATCCAAGTGGGCTATTTGTCTGCTTGCTCTTTTTCTCTCTGTGTTGATTCATTTCCATGTTTAAAACACCCATGGACTCTCAACAGCGTAGTTCCAGCCTGGCCCTTGATGCTGTGTCCCTCTGGTTCTTTCATTGGAATAATCAGTTATTATGAAAACAGAAGAGTATAATGCCCTGGATGAGATCTTTGTCATCTTTTATAAAGGTCAGAATCAGGGGGAGCCTGGCTGGCTCAGTCAGAAGAACATGCGACTCTTGATCTCAGGGTCGTGAGTTCAAACTCCACGTTGGGTATAGAAATTACTAAAAATGGATGGATGAATGAATGAATGAATGAATGAATGAATAAACTTTTTAAAAAAGTATGTAAAGAGATGAGAATCATAACCTCGATGCAAAGTTGACATGGGAAAGATGGAGTATCCTCTGAGATACAGCAAATCACCTCGTGCCATTTTTCCTGGACTTTCTGACTTTTCTCATTTCTAGTAATCCATTTTTGTTCTCTGGATATGAAGGAAGTAGTCCCTGGGTGTGAGCCCAGCAGAGACTCTCTTCTTAGAAATCCTCCCTAACTCAGGACTTAGTAGTTAAAATTCAGAAGTCCGGTCTTTATGCATCTTACTTAACAACTTGGCACACGAAGATTTGCCAAATGAAAGGCAGGCTCTGACCAGTCGATGCACTGAGAAACCGTGTCGATCCTGTGTAAAGTTCCACAGACTTACAGACCACGTTTTTCCACCTGACGACACTTCAGAGCAGTTTGGCGGCTCCAGGACCCGTCCCGACTTCCATCATTCAAAATCTGTGAAACTGATACCAAGCCCTCAGGAAGACTCTCTTTTTAAGGATCCGGAAAATTGCGGAGTTGAGGAAATGTGGAAGCTAGGTGGCGCTGGCTGCCACGGACTGCACAAGATAATGTCTACATGTCAGAACATGCCCGGTGTCCAAAGGGCACAGCTGTGAAACCTCTCTAAGGAGTCTGGATTGAGATGCAGGGAGCCCGATGTGAGACAAAGGAGAAATACAGAAGGTCTGTCGCATTGTTCTCAGATGGCACGACATCACCCACCCCTGAACATGACCCATTCCTCCCGACTTCACAGAGAAACCCACAGAACACAATCTGGAGGCATCTCTCTTCCTAGTAGACTCCTGGTCATTTGCATTTCTAATATCCTCTTTGCCTTTTTTGATTTTGCAATCACCACTGACGAGGAGTTCCACAGGAAAACCAGAAGTTCCAAAATAGCAAATCGGAAGCGAACTTGCTTTCAGTCCCTTTTCCATTAATGCTTATTTTCCACCAACCACATAACCTGTGCATTTGGAATATTTTCCCAACATCCCTGGCTTTCATAAGCTGGAGTGCCTGTCAGGAAATAAAACTGCTGTGGTGGAAAGACCCAAATTATAGCGGAGAACACAGGAATGTCGAACCGGCCTCCAAAGTCCCGCAGAAGGCACCAGAAGAGAAGTGGGCTCTGTTGGTGAGGCAGGTTTAAGAAAAGTAGAACCTTTATGAATTTCTAGTCACATCTGCTGACCAAATCATCTTCCACAGAGTCACTTCTCCTAGGCACAGGAGATGGGACCAGTCTGATAAAATCGTCTGCTTTGTGAACGTGTATGGAAAGTGTTTTCCAGAAACATCGAATCACATTTAGCTATACTGTTAATAAATCCCATTCATTGAAAATAATATAACTACACGGAAATGAAAAAGTCATCAAGAATATGCTTTTGGTTAATATTTCCGACTGTACTGAAAGATACAGGGCATAGCGTACACGCGTCTGTAATCATGAAGGGTTTATTGCACAAAAAGCAGAGCCTGCTGTTGATATTTTTTTTGACATATTGGCTGGTAAAATGTTGATAGTAATTAATCCCCAAGTGGAAACAGACTTACAGGCTGGCAGAGGGGGTCATAAACTTTTTTTCATTTGTCTCAGAGCTTCTGGAATCTTCATTCCAACACAAGTAGCTCTGGTCCAGGTTAGTATTTCTCCTCCTGTCCGGTGCCTCCCCCTCTACTCTTGCTCCCTCCATAAAAGGACACTGTTGAACAGAATTTCTTTTCCTGAAAAAGAACGCTACTCGTTCAAATCCCTCTTCCATAATTTCCCCTCCCCCGCCTCACCAATGCACACGTTCAGAAATTCTTGTTCCAACCTGGTAGGTGTGGTAGTCATGGAGGGCTTCGTGGAAGGAGACAGGAGTTGAGGATTTAAACTTTACTCCTGTAATAGAAATGCGATAGAAACCAGCCTCATCCGGAAAGAAATGGCCACAGTGACTCACAGGGGAGAAAACAGGCTCAAAAATGGTGGGCAACCCATTCATCTTGTTTATCACTCTCTTTCTGGCACCTGCTATAGTACTGGGTATACAGTAAGTGCTCCTTAGATAAGTTACCTTTTGGTGTCTGTCTCCATGTTCCTGGGATATGAGGATCTCTGTCACCTTGGACTGAGATGATTTATCAGATAATGAATCAGTGGTGTTGAGTACCAACTTCATGCAGAACTGCACTGGAAACTATGGGATTGCAAAGAATGATACATTAATCCATGTTGCCTAGGAGGTTACCTGTAAGTGTATAACTGCACATTCGAAATGAGACGTTATAGCGCATTGCCTGTCAACCATCTGCCTCAAAATCCAGCTGTTTCCATCTCTAATCTAGTTAAGCTAGCCAAATGCCACACAAGAAACCACAAAGCCAATCTGTACTCTTGGATAACGGTGCTTAACACCCATTGCCTTTCTACGGGCAGGATTTGACCCATAGAACTCATCTGTTGCCAGGGCTCAAAGGACGTTAGGGATTAAATAAACCTAGATCTGTGTTCCTAGAGTCGTGTCCGTGAGCCCATGAGGTCATAGTCGCAGTGGCGTGCTAGGCAAGTTCAGGGAACTGTTAAGCTATCTTTTAAATTAGTTTTAGTGACTTGTGTAAAATGCATCTGATATTAAAGCAAGTTCTGTCATTGTGTTTCAAGGCACCCTCTCTTGGTTTCAGCTCATGTCAGGATTTCAGGGTCGTGAGATCGAGCCCCGTGTGGGGCTCCGCCCTCAACATGGAGTGTGTGCTTAAGATTCTCTCCCTCTCCCTCCTCTCTCTCCCTCCCATCCCCCCTTCCCACTCATGTACACAGGTACTCTCTTTCTTTTTCTCTCAAAAAAAGAAAAAAAAGAAGATGAAGTTGGAGGGTGAGGGATGGAGGGTGTCTTAGAATTTTGTAGACTGTAACAAAGAGGAAAGAAGGAGGCAATTGTAAGTAAGTGGCATGAATTACTGAAGATGAGATGTCAGGATAATGAAGTACCCCTTTGCTGTGTTCCAGAGTATGAGCATTTATCATGGACTGACCAACAATTACAGTAAGTGTGTGATAAATACTATCTCCCCTGGCAGATTGCGAGTACCTTGAAGACTCATTTATCTTCGTATCACCAGGATGTGGTTAAGAAAATGGGACCATATAAATATTCAATAAGAAACTATTGACTAAATGAGTAAGGAAAGGATTTTGGGAAATGAAAACCAGTATCACTTGGGTACACGCTGAGTGATAAACACTGTCTGCAGCTTCACCTACATCATTTCACTGATTTCCCAACAATTCTACAAACTACGTATTATTCCTGTTTAAGAAAGGAAGAGATTGGGGCTTTGAGGGTTTACCTGAACTTGCCTGATTTCCCATCATCAGTAAGAGACAGATACAGAGCAGGATGCTGGAGTGGGGTGGGGAGTTTCCTTTGATGTGGGTTTTGAAGAGCCTGGTTTTGGTTAATACTTGGAAGTTGAATGAGTTGGTGAATAAAAATATACAATTTAACAGTGAGATGGAGAACTTCCAGATGATGCAGTGAGACTCTGGAGTCATGAGTAGGGCTGGAATGATCTAGTCCTTGAATACGGCATCAGTTGAATACTGGACCTATTGAAGATGGGGCCAATATCTTCCCATATCATTGGAAAGGTACAGGTATAAGAACAGGATTTAGGAACTCTTTTCTTTGACATTACTTCCAGTTTGTTGAGAACTGATGGCACAGTAGAAAACAGTAGAAAACCAAGCTCTGCTGTGTTTTAGTTATCTACTGCTGTGTAACAAATCACCCCAAAGCTTAGTGGCTTAAAACAAGAAAGTATATGATCTCCCTGCTTATGTGGAATCTGCGAGTGGCTTAGCCGGCTCCTGTAGCTCATGGATTTTCACAAGGTTTCCATTGAGGATTCAGCCCAAGCTGCAGTCATCATAAGGCTTAACTGGGGCAGGATCTGCTTCCAAGCTCAGTCACCATAGTTGGCAGAATTCAGTTCTTGGCAGGCTGTAGGACTAAGGGCCTCGGTTCCTTACCACCTGGCCTTTCCAAAAGGCTCATAACATGGCAGCTGGATTGATCAAAATGAAAGAGCAAGAGAATGCCAGCAAAATGGCAGTCGCAGTCTTTTATAACTTAATTTCAAAAGTAATGTCCTGTCACTTTCATCAGTTAGAATGAAATCACTGAGACCAGCCCACCCACCATGGGGGCGTGGGGAGATTATACAAGAGAACACCAGGAGGCAGGAATCGCTGGTGGCTATTTTAGAAGCAGCCTACTACAGAAATGATTTGCTAGAGATATGATGCTCTCTTCCAAAGAAAGAATTAGAAGTGACATTGATGGTCTAGGGCTTAACAAGAGATGAACGAGGAATAGGTTATGAATCACTGGGATCTATAAAGAAATTGAATGGATTATTCAGACTCACGTGTACCTTTCTGACCCACCTTCTGCAACGGGCTTTCTGAACAGAAGTTACCTGCACTCCTATCTGATCCTTTCAGTTGAAGTGTTGGTTAAGGTAGAACTTTTCTGTTTTTAAAAGAGTTTATTTATTTATTTGAGAGAGAGAGAGCACGAGCAGGGGGCAGAGGGAAAGGGAGAAGCAGACTCCCTGCTGAGCTGGGAGCCTGACATGGGGCTCAATCCCAGGACCCCGGGATCATGACCTGAGCTGAAGGCAGATGCTTAACCGACTGAGCCACCCAGGTGCCCCAAGGTAGAACTTTTCAGTGTGTCCTCCGCATTTGGACACTTGATCACCGATTTGAAATCTTACAGTGTTTCCACGACAGCTCTTCTTTTCCCAAATCATATCAAATGGCTCAGTAATAAAGGCACGTCTTATGTTCCTATAGCCCTGATTAAGTTTTGAAATACACATTCTATGACTGGACAATTTTTTTCATGGTCTTCAGTGGTCAAAGAATAGCAATGACTGAGATAAGATCTTATATCCACTGGCGGCCTGTTGTATGTATTCAGTAAAGAAGGATCTGGAGGCACCTGGGTACACGCAGTTGGTTGAGTGTCCAACTCTTGGTTTCCATTCAGGTCGTGAACTCGTGTCATGAGATGGAGCCCTATGTGGGGCTCTGTGCTCACACGGAGTCTGTTTGAGACTTTCTCCCTCTCGCTCTGCCCCTCCTACTCGAGCACGCACACTCTCTCTATCTCTCTTAAATAAATAAGTCTTTTTATTTTAATTAAGGGAGGATCTGTTCTTATTAATGGAACAGTGCACTGTTTCTGTCCTCTGAAACCCAGAGCCTTGTTACTGTGCATCTACAGGGAATTTTAAAGGTTTTCTACATCTTTGTGGGAGACAGATTCAGTCAAGTCTCTACTTTATCATAAAAAAGTGCTGTGATAATTGAATGATAAAAGGATAGTCTCTTGAATAAACGGGGCTCAGACAACTGAATGTCCACATGCAAAAGAGTGAAGTTGGATCCCTATCTCCTACTACAAAAACTCACTCAAAATGCATCAAAACCTAAATGTAAGAGCTAAACTATACTAACTTTTAGAAGAAAACAGAGGAGTAAATCTTTGTGACCTTGGATTAGATCATGGTTTCTTAGATATGACACCCAAAGCATAAGTAACAATATAAATATGACTTCATCAAAATTAAAAGCTTTCGTGCTGCAAAGGACACCATCAGTGAAAAGACAGTCTGCAGATGGGGAGAAAATATTTGCAACTCCTATATCTGATAAGGGACTTGCATAAAAATACATAAAAAAACTCCTAAAACAACTCAATTAAAAAAAAAAGACAACCCTATTTAAATGCAGGCAAAGGATTTGAATAGATAATAAAGAAGATATAGGGAGGGTCAATAAATGCGTGAAAAGATCCTCAATATCATTCGTCATTAGTGAAATGCAGATCAGAACTGCGCTGAGATACCATTCATGCTTACTAGGATAGCTACCGTGAAAAAGACGGACAATAAAAAGTGTTGGTTGAGTATAGAGAAAAATTGGGTTCTTATACCCCGATGGTGGGAATCTAAACTGGTATAGCTGTTTGGTAAACAGTTTGGCAGTTCCTTTAAAAATTAAAGATAGCGTTAGCATAGGATTTGGCAATTCCACACCTAGGTATATACCTGGCAGAATTGAAAACATGTATCTACACAAACACTTGTACATGAATATTCGTAGCAACATTATTCATAATAGCCCGAATGTGAAAACAATCCAAGTATCTATCAACTGATGAATGGATAAACAAGTGTTTATAGCGTATATAAACATGAGAATATTATTTGGCCATCAAAAAAAAAAAAGCATCGATACATGCTAGGACATCAATGAACCTTGAAAACATTGTGCTAAGCAAAAGAATCCAGACACAAGACATTACATACTCTACAATTACATTTATATGAATTGTCCAGAATAGGCCGATAGACATAGAGAGAAGGTGGATTAGTGGTGGCTGGGGGCGGAGGGGAGGGAGGAAAGGGAAGTGACTGTTAACGGTTATGGGGTTTCTTTTCGGGGTGAGGAGAATGTTCTGCGTTCGTGGTGATCAGTGCACAACCTTGTGAATATACAAAAACCACTGAATTACACACATTAAAGGGGTGACCTTTATGGTATGTGAATTATGTTGCAAAAAAGCAGTTATAAAAAAGAAACCTCCCCCTATTTCCTCTGAATATTTCCTCCTCTGAATCTTGGAATTTAATAAAACAAGCAACAGTCTGGACTATGTTAGGTGCCTATGAACCAACTTCGATGCATTTATTTGTTTAATTTAAATTTTTTAACTTTGACCAATTTTAACTTTCAGCCATTGGCATTCCATTACACATTTCTTAGTTAAATTATATTATCTTCTGTTGAAGGTATCTGGTCATTCCACAAGTACCTACCACAACAATCTTACTGCATATCATTCAAAGAATTGTAGAGTTCCATCCAGCATGGATATAAAGGCCAGAAAAAAAATCCATTCTTTGTCATTTCAGCATTTGGAGTTTCATTAACATTTTGTTCCTAAAGATGAGTAATCTAACAAATGTAGTTAGACGAGATGCTAACACTTGTCACATAAAATCTCTCAAGAAAAAGTTCAAGTTTTAACGTCTCTT